>NW_017189517.1:47576425-47882298 GCF_001704415.2 Capra hircus
GGTCCGCTTCTGTTGGACATGCCAGTACTGACCAGGCTACCTCCGTTGTATGCCCGACTGTTGAGAGCATTGGACACCTGCTGACAGAAACCTGAAGAACAAGCCCTGACGCAGTGAGCTCTGGGATTTCCTTTATAGAAATGGAACTGGTAATGGAATTGAATATACCTACAGCTTTGAAACCAGGTGTTGGACGAACCAAGACTTTGTTCCATGTCCAGTTTCAACTGTTGCTTCCTGGCTGCATACAGATTTCTCAAGAGGCAGGTCAGGTGGTCTGGTATTCCGATCTCTTTCAGAATTTTCCACAGTTTATTGTGAGCCACACAGTCAAGGCTTTGGCATAGTCAATAAAGCAGAAATAGATGTTTTTCTGGAACTCTTGCTTGCTTTTTCCACAATCCAGCGGATGTTGGCAATTTGATCTCTGGTTCCTCTGCCTTTTCTAAAACCAGCTTGAACATCAGGGAGTTCACGGTTCACGTATTGCCGAAGCTGGCTTGGAGAATTTTGAGCATTACTTTATTGCATGTGAGATGAGTGCAATTGTGTGATATTTTGAGCATTCTTTGGAGTTGCTTTCTTTGGAATTGGAATGAAAACTGACCTTTTCCAGTCCTGTGGCCCTGCTGAGTTTTCCAAACTTGCTGGCATACTGAGTGCAGCACTTTCACAGCATCACCTTTCAGGATTTGAAACAGCTCAACTGGAATTCCATCACCTCCACTAGCTTTGTTCATAGTGATGCTTTCTAAGGCCCTCTTGACTTCACATTCCAGGATGTCTGGCTCTAGATTAGTGATCACACCATCGTGATTATCCAGGTCATGAAGATCTTTTTTGTACAGTTCTTTCCGTGTACTCCTTGCCACCTCTTCTTAATATCTTCTGCTTCTGTTAGGTCCATACCATTTCTGTCCTTTATCGAGCCCATCTTTGCATGAAATGTTCCCTTTGGTATCTCTAATTTTCTTGAAGAGATCTCTAGTCTTCCCCATTCTCTCTTCTTTTCCTCTATTTCTTTGCATTGATCACTAAAGAAGGCTTTCTTATCTCTTCTTGCTATTCTCTGGAACTCTGCATTCAGGTGCTTATATATTTCGGCCTTTCTCCTTGGCTTTTCGCCTCTCTTCTTTTCACAGCTATTTGTAAGGCCTCCCCAGACAGCCATTTTGCTTTTTTGCATTTCTTTTTCCATGGGGATGATCTTGATCCTGTCTCCTGTACAATGACAAGAACGTCATTCCATAGTTCATCAGGCACTAAAAAGCAGATACATTACTTTGCAACAAAGGTCCCGTCTAGTCAAGGCTTTTTTCCAGTGGTCATGTTATGGATGTGAGAGTTGGACTGTGAAGAAAGGCTGAGCACCGAAGAATTGGTGTTTTTGAACTGTGGTGTTTGGAGAAGACCAAGAGGAGTCCTTTGGACCTGCAAGGAGATCCAGCCAGTCCCATTCTAAAAGGAAAATCAGTTTTTGGATGTTGTTCATTGGAAGGACTGATGCTAAAGCTGAAACTCCAATACTTTGGCCACCTCATGCGAAAGAGTTGACTCATTGGAAAAGACTCTGATGCTGGGTGGGGCGGGGCTGCGGGCAAGAGGAGAAGTTGATGACCGAAGATGAGATGGGTGGATGGAATCAACAACTAGATAGACATGAGTTTGAGTGAATTCTGGGGGTTGGTGATGGACCAGGAGGCCTGGCATGCTGTGATTGAATGGAATAGCAAAGAGTCGGACACAACTGAGTGACTGAAATGAACTGAACTGAAGAGAGATATAGGCATGATATTTGCTATGAGACAGAATGTGGTTTGGATAGGTCACACTAAATCTTATAATTTCTATAAAAATTAAAAAAATTATAGTTTTTACATGATGTTATTCTCTGCATTATAAATCAACATTCATTTATATTTTTTCATGGCACATCCAGTTTCCCTGTATATAAACCTTAAATTCATAGCTGTTGAATTAAAAAATGGAGACAACTTATTTTTTAATATTAACTGTAACACTTTTACCCTGAACAAAAGATACAGAAGATTGATGTATCTATATCATATTCCAATTTTTACTATGTAAAATAATTTATCTATTATGACTAGTTCAGTTCAGTTTAGTCACTCAGTTGTGACTGACTCTTTCCAACCCCTTAGACTGCCAGTGTGCCAGGCTTCCCTGTTCATAACCAAACTCCTGGAGCTTGTTCAAACTCTTGTCCATCAAGTCGGTGATGCCATCCAACCATCTCATTCTCTGTCATCCTCATCTCCTCCTGCTTTCAATCTTTCCCAGCATCAGGGTCTTTTCCAGTGATTCAGCTCTTTACATCAGGTTACCAAAGTATTGGTACTTCAGCTTGAGCATCAGTCCTCCCAATGAATATTCAAGACTGATTTACTTTAGGATTGACTGATTTGATCTCCTTGCTGTTCAAGGGCCTCTCAATAGTTTTCTCCAACATCATGGTTCAAAAAGCATCAATTCTTCAGTGCTCAGTTTTCTTTACGGTCCAGCTCTCACAGCTACTGGAAAAAATCATAGTTTTGACTAGATGGATCATTGTCAGTAAAGTAATGTTTCTGCTTTTTCATATGCTGTCTAGGTTTATCATAGCTTTTCTTCCAAGGAGCAAACATCTTTTAATTTCACAGCTGCAGTCACCATCTGATTTTTGAAACCAAGACAATGAAGTCTGCCACTGTTTCTATTGTTTCCCTGTGTATTTACCATGAAGTGATTGGACCAGATGCCATAATCTTAGTTTTATGAATGTTGAGTTTTTAAGCCAGCTTTTTCACTCTCCTCTTTTACCTTCATCAAGAGGCTCTTTAGTTGCTCTTCACTTTCTGCTATGAGAGTGGTGTCATCTGTATATCACAGGTTGTTGATATTTCTCCCAGCATCCTTGATTCCACCTTGTGCTTCATTCAGTCCAGCATTTCACATGATGTATTCTACATATAAGTTAAGTAAGCAAGGAGATGATATACAGTGTGATATACTCCTTTTCCAATTTGGAACCAGTGCATTTTTTCATTTCCGGTTCTAACTGTTGCTTCTTGACCTGCATACAGATTTCTCAGGAAGTAGGTATTGTGGTCTGGTATTCCTATAACTTGCAGAATTTTCCACAGTTTGTTGTGATCCATACAGCCAAAGGCTTTAGCATAGTCAATGAAGCACAAGTAGATGTTTATTCTGGAATTGTCCTGCTTTTTCTATGATCTATTGCATGTTGGCAATTTGAACTTTGGTTCCTCTGCCTTCTCTAAATCCAGCTTGTACATCTGGAAGTTTTTGGTTCATGTACTGTTGAAGTCTACTGTGGACAATTTTGAGCATTACTTTGCTAACATGCGAGATGAGTGCAATTGTGTGGTAGTTTGAACATTCTTTGCATTGCCTTTCCTTGGGATTGGAATGAAAACTGAACTTTTCCAGTTCTGTAGCCACTGCTGAGTTTTCCAAACTTCCTGGCATATTGAGTGCAGCACTTTCACAGCATCATCTTTTAGGATTTGAAATAACTCAGCTGGAATTCCATCACTTTCACTAGCTTTGTTCATGGTGATTCTTCCTAAGGCCCACTTGACTTCACATTCCAGGATGTCTGGCTCTAGGTGAGTGATCACACTATTGCAGTTATCTGGTTCATGAAGATCTTTTCTGTATACTTCTTCTATGTATTCTTGCCACCTCTTCTTAATATCTTCTGCTTCTGTTAGGTCCATACAGTTTCTGTCCTTTATTGTTCCCATCTGCATGTAATATTTCCTTGGTATCTCTAATTCTCTTGAAGAGATCTCTAGTCTTTCCCATTCTATTGTTTTCTCTATTTCTTTGCACTTCAGAAGGCTTCCTTATTTCTCCTTGCTATTTTTTGGAACTCTGCATTTAGATGGATATATCTTTCCTTTTCCCGTTTGCCTTTTGCTTCTCTTTCCTCAGGTATTTGTAAGGCCTCCTCAGACAACCATTTTGCTTTTGCATCTCTTCTTCATGGGGATGGTTGATCATAGCTTCCTATATAATGTTATGAACCTCTGTTCATGGTTTTTCAGGCATTCCATCAGATCTAATCCCGTGAATCTATTTGTCACTTCCACTGTATAATCATAAAAAGGCTTGATTTAGGTCATACCTGAACAGTCTAATGGTTTTCCAAACTTTCTTCAATTTAAGTCTGAATTTTGCAATAAGGAGTTCTTGATCTGAGCCATAGTCAGCTCCTGGTCTTGTTTCTGCTGACCGTATAGAACTTCTTCATCTTCAGCTTCAAAGAATATAATCAGTTTGACTTCGGTATTGACCATCTGGTGATGTCCATGTATAGAGTCATCTTTTGTTGTTGGAAGACAGTGTTTGATATGACCAGTGCATTCTATATTATTCTAAATCTATAGGCTACCTTGAAAAGTTGAATTCCCAGCATATGATGCAGATGTTATATTGGCTGTTCTTTTCACATCAACACACAATTATTTTTATTATATTCCTGCACTTTCAAGTGTGTAATGTACTACTTTATCTACGTAGCTCTAACTCTTTTTTGGAGGTAGAGGACGGATGCGTATAGTCTTTGAATGTAAATTCAAAGTAATCTAAGGGCTAGTAATATTCTTGCACTTTCACAAAAAATATTATGCCAGTGAGGGCTGGTTGGTTAGAAATCCTTAATATCTATCTGATTAGCTCACTTGCCTTATTTCTTTCTCATTGTAGAACTTATATAATCTCTGTTTCCCTTGTTATGATTGAACATTCCCTTCTGATTCTGACAGTAAATAGCACATTAACTTTATTTTAGAGGAAAGGGTAAATTATTACTTTTAATCTATATTTATGTCTTCATAAAAATTATAAGGAAGTTGAACAAAGGCTTGCAATAAACCATTATTAAAACCCAGAAAAATCAGATTATGTTATTGAATAAAATCTCATATACCCTCTTTTCCCTTTTTTTTTACAGAAGTCATAGCATTTTTTATAAAAAATCTTGAGTAGTAGCTTTATTGGAAATCTTAATGCTCTCATTTTTTGAAATGTGCCGTAAGAGTCTAAGTTATTTTTCTGTTTTTTGAAACCTGTCACACATTTGTTATATATTCTTCAAGTTAAATTTATATAAATATATTATAATGTTTTGAAGGAAAATGAATTCCAGAATATGATTCTTAGAAAATGGAGTGTGTGCAGAATGTTCCTAGTGTATGTGCGTGGTCAGTCATGTCCAACTTTGTGATCCTATGGACTGTAGCCCACCAGACCCTGTCCATAGAATTTTCCAGGCAAGCGTATGGGAACGGGTTGCAATTTCCTACTCTATGGGATCTTCCCAACCCAGGGACTGAACCCACATTTCCTAGGTCTCCTGAGTTTGTAAGCAGATTCTTTACCACTGAGCCACCTGGGAAATCAGAATGTTCCTTACTTTGACCTAAGAATTTAATTCCCTGATATAAATCTGTTTCCTAGAAACATAATAAATATTCTGATTAGTTAACCACATTTTCATTGAAACCTTAAGATATTCTGAGAATCATTCTAGACACTGTTATGGAATAGAACATTAGGACAACGTACTTATTAGTTAGGGGCCCTGTAATCTTGTTGACATTTAATTTTTTCACCCCATCTGAAATATGTGATGACCATGTATAGAGTCATCTTGTGTTGTTGGAAGACAGTGTTTGATATGACCAGTGCATTCTATAATATTCTAAATCTATAGGCTACCTTGAAAAGTTGAATTCCTAGCATATGATGCAGATGTTATATTGGCTGTTCTTTTCACATCAACACACAATAATTTTTATTATATTCCTGCATATATTAGATTAACTACATTTGTGAGAAAGAAAGCTAATGTGCTTCTCACATATTTGTCATAAATCATTATTCAATAATTTAATAGTTCTTTATATATTTATATGTTATTTATATATAATACATATAATTCACTTTTATGTATAGCAGAAACTAATACAACATTGTAAATCAACTATACTGCAATAAAAATTAATTAAAAAACAAAAACCAGATATCTCAAGTTAAGGGGGAAAACACCAACAGTGATAATAACCATTACTCACATGAACAAAAACATATGGGAGTAAAACAAAATAAGTGGTTAATTTCATCTTATATACATACTTGTATTTCTTTTCGGGCAGAATTTTCACTGAACAAGTGCTTGTCACATGGTAAGCACTCAATAATGTTTGTTGAATAAATAAATAAGATTAAAGGAGTATTCTAGGAAAGTTTTGTAGTGAGTGTTATGAGATAGAAAGTATATTTTTAGGAGAAAAAAAAGGATAAGAAACACTTTCCAGGCGAAAGAAAAACATGAGCAAAATTACAGAGACCAAAATGAATGACATGTGTGAGGAGCAGCAATTAGCCAATTTTTGTGTAACAGTATCATACAGTTAAGAAGTTTACTCTAGAACAGTTCTTTAGGACCAAAATATGAATAGCAATGGATGAAAGACAAAGAAAATTGGATTTTATTCAAGGGTAATCATAAAATATTGACAATTTCTAAGCAAAATAATGAAATACTGAGTTATTTGTTATAATGGAAAGAGCAAAAAAGGAAGAATATGTCTCAAACATTTGTAATTTTTTAAAAGTATTATAAAATAAAAATTGAAAAGTCATCTCTATACACCATAAGAAAACTTTCTCCAGACTAAGATGTATTGTTTTCACATAGGTGATTTTCTCATAAAATTGGATCCTAGGTACACTGCCTAATAACCAGATGATGCTATGTGTTGCTGGGCTTTTTCACCTTACAAAATCTTGTCATGTGTCAATTCTGTATCAGATTCTTTCTTTCATAGGAGGTTTGGGAATATCGACATTGCATTTTAACAACTATAGTACAGGTTAGCTACTACCAGCTTAGAATCAAAACTGCTCTTTCACAATTGCACAAAAGTTTTAGGTTTAAATATTACTTCTTTATGACTATGCCACTACTTCTCGATAAAAATGTTTCTCATCAGCCTACCATTTAAAAAAGCATCCAATATACATTATCTGATGCCTATTATATTAGCTGCAAACTTATTGACATGTGCATGTAATTATAAGATGTCTTTTCTCATTTAGGGAAGCTTGAGACATTTTATTTAGAGTAGTAAATTGGATATTTTCCATGAGAATAAGAATTGTCTCTAGCAAATGGTTTCTGAAAGTTTTCAAATAATCAATGATGTTAAAAAAGCAACTCTAAAATAATGATACAGAACGTGAAACTTATGCTAATGGCCTTGCCATGCTTTATCCTCCACAGTTGTCATTGTAGCTTTAAAACATTTACATTGAAATTTTTACATTAACTGAGGATGTGCATGTGGTTTTAAGCTGCCCTTTGTGACAGCTTATACAGTATTTTTTCAACAGAATATATTGTGAAAGAGCATGCCCTTGCCACCTTTCCATGTACGCTTTTCAGCTGCCCATTATGTCTGCTGAAGTCCAAAAGGTTGTTTTATGTCTCTTCAGTATAACTGGAAGGTCTACAGTCATGCAGAATTAAAAATGTAGCCTCAAAAAGTAAGTTCTACAGTTTATTGAATGTTATAACATCCAAAATAAACTGCATTTTTTTAACTTTGATTCATTTCAGTTAGTTTATAAATTTATATTAACCTTTGTAATCTCTCAAAAGCTTTAATATATTTTTTTCAACAACAAAAAATCACTGGTTAGAGCCAAGGTAATTGTACCAATATTTAAACTGTGTAAGGCAATATATTTCAGTGACTGATGTCATCATTTATGAGTAACCTATTACAATTTTTTAGCACAGAAGTGACCTTTTTCTTGTAAGCAAAGGGCACATTTTACAGCTTTTTGCACATGTCTAATCTACTTAGAAAGTTTTAGAGAAAAGTAAGATGTGGTGACATTTAGTTTTATTCTAGTTCATTGCCATTAACTTCCTGCTGCTTCAGATAGTTGTATATGGTCCATTATCAAGAAAGAAAAAAAATAAAAAAAGAAAATCCTGGTCTGTATGCCAGTGAAACTTGTCAAAGAGGATAATAACAAAAGAATTGAAGAGCTTAATAATATCTGTTAGTGATCTAGTGGAACTCTTAAAAATCCATAAGAGATGTATAAATAATGAAGGAGGTATGCTTGAGAAGGTTTTCATCAAACAAGTCTTTACTAAAGCGTCATTACTCCAAAAGCCGGCATTGCCTTTGAGCAGCAATCTCTTACAAGCTTCATTTCCACATACTTAAATTCACAGGAATAGTAGAAAGATCACAGAATAGAAAGTGATTCTGATTTTTAGTTTCTTCCCAATGTTGCGTTTTCATTCAGAATGCGATTCCATTCCCGATTATGCTAGGCCATTTAGTACACTCAGTGCACCCTGTGGATCAATTCAGCTATGAAGTTAACACAGTATGGAAGCTTTCTATGAGCATATAGTCAACCATGCATTTGCTATACTTTTCTCTGCAGTGTGCTTAATGGATTTGGACATAAAATCTAAGGCATTTCACAGACTATTTGGTATGTATGGGGAATCACAGTTCAGAATGAAGTTTTCATTTCAGTTAATTTAATGTTTGGAGTCTGTCACTGAGAGATGAGTAGTTATACTATGTGTGCACCAAAAGAATTAGATATTCCTTTTCTCTTCCCTCATGGTCAGCTTTCCTTGACTGTGTTCATTAAACTGATAAATGATTTCCAACAGAGAACATAGAAATTCTCCAAACATTGGAGAGCAAAAAGATGAGAAAAAGTAAAATTAAAGATCAGATTTCATATAAAACCCTTTAGTACAAACTGGAACCTGCCTCCATCTTGATAATTGTTATTTTCGTATTAAAATTTCCTTTTCAATGTTGGTTATGATTATACTCCATATTTCAAGTAGAAAATATTTCAAACTCCCATACTAATTACAAATAGCAAAAAACAACAAAAACAACAACAACAAAAAATGAACCCAAACCTTGTGATAAAAATCTGCTTTCATCTATTTAATGTATTAATGTTAAAGTTACATTTCCTAACTTTCAAATCCACAGGATGTGGATTGTAGAACAAAAATCACACTTGAGGAAACATCTCATTATATTAGACTAATTTGGAGGGAAAATGTATCTAAGAAATATCTTTGTGTTCATCAGAGATTCTCATTTAATTATTATTTGGATGCTTTATTAAAATATCTTTTATCAAATTTTTTGTGCTTTAATTCATTAAATTAAGTTTTATTTCAGCCATTGGAGAAAGTTAAACTTTTGCTCTTTTGTCCAGAATACATATGCTTTTTCACTTAGCTTTCCTTTGCTTGACATAATTTTATCTATTTTCATTTTTTAAATGAGTAGGTGGAAGTCATTAAAATGGCTTTGAGAATTATGAATTTTTATCTAAGAATATTACTTTATTCTTAGAAATTATTGCATTTTCAAATGAAGCCATAGTAATTCAATTATAAAGTTATTCAAGTCTGTAAATTCAAATGTGTATGGAGGGGAAAAATAATAATTTCAAGCTATGTTAAATTGCAATATTGTGTTTTTTTTCTAGTAATTTTCAGATCAGAACATTGCTACTTATGTTTCAATGAGTTAGATGCAGCCTCATGTTAGAAAATAATCTTAAATGTTTGTAATGATAGTGGCCCTTCTTAAGAAATATGATCTATAATCTAGATGCTGTGGTAATTACATGTACTCGGCACTAGAAAACTGTCTAAAACAAATTTAAACATCTTCCCTGGTGGCTCAAATGTTAAAGAATCTGTCCACAATTCAGGAGACCTGGGTTCTATCCCTGGGTTGAGAAGATCCTCTGAAGGAGGAAATGGCCACCCATTCCAGTATTCTTGCCTGGAGAATGCCTTGGGCAGAGGAGCCTGCCAGGCTACAGTCCATGGGATCTTAAAGAGTCTGACACGACTGAGTGAAATACATATACATGATCAAGTAAACTATGGTATTTTTGGATTCAAGACATACAGTTCTCTTTAAATGGATTTTATGGCTTCAGTTTTTGCTCACACACAGAAAAAAAGTGAGTTGATTGAAACATTCAAAACCAACTGTCGGCTACCTACAAATACCTGTCTTGAAAAAGATAAGGAATGGTTTAGTTGTAGCCAAGAATGTGAGTAATTGGCTTGCTCTGCTTGTAAAAATAAGTCAATTCATTTCTATCCCTCTGTAAGAATTAAATTTTTCAAACCAAATGTTCTAAATTACAATTCCAGTGTTTTGCTTTAGAAATCAGTAAACATTTCAGACCGCGGCCGGCAACTCTGGACTGCGAGTTGGGGAGGGTCCCGCTGGACCCGCCCGGCTTTCGGTAAGCCGTAAGGGGGCCTGCATGTGTGCTCTCTGCGCGCGGCACATCCCCGTGGTGAGCCCAAGAGGGGGACGCCAGGTCCTGGCTCCCCGGTCCCGCAGCCATGAGGAGCCCGGCACGCCTGCCCTCGCCCGAGCCGCAGCTGGTGGCGGTTTACGGGCACGGGCCGGGCCACCTCGCTAGAGAGGGTGTCCCCAGGACTTGAGCCTTGGAGTTGGACTAGACGAAAGAGGGAGGACAGACGGACGAGATGGGTGGACGCGGCCCCTCCGCTGCACCTGGTGGGGCTGTGGCACGCCGGCCGGCGTCCCAGGCGTCGCGAGACCGCCCTCGTGTGCGTGACGGTGGGGCCCCGCGCTTGTTTTTCTGGTGGCCCGGTCGTGTCTTGGTCTTTCTGTTGCCTGGACAGCGCCCGCGCCCCTGTCCCGCGGCGCTTGCTTTGCCTGCTTGCCGCCCTTTCCAGTCGCTGCCGGCCCCAGCCCCGCAGGAACAACTGCCCGCGCACCCTTCTCCTGTCGGACCGAGCCGGCCTCACCTCACGTGGGTGTCGTCCACCGGCCTCCTTTGGCCGGTGGCGTCCCCGGGCGGAGTAGTACCCTCAGTCCCAGAAAGGGAGTAACTGGCTAAGGCGGGTAGTGGGTGAGGGGCCTGGAGACGTGGGTACGAGGCAGGAGAGCTTTCTCCCTGGCCGGCTGTAGCTCTGGGTGTTGGCAGTGGTGATAGATATGTATTAGTTAGTCACCTTCAACCTTTTCCTTGCACATGCATTTGTATGTCTTTGTTTCTCCTTATCCAACATCAATGTTTTGCTCACACAAAAATTCAAGAAATATATGGTTATTGATTGATTTATTGTTGTGAAAGAGACCAGGTAAATCTCACCCAATGAATACACTGAAAGGTTTCTTTCATTTGAAGAAAGAAAGCTATATAACTAAAAGAATGATAAGTTTTTCATGCTAATATTTTGTTGCTATTATCAAAATATGTAAGAAGTCTGATTCTTTAATATTTTCTAAAAATGCAAAATCATGAAGGGGATTCTTTTGTTCAGAAAAGGGAACATATCTGAAATAAGTGGTTTGTTTTACAAGTTTCCTTTATTCTCCAAACTTTCCTCTGAATGCCTCACTGTGTGTAAATTTTGGTCTTATGAAATCAGTCAAAATGAAACCAGGACAGAGAACCCTGAGAACTTAAAGCAGATGGACTTCAATGCAGGTGGTTTTTTTGCACATATTATGAAGGGGCTGAAAAGCCAAAGAGGAGACAGTGAGGCAACTGATGTATTAACAGCTCCTCTTAAGGGTAGGCTAGAAAGATGTGAGGCATTGGGTGAAAGGTAAACTAAGGCAGGCCCATCTGATAGTGGCTAGAACCATGAAGGAAAAACTGCTGTGTATTCTGCCCTCCAGGCTCTAACTTTACATCCTTTATACTGAAGTTGACTCACTGAGGCTTCGGGGAAACAGTCTATATGGTCAAATCTCCTTAGAACAGGGCAAGGGAGGGGCAAGCAGGCTGAAGATAAGCATGGCAGAATATGGAATATATAGGGGACATGCACATCCTGCACCCAAGAAGTGAAAAACACATGGTAATAGCTCCAGAAATGCATGAAAATTGATGGCTTTATTGAATACAAGGTATATGTTACATTAAAGGGTGAGAGGAGTTTTGGCTAGTCTTTCTGAGAATAAACGTTAAGAATGATTGTTAGACAAGGAAATTCTAATTTAGTTTTTCTTTCATGTTTTAGTTTGTATTATTCTAGTTGGACAGATATATAGGTGGATGAGTGTTATATTATGTTATATAATATATGAGATACATACGTATCCCAGACATACACACACAAACATGAAATTAAATATGAAAACATTGAGAATGGAGATTGTTAGATAAGGTAATTCTAATTCAGTTTTTATTTCATACTTCTCTAATCAGTCAGGCATATGGGTGGAGCAACATAAATATATTTAACATATATATTTGTATGATATGTGTACTACACACACACACACACACACACACATACTTAATTTGTATACATTACCACTTCAGTTTGACAGGCTACCTTGCACCATTAATTCAATGATGGATTTATACATTAATCATGTTACTTGAGAGACCAAGATCTTAGCTCAAAAAGAAAGAGATTAGGTTTATCTTTCCTGCATTTGATCCCTGTTTTGCAAATGTATTCATATCAAGAATCGTTTATAATTTTATCCTCAATGTCATACTTTGCACACAGGGGCTGAAAAAAGTTTCTTAACTAGATAACACATTAAAGAGAATCATATGCAAACTTCATCAATTCTTAATGTACCTATAATAAGAACAACACAATTCAAATATGTAAATTATGAATGAAAGAATGAAAATGCCTCATCATTCAGTTTATTCCCCAAAAGATTTCAAACTCTTTAATGGAAAATATATGGGGAAACAATGGCACACTTTATTTTGGGGGGCTCCAAAATCACTGTAGATGGTGCCTGCAGCCATGAAATTAAAAGACTCTTACTCCTTGGAAGAAGAGTTATGACCAACCTAGAGAGCATGTTAAAAAGCAGACATTACTTTGCCAACAAAGGTCAGTCTAGTAAAGGCTATGGTTTTTCCAGTAGTCATGTATGGATGTGAGAATTGGACTATAAAGAAAGATGAGTGCTGAAGAATTGATGCTTTTGAACTGTGGTGTTGGAGAAGACTCTTGAGAGTCCCTTGAACTTCAAAGAGATCAAAGCAGTCAATCCTAAAGGAAATCAGTCCTGAGTGTTCATTGGAAGGACTGGTGTTGAAGCTGAAACTCCAATACTTTGGCCACCTCATGCGAAGATCTGACTCATTGGAAAAGACCCTGATGCTGGGAAAGATTGAAGGCAGAAGGAGAAGGGGGCGACAGAGAGTAAGATGGTTGGATGGCATCACCAGCTCAATGGACATAAGTGTGGGTAAACTCTGGGAGTTGGTGATAGACAGGGAGGCCTGGTGTGCTGAATTCCATGGGGTCACAAAGAGTTGGACACGACTAAGTGACTGAACTGAACTGATCTGAATACCAGCATGGGAAGGACAGAAAAGTTATTATCTCTGTCAGAGTGATCAAAACCTTGGAATCATCTGCGCATTCTAGTTTTTGACCTTCATATACAATTAGGTGATAAATGTGAAAGTTTTATTATTTTTTTTTGGTACAGTCTCTCATACCATCCTTTCCTTGTTATACCACCATCATTCATTCTTTGACATAGTTCTACGTACTCAGTAATATGTAATATTTTTTATAAATTCCTGACAGAGTAACAGGAAGAGTTATGAGCAAATGGATTTATTTTTTTGTTGTTGTTGTTCATGGAAAATCTTTTATAAGTTCTCTGGGATAATTGGCAGCTTCACAATCCTGCCTGAGGCCAGCTGAAATGAATGTTATGATAATGAAGTGTCATCACACAGGAATTTGTAAATAAGGAAAATTTTGATTGAATGGAAAAAATGATCCAGAAAATTTATGTTTTATTTTAATATGTTTAATTAATAATTTTGTGTTCATTTCATGTGTACAATTACAACTTAATGATTCAGTATTTGTATAGATTATATGCCATTTAAACTTATTATAAAATTATGGCCACACTGTCCTATGCTGTAAAATATGACTTTATAACTTATTTACTAGACTTGGTGTGTATGTTTTATTATGCTTTATTTTTAATTGATTTATGATTGCTTTACAATATTAGTTTGATGCCTGCCATATATCAACATGAATTAGTCATAGTTGTACATATGTCCCCTCTCTCTTGAACCTCCCTCCCACCTCCCACCCTTACCCACCTCTCTAATAGAGCCCTGGTTTGAGTTTCTTGAGTCATGCAGCAAATTTCCATTGGCTATCTATTTTACACATGTTAGTGTATATGTTTCCATGCTACTCTCTCCATTCATCTCTCCATCCTGTCCCCTGCCCTTGTCCATAAGTCTGTTCTCTGTGTTTGCATCTTCATCGCTGCCCTATGAATAAGTTCATCAGTAGCATCTTTCTAGATTCTATATAGATTTGTTAGTATACAGTATTTTTTTTCTGACTTTCTTCACTCTGTGTAATAGGTTCTAGTGATGCTAGTGGATGCTAGTGAAGTAACTCAGTCATGTCCGACTCTTTGCAACCCCATGAAGTGTAGCCTACCAGGCTCCTCCATCCATGGGATTTTCCAGGCAAGAATTCTGAAGTGGGTTGCCATTTCCTTCTCCAGGAGATCTTTCCAACCCAGGGATTGAACCCAGGTCTCCCTCATTGTAGGCAGACGCTTTACCATCTGAGCCACCAGGGAAGTCATAATAGGTTCTAGGTTCATCCAACTCATTAGGACTGACTCAAGTGCATTCCTTTTTATGGCTGATTAGTATTCCATTGTATGTATGTACCACAGTTTCTTTATACATGAATCTCCCAATGGACATGTAGGTTGCTTCCATGTTCTATCTGCTGTAAATAGTGCTGCAATGAACATTGGGAGTACAGATGTCTTTTTCAGTTTTGGTTTCCTCAGAGTATATGCCTAGAAGTGGTATTACTGGGTCATGGTGGTTTTATTCCTAGTTTTTTAAGGAATCTCCATACTGTCTTTTGTAGTGGCTTTATCAATTTACATTCCCATCAGCAGTATAGGAGGGTTCCCTTTTCTCCACACCCTCTCCAGCATTTGTTGATGTAAATTTTTTGTTGATAGCCATTCTGACTGGAGTGAGGTGATATCTCACAGTTATGATTTTCATTTCTCTAATAATGAGCTGTATTGAGTATCTCTTTATGAGTTTATCAACCATCTGTATGTCTTCTTTGGAGAAATGTCTGTTAAGTTCTTTTGCCCACTTTTTGATTGGGTTGTTTTTCTCATATTGAGTTGTATGAGCTGTTTGTATATTTTGGAAATTAAACCTTTGTCAGTTGTTTCATTTGCCATTATTTTCTCCCATTCTGAGGGTTGTCTCTTTATCTTGTTTATTGCTTGCTTTGCTATGCGAAAGCTTTTAAGTTTCAATAGGTCCCACTTGTTTGTTTTTATTTCTATTATTCCAGGAGGTGGGTCATAGAGGATCTTGCTATGATTTATGTCATACAGTGTTCTGCTTATTCTTTTCCCTAAGAGTTTTATAGTTTCTGGTCTTACATTCCATTTTAATCCATTAAATCCATTTAATCCATGGTCTTCAATCCATTTTAAGTTGATCCTTGTGGATGGCATTAGGGAGTGTTGTAATTTCATTCTTTTACACATAATTGTCTAGTTCTTCCAGCATCACTTATTGAAGAGACAGTTTTTTTCCCATTATATATTCTTGTTTCCTTTGTTAAAGATAAGTTGCCCATAGCTGTGTGGGTTTATTTCTGGGCTTTCTATCTTGTGCCCTTGGCCTATAAATCTCTTTTTATGTAAGTTCCATACTGTCTTGATGACTGTAGATCTGTAGTATTTCTGAAATCAAGAATCAACTTGATTCTTCCAGCTCCATTATTCTTTCTCAAGATTGTTTTGGCTATTTGGGGTCGTTTGTGTTTCCATATAAATTGTGAAAACTTTATTGTAGTTTTGTGAAAAATGCCATTGATATTTTGATACAGATTGCACTGAATCTGTAGATTACATTTGGCAGTGTAGTCATTTTCACAATATTGGTTATTCCATCCAAGAGCATGGAATATCCCTCCATCTGTTTATGTGATCTTTGATTTCTTTCATCTGTGTCTTGTAGTTTTCTGTATACAGCTTGTTGTCTCCTTAGGTAGATTTATTCCTAGGTATTTTATTCTTTTGTTGCAATGGTAAATGGGATTTAGTCCTTAATTTCTCTTTCTGATTTTTCACTGTTTATATATATAGGAATGCAAGTGACTACTGAGTATTGATTTTGTATCCTGTGAATTTACTAAATTCACTGATTAGCTCTAGTAATTTTCTGATGGTGTATTTAGGGTTTTTTATGTACAGTATCATGTCATCTGCAAATAGTGTAAGAGTTTTACTTCTTCCCTTCCAGTCTGGATTCTTTTACTTCTATTTCTTCTCTGAATGCCATAGCTAGGACTTCTGAAACTATGTCGAATAATAGTGGTGAGAGTGGGCACACTTGTCTTGTTCCTGATCTTAAGGGGAATACTTTCAGTTTCTTACCATTGAGAATAATGGTTTCTGTGGGATTCTTGTATATGGGCTGTATTATGTTAAGGTAGGTTCCTTCTAAGACCATTTTTTGAAGAATTTTTACCACAAATGGGTAATGAAATTTGTCAAAAGCTTTTTCTGCATCTATTGAGATTGAAGTGAAGTGAAAGTTGCTCAATCGTGTCTGACTGTTTGAAACCCCATGGACTATACAGTCCATGGAATTATCCAGGCCAGAATACCGGAGTGGATAGGCATTCCCTTCTCCAGAGGGTCTTCCTGACCCATGTATCGAACCGGGGTCTCCTGAATTGCAGGTGGATTCTTTACCAGCTGAGCCACTAGGGAAGCTCCTATTGAAATTATCATGTTTTTTATCTTTCAATTTGTTAATATGATGCATCACATTGATTGATTTGCATATATGGGAGAATCCTTGCATCCCTGGGATAAACCCAAGTTGATCATGGTATACGCACTTTTTAATATGTCGTTGTATTTTGTTAGCTAGAATTTTATTGAGGATGTTTTATCTTTGTCCATCAATGATATTATATTGGCCTGGAATTTTTTCTTTTTTTTTGCAGTGTCTTTGTCTGGCTTTGGTAGCAGGGTGATTGTGGTCTTGTAGAATGAGTTAGGAAATGTTCCTTCCTCTGCAAATGTTTGAAAGAGTTTCAGAAGGATAGGCTTCAGCTTTTCTCTAAGTGTTTGACAGAATTAATCTGTGAAGTCATCTGTCCCTGGAATTTTGTTTTATGGGAGGTTTTTGATCACACTTTTGATTTCAGTGCTTGTAGTTAGCTTCTTTAAAACTTCTGTTTCTCCATTCAGCCTTGGAAGGTTGAACTTCTCTAGGAATCTGTATATTTCCTATAGATTGTCCATTCTATTAGCATATATTTACTCATAATAGTACCTTATGATCTTTGTATTTATGCATTTTTATTGTAACCTCTTCTTTTACATTCCTAAGTTTGATTTAATTTTTCTCCTTTTTTTCTTGATGAGTAAGGCTTAATTTAGTTTATCTTCTGAAAGAACTAGTTTTTAGTTTTTATTAATCTTTACTATGGTTTCCTTCATTTATTTTTATTTCAGCTCTGATTTCTCTCCTTCTACTAACTTTGGTTTTTTTTGTTCTTCTTATTTTAGCTGTTTTAGAGATAGACTTAGGTCTTTGAGTCAATGTTTTTCTTGTTCTTTGAGGTACGATTGTACTGCTATAAACTTCCCTGTTGGAACTGCTTTTGTTGTTTCCCATAGATTTTGGGTCATCATGGTTTTGTTGTGATTTGTCTAGGAATCTTTTGATGTCCCTTCTTATTTTTTAAGTATCTTGTTCATTACTTAGAAACATATTGTTTAATTTCCGCATGTTTGTGTTTTGCTTACAGTTCCCCCCCCCCATTAATTGATTAGTCTCATAGTGTTGTGTTCAGAAGAGATGCCCGATACGATTTCAATTTTCTCAAATTTACTGAGACTTGATTTGTGATCCAAGATGTGGTCTATGCTAAAAATTGTTGCATGTGGACTTGAGAAGAAAGTGTATTCTTCTGGTTTGGATGAAAAGCCTGAAGATATAAATTAGGTACATTTAGTATAATATTTCATTTAAAGTTTGTGTTTCCTTATTAGTTATTTGTTTTGATGATCTGTCCCTTGGAGTACTGCATTTGATCCTACCCAAAAGGCTGAGAAGCAAACAACTATGGATAGAGGGTCATAACATTATAGAGGAGGCAGTGAAGAAAGCCATCCCCAAGAGAAAGAAATGCACAAAGGCAAGATGGTTGTCTGAGGAGGCCTTGTAAATAGCTGAGGAAAGAAGAGAAACAAAAGGCAAAGGAGAAAAGGAAAGATATATCCACCTGAATGCACAGTTCCAGAGAATAGCAGGAGAGATAATAAAGCCTTTTTATGTGAACAATTCAAGGAAAAAAAAATAGAATGGGAAAGACTAAAGATCTCTTCAAAAAGTAGAGATTCCAAGGGAATATTTCATGCAAAGGTGGGCACAATAAAGGACGGAAATGGTATGGAATGAACAGAAACAGAAGCTATTAAGAAGAGGTGGCAAGAATACACAGAAGAACTATACAAAAATGATCTTAATGACCAAAATAACTATGATGGTGTCATCACTCACCTAGAACAAAACATTCAAGCATCACTAAGAGCAAAGATAGTTTAGGTGATGGAATTCCAGCTGAAATATTTCAAACCCTAAAAGATGATGTTTTTAAATTGCTGCAGTCAATAAACCTGAAAATTTGGAAAACTTAGCACTGGCCATGGGACTTCAAAAGGTCAGCTTTCATTGCAATTCAAAATAAGGGCAATGTCAAAGAATGTTCAAACTACCACACAATTGCACTCATTTCACATGCTAGCAGAATAATGTTCTACATCTTTCAAGCTAGGCTTCAACAATATGTGCACCGAGAACATCCAGATATACAAGTTGGATTTAGAAAATTCAAAGAACCAGAGATCAAATTGGCAACATCCGTTGGACCATAGAAAAAGCTAGAGAATTCCAGAAAAAAACATCTACTTCTACACCATTGACTATGCTAAAGCCTTTGACTGTGTAGATTACAACTGTGGAAAATTCTTCAAGAGATGGGGATACCAGACCACTTTACCTATTTCCTGAAAAACCTGTATGCATGTCAAAAAACAACCATTAGAACTGGACATGAAACAACAGAATGGTTCAAAATTGGGGAAAGAGTGTATCAAAGCTGTATATTGTCACCCTGCTAATTTAACTTATATGCAGAGCACATCTTGCAAAATGGTGGGCTGCATGAAACACAAGTGGAATTAGGATTGTCAAGAAAAGTATCAATAACCTCAGATATGCCTATGACACCACTTTTATGGCAGAAAGTGAAGAGGAACTAAAAGGCCTCTTGATGGAGGTAAACGAGTAGAGTGAGAAAGCTGGCTTAAAATTCAACATTCAAAATGCTAAGATCATGGCATCTGATCCTATCACTTTCTGGCAAATAGATGGGTAAAGAATGGAAACAGTGACAGACTTTATTTTTCTGGGCTCCATAATCATTTCAGATAGTGACTGTAGCCATAAAATTAAAAGATTTTTATTCCTTGGAATAAAAGCTATAACAAACCCAAACAGCATATTAAAAAGCACAGACATTACTTTGCCTGCAATAGTCCATATAGTCAAAGTTATCATTTTTCCAGTAGTCATGTGTGGGTATGACAGCTGGAGAATAAAAAATGCTGAGTGCTGGAGAATTGATGCCTTTGAACTGTAGTGCTGGAGAAGACACTTTAGAGTCCCTTGGACAGCAAGGAGATGAAACTAGTCAATCCTAAATGAAATCAACCCTGAATATTATTCATGAAAGGACTGATGCTGAAACTGAACCTCCAATAATTTGGCCAGCTGATGTGAAGAGTCAACTCATTTGAAAAGAGATGAAATGCTGTTAAATATTGAAGACAGGAGGAGAAGGGGATTACAGAGGATGAGAATGTTGGATGTAATCACGACTTCAATGGACACCAGTTTGAGCAAACTCTGGGAGATGGTCAAGGACAGGGAAGACTGGTGTGCTGCAGTACAAAGGTCTCAAAGAGTCGGACATGACTTGGCCACTGAACAAAAACTGCCTTTGTTGTAAATGGGGTGTTAAAGTCTCCTGCTATTATTGTTACTGTCAGTTTCCCCTTTTATGTTTGTTAGTGTTCGACTTATGTATTGAGGTGCCCCTATGTTGGGTGCATATATATTTACAATTGTTATATTTTCTTCTTGAACTGATCCCTTTATCATTGTGTACTGTCTTTTTTTTAATCTCTTGTAATATTCTTTATTTTAAAGTCTATTTTGTCTGAAATGAGAATTGCCTCTCTGGCTTTTTTTTTTTTAATTTCCCTTTGCATGAAATATATTTTCCTATACTTTTACTTTCAGTCTGTATGTGTCTCTAGGTCTGAAGTGAATCTCTTGTAGACAACATATATATGTGTTTTGTTTTTGTAGCCATTCAACCAACCTGTGTCTTCATTGGAGCATTTATTCCATTTAATTGAATTTAAAGTAGTTATTGACGTGTATGTTTCTGTTGGCATTTTCTTAATTGTTTTGGGTATATATCTGTAGGTCTTTTTTTTCACTTGTGTTTACTGGCTATATAAGTCCCTTTAATATTTTCTGTAAAGTTGATTTCGTGAAACTAAATTCTCTTAACTTTTGCTTGTCTGTAAAGCTTTTTATTTGTCCATCAGTTTTGAATGAGATCCTTGCTGGGGAGAGTAATCTTGGTTGTAGATTTTTCACTTTCAGTGCTTTAAGTTTATCCTTTCATTCCCTTCTGGCCTGCAGAGTTTCTGTTGAAAGATAAGCTGTTAATTGTATGGGGCTTCCCTTGTTTGGTACTTGTTGCTTTTCCATTCCTTTTTTTTTTTTTTAATATTCTTTATTTGAGTTTGATTTCTATTAGCTTGATAAGATGTGTCTTGATGTGTTTCACCTTGGGTTTATCCTGTATGGAACTCTCTGTTCTTCTTGGACTTGATTGACTATTTCCTTTCCCATGTCTCTTCAAAGATTTTCTCAAACTTTTCTTTTTCTCTTCTTCCTCTGGGGACCTGTATAACTCAAACATTCTCCCAGAGATTTCTGAGACTATTCTCAATTATTTTCAGTATCTTTACCTTTATCCTGCTCTTCAGCCGTTATTTCCACCATTCTATCTTCCAACTCACTTATTCATTCTTCTGCCTCATTTATTCTACTATTGGTTCCTTCTACACTATTTTTAACTTCAGTAATCATATTATTCATCTCTGCTTATTGTTATTTTATTTAGGTCTTTGTTAATTGTATTAATTGCATCTTCACAATTCTATTTTTGAGGCTTTGGTATATCTTTACTATATTACTCTGAATTCTTTTTCAGGTAGCTTGCCTATTTCTCTTCATTTATTTGGTCTTGTAAATTTTTACCTTGTTCTTTCATTTGTGCTGTATTTCTTTGTTTTTTCATTCCCCCCCTCCCCCAACTTACTTCATTTGAGATCTCCTTCTCCCAGGTTTAGGGTCACATTCCTTTCTTTGTTTTGATTTCTGCCCTCCGTGGATAATGTTGGTTCAGCGGTTTCTGTTGACTTATGTTAGGGGTGATTTGTGCCTGTGTTCTAGTGGGAGGAGGTGAATTTTTGTTCCCCCTCTGACAGGCAGGGCTGTGCAAGATGGTATATTTTGAAGTGTCTATGGGAATCTTGTCTGCTGATGATTGTTTTTGTGTTTTTGTCTTGCTTTTTTGTTTGGATGAGGTGTCCTGCACTCCATCCTGTTGCCAGCTGAATGATACCAGGTTTTGTGCATGTCTGTGGAAAATTCTGAAAGAGATGGGAATACCAAACCACCTGGCCTGCCTCTTGAGAAATCTGTATGCAGGTCAGGAAGCAACAGTTAGAACTGGACATGGAACAACCGACTGGGTCCAAATAGGAAAAGGAGTACATCAAGGCTGTATATTGTCACCCTGCTTATTTAACTTATATGCAGAGTACATCATGAGAAATGCTGGACTGGAAGAAACACAAGCTAGAATCAAGATTGCCGGGAGAAATATCAATAACCTCTGATATGCAGATGACACCACCCTTATGGCAGAAAGTGAAGAGAAACTAAAAAGCCTCTTGATGAAAGTGAAAGAGGAGAGTGAAAAAGTTGGCTTAAAGATCAACATTCAGAAAATGAAGATCAAGGTATCCGGTCCCATCACTTCATGGGAAATAGATGGGGAAACAGGGGAAACAGTGTCAGACTTTATTTTTTGGGGCTCCAACATCACTGCAGATGGTGACTGCAGCCATGAAATTAAAAGACGCTTACTCCTTGAAAGAAAAGTTATGACCAACCTCGATAGCATATTCAAAAGAAGAGACATTATTTCCAGTAGTCATGTATGGATGTGAGAGTTGGATTGTGAAGAAGGCTGAGCACCAAAGAATTGATGCTTTTGAACTGTGGTGTTGGAGAAGACTCTTGAGAGTCCCTTGGACTGCAAGGAGATCCAACCAGTCCGTTCTGAAAGAGATCAGCCCTGGGATTTCTTTGAAAGGAATGATGCTAAAGCTGAATCTCCAGTACTTTGACCACCTCATGCGAAGTGTTGACTCATTGGAAAAAATTCTGATGCTGGAAGGGATTGCGGGAAGGGGGAGAAGGGGACGACAGAGGATGAGATGGCTGGATGGCATCACTGACTCGATGGACGTGAGTCTGAGTGAACTCCAGGAGTTGGTGATGGACAGGGAAGCCTGGCGTGCTGCAATTCATGGGGTCGCAAAGGGTCAGACACGCCTGAGTGACTGAACTGAACTGATATATATATATATATATATATGTATATGGATAGCTACAGTAGGAAAAGAGCAATAAGAGAAGCAGTCAAACAGAACAATTTTTTTAATTGAAAAAATGGAATA
The DNA here is from genome assembly GCF_001704415.2 of Capra hircus. Lineage (NCBI taxonomy): Eukaryota > Metazoa > Chordata > Mammalia > Artiodactyla > Bovidae > Capra > Capra hircus. The sequence continues at coordinate 47,599,435 of NW_017189517.1, forward strand.
AAAAGAAAAAAGGAAAAGTCTACAGTGCTGCAAAAGGCCAATGTAGAGGTAAAAGTATGTAGGGGGGATAGAAAGTGAATTTTTTATATTTAAAAAAATAAAAATGTTGTAAAGGTCGTAGCTCTCCTCAGTTGTGAAGTCTGCTGCCCATGGGTGCAGTTGGATTAGTTCTCTGTTGATGATTTCCAGGTTGGAGAGACTTGTGCATGTGTTCTGGTTGATGGTGCTTGATCCTTTCTTTCTGAAGGGCAGCACCACATTGGGTAGTATGCTTTGGGATGTATATGGGTTCAGTATGACTTTGGGAAACTTGTCTGCTCATGTAGAGTGTTGTGTTTCTGTTTTGTTGAAGGATTGGTGTGCGGTATCTGGGAACTGGTGCCTGCTGGCCTTTGGGTAGCCTTTGTTTTGGTGTTGAGATGGAGGTCTTTGGGAAGGGTCATGACTATTAATGTTCCTTGGGGTCAGGAGTTCCCTGGTGTTTCAAAATCTTGGGTTTGAGACTCTTACCTCAGAGGTTCAGGCTCAATGACTATTTAAGGTCCAAGACTTCACAAGCCATACAGCACAAAAGATAAGTTCCCAACACTCTTGGTGAAGGCAACACTCAGCACCCAGTGAGGTTCACACCAACACCCTTTAATGTTTCTAGGAAAGTCTCTGGACCTGTTGTGGGCAGTGTGGGGTGAGCTCAGTCTCAGGTCTGGTCTTGTTCCCACTTGTAGCTGCTCCTAGTGTTTAGAGTTGCCCGTAGAGTTGCCCCTAGAGTTGCCCATCACAGACATGAGAGGTTGAAGGCCAAGGCTCATTATGGCTCACTTGCTCTTGTGGACTGTGAAGAGAGGAGGATATGGCAGACACACATGGGTTGTAATGGGGAGTGCCTCTGGCAGTAGTGACCTGTTGGATGTTGACATGTTCTGAGGAAGGTCTTCATTTCTCCCAGAGGCAAAGGCCCCAGTACATGGGTCCCTAGAAGAGCTCAGCTGTTTAAACTCCCAGCAAGGTGCAGGCAGTAACCTGTGCCTGCACAAAGCCTGGTGGTAGCTGCAACCTGTGGGATGAGGACCCCCATTGGTGGTGTCCTGACCCCCATTGGTTTTGTCCACTGACTCTGGCACCCCTCCCAGTTTTGGCAATGATAGCCATGTCTATTTCTGCAGCCACATTGAAGTAGCCCTCTCAGCACATCATCATGGCTACCAGCCACTTACCACTCCATGGGATCTTTGCTGGATCTACTGCCCCCAAGAAAGATGCTGGGCAGGAGCTACCCCACGTTCAAGGTGAGGAAGAGAGGCTGTACTTGGCTGGAGCAGCTGTGAAGAGATACTCCACGTCCAAGGTAAGAGAAAACCAAGTAAGACAGTAGGCACTAAGACAGGGCATCAGAGGGCAGGCAGACAGAAACCACAATCGCAGACAATCAGCCAATCTGACCACATGGACCATAACGTTGTCTAACTCAATGAAATTAAGCCATGCCATGTGGTACCACTCAAGATGGACGGGTTATGGTGGAGAGGTCTGACAGAATGTGGTCCACTGGAGAAAGGAATGGCAAACCACTTCAGTATTTGTGCCTTGAGAACCCCATGAACAGTATGAAAAGGCAAAAAGGTAGGACACTGGAAGATGAACTCCCCAGGAAAGTAGGTGCCCAATATGCTACCGGAGATCAGTGGAAGAATAACTCCAGAAAGAATGAAAGGATGGAGCCAAAACAAAAACAATACCCAGTTGTGGATGGGACTGCTGATAGAAGCAAGGTTCGATGCTATAAAGAGCAATATTGCATAAGAACCTGGAATGTCAGGTCCATGAACCAAGGTAAATTGGAAGTGGTCAAACAGGAGATGAAAAGAGTGAACATCAACATTCTAGGAATCAGCAAACTAAGGTGGACTGGAATGGGTGAATTTAACTCAGATGGCCATTATATCTGCTACTGTGAGCAGGAATCCCTTAGAAGAAATGGAGTAGCCATCATAACCAACAAAAAAGTCCGAAATGCAGTACTTGGATGCAATCTCAAAAAGAGAATGATCTCTGTTCGTTTCCAAGGCAAACCATTCAATATCATGGTAATCCAAGTCTATGCCCCTACCTGTAATGCTGAAGAAGCTGAAGTTGAACAGTTCTATTAAGACCTACAAGACCTTCCACAACTACAACCCCCCAAAAATAGATGTTCTTTTCATTATAGGGGACTGGAATGCAAAAAGTAGGAAATCAAGAAACACCTGGAGTAACAGGCAAATTTGGCCTTGGAGAACAGAATGAAGCAGGGCAAAGGCTAATACAGCGTGCCAAGAGAACACACTGGTCATAGCAAACACCCACTTCCAACAACACAAGAGAAAACTCTACACATGGACATCACCAGATGGTCAACACTGAAATCAGATTGACTACATTCTTTGCAGCCAAAGATGGAGAAGCTCTATACAGTCAGAAAAAAAAAAAAAGAGTGGGAGCTGACTATGGGTCAGAACAGGAACTCCTTATTGCCAAATTCAGACTGAAATTGAAGAAAGTGGAGAAAGCCACTAGACCATTCAGGTATGATCTAAATCAAATCCCTCATGACTATACAGTGGAAGCAAGAAATAGATTTAAAGGACTAGGTCTCATAGATGGAGTGCATGATGAACTATGAATGGAGGTTTGTGACACTGTACAGGATACAGGGATCAATACCATCCCCATGGAAAAGAAATGAAAAAAATAAAAATGGCTGTCTGAGGAGGTCTTACAAATAGCTGTGAAAAGAAGGGAACTGAAAAGCAAAGGAGAAAAGAAAAGATATATCCATTTGAATGCAGAGTTCCAAAGAATAACAAGGAGAGATAAGAAAGCCTTCCTCAGTGCTCAATGCAACAAAATAGAGAAAAAAAATAGAATGGGAAAGACTAGAGATCTCTTCAAGAAAATTAGAGATACCAAGGGAATATTTGATGCAACGATGGGCTCAATAAAGGACAGAAATGGTAGGTACCTTACAGAAACAGACAATATTAAGAAGAGGTGGCAAGAATACACAGAATAACTGTACAAAAGGATCTTTATGACAGATAATCACGACGGGGTGATTACTCACCTAGAGCCAGACATCCTGCAATATGAAGTCAAGTGTGCCTTAGGAAGCATCACTATGAAGAGAGCTAGTGTAGGTGATGGAATTCCAGTTGAGCTATTCCAAATCCTGAAAGACGATGGTGTGAAAGCGCTGCACTCAATATGCCAGCAAATTTGGAAAACTCAGCAGTGGCCACAGGACTGGAAAAGGTCAGTTTTCATTCCAATCCCAAAGAAAGGCAATGCCAAAGAATGCTCAATCTACTGCACAATTGCACTCATCTCACATGCTAGTAAAGTAATGCTTAAAATTATCCAAGCCAGGCTTCAACAATACATTAACCATGAAATTCCAGATGTTCAAGCTGGTTTTAGAAAAGGCAGAGGAACCATAGATCAAATTGCCAACATCCTCTGCATTATCGAAAAAGCAAGAGAGTTCCAGAAAAAAATATCGATTGCTGCTTTATTCACCATGCCAATGCCTTGGACTGTGTGGATCACAATAAACTGTGGAAAATTCTGAAAGAGATGGGAATACCAGACCACCTGGCCTGCCTCTTGAGAAATTTCTATGCAGGTCAGGAAGAAATAGTTAGAACTGGACATGGAACAACAGACTGATTCCAAATAGGAAAAGGAGTATTTCAAGTCTGTATATTGTATCCCTGCTTATTTAACTTACATACAGAATACATTATGAGAAACGTTCAGCTGGAGGAAGCATAAGCTGAAATCAAGATTGCCGGGAGAAATATCAATAACCTCAGATATGCAGGTGACACCACCCTTATGATAGAAAGTGAAGGAGAACTAAAGATCCTCTTGATGAAAGTGAAAGAGGAGAGTGAAAAAGTTGGCTTAAAGGTTAACTTTTGGAAAACGAAGATCATGGCATCTGGTCCCATCACTTCATGGCAAATGGATTGGTAAACAGTGGAAATAGGGGCTGACTTTATTTTTCTGGGTCCCAAAATCACTGCAGATGGTGATTGCAGCCATGAAGTTAAAAGACACTTATTCCTTGGAAGGAAAGTTATGACCAACCCAGACAGCATATTAATAAGCAGAGACATTACTTTGCAACAAAGGTCCATCTAGTGAAGGCTATTGTTTGTCCAGTGGTCATGTATGGCTATGAGAGTTGGATTATAAAGAAAGCTGAGCACCAAGGAATTGATGCTTTTGAACTGTGGTGTTGGCAAGGACTCTTGAAAGTCCCTTGGACTGCAAGGAGATCCAGCGAATCAGTCCTAAAGGAGATCAGTCCTGGGTGTTCATTGGAAGTTCTGTTGTTGAAGCTGAAACTCGAATACTTTGGCCACCTGATGTGAAGAGTTGACTCATTGGAAAAGACCTTGTGGCTGGGAAAGATTGAGGGCAGGAGGAGAAGGGGACGACAGAGGGTGAGATGGTTGGATGGCATCACCGACTCAATGGACGTGGGTTTGGTTGGACTCCGGGAATTGGTGATGGTCAGGGAGGCCTGGCGTGCTGCAGTTCATGGGGTTGCAAAGAGTAGGACATAACTGATCGACTGAACTGAACTGAACTGCCCCCCAGGCTCCACCCTATGCTACAGGCCTAAGCTTCCTAGCCATTTTTCTTTGCTCCTGTACCCTGCCCTTTGCTCAGCAGAGGCTTGTGTGCATTTCTCTCAGCTCCCTGGCCCCATCCTCTGGTCCAAGCTGGGGCTTGTGAGCTACTCACAGCTGAGAATTTCTGTTAGGCAGCTTTCTCTGTATTTTGCCTTCTGAGCTCCTACTTTAACACATTCCTCTGAGGTTCCACAACTCCTCATTGGTCCCGCCTTTGAGGGGATTTCCTAATGCATGAAAACTTTTCCTCCTTTACAACTCTCTCCCTCCCTTATGGCATAAGCTCCGGTCCTGAAGTTCTCTGCCATTTTTAAAAAAAATGTCCTTATCTTTTGTCCTACCTTATCCAGGGAGATTAGTTTGCTTTTTTTGAGGCCTGGGGTCTTCTGCTCTCCTTTAGAAGTTTCTCTGTAGGAGTTGTTCCATATTTTTATGATTTTTTTTTATGTTTTTCTGAAGAGACAAGTGATCTTCCCATCTTATCTGCCATCATTTTCCATGCCCCCAAAAACCTATAACACATTTGCTTTATACAAATTAATTTGTACTTCTTTTTTTTAAGCTGTCTTTTTTTTAATTGATTGATTTTTTGTTGAAGGATGCTTGCTTTACAGAATTTCATTGTTTCCTTGATGTACTTCTTAATCTCCCACTGCTAAATTCACTCTACACCCTTCCCTCTCCCCACAGGTAATCTCTACACTGTTTCTGTGTGTTTGAGTATATTTGCTTTGTTATATTCATTGATTTTTTTCTATTTTATATATTCCACCTATAAATGATAGAATGCAGCTTTCATATTTCTCTGGTTGACTTATCTCACATAGCATAATACCCTCCAAATTTTTCCATGTTGCAAATGGAAAAATAATATTCTTTTTATGGCTGAGTAGTATCCAATTATATATATATATATATATATACACACACACACACACACACACACACACACACACATATATATATATATATATATACACACAAACATATATATGCCACATCTTTATTCATTCATAGATTTATGGACATTTTGGTTACTTCCAAATCTTGGCTATTATAAATAATGCTTCTATAAACATTGTGGTACATGTATCTTTTGGATTATTGATTTCATTTTCTTCAGATGTATGCCAGGAGTGGAATTTTGCTGGATCATATGATAATTTTATTCTTAGTTTCTTGAGGAAGCTCCATACTATTTTCCATAGTGGTTGCACCAATTCATATCCTCAACAATGATGGCCTAGGGGACCTTTTTCTTCACATCCTTGACAATGTCATCTGATCCCTTCACTTCATGGCATATAGATGGGGAAACAATAGAAACAGCAAGAGCCTTTATTTTCTTGGGCTCCAAAATCACTGCACATGGTGATTGTAGCCATGAAATTAAAAGATTCTTGCTCCTTAGAAGAAAAGCTATAGCAAAACTAATACAATATTGTAAAGTAATTAACTTTCAATTAAAATAAATAAATTTATATTAAAAAAAAAGAAAAGCTATGGAAAACCTTGACAGCATATGAAGTAATTAGCCTCCAATTAAAATAAATAAATTTAAATTAAAAAAAAAAAGAAAAAGCAGAGATGTTATTTGCCAACAAAGTTCCATATAGCCAAAGCTATGGTTTTTCCAGTTGTCAGGTATGGATGTGAGAGTTGGACCATAAAGAATGCTGAGGGCTGAAGAATTGATGCTTTTGAACTGTGGTGTTGGGGAAGACACTTGAGAGTACCTTGGACAGCAAGGAGATCAAACCAGTCAATCCTAAAGGAAATCAGTCCCAGAATAGTCATCGGAAGGACTGATATTAAAGCCAAAGCTCCAATATTTTGGCCACCTGATGCAAAGGACTGACTCACTGGAAAAGACCCTGAGGCTGGGAAAGATTGAAGGAGGGAGGAAAAGGGGATGAAAGAGGATGAGATGGTTCGATGTTATCACTAACTCAATGGGCATGAGTTTGAGCAAGCACCAGGAGTTGGTGATGGACAGGGAAGCCTGGCAGGCTGCAGTCCATGGGATCACAAAGAGTCAGACACGACTCAGTGACTGAACTGAACTGCCAACGTTTGTTATTTGAAGACCTTTTAATGATAGACATTGTGATAGGTGTGAAGGTGATATCTCTCTGAAGTTCCGATTAGCATTTCTTTGATGGTTAGCAATGTTGAACATCATTTGATGTGTCTGCTGCCCATTTGTATATTTGCTTTCGGAGAAAGTCTATTCAAATGGGCTTTTTTTATGTTAAGCTGTATGAGCTATTTTTATATTTTGGATATTTAACCCCTTATCACTCACATCATTTATAAATATTTTCTCCAATCCATTAGTCTTTTCATTTTGTCAATGGTTTCCTTCTATTTGTAATTTTTAAAAATTACATCCCATTTATGTTTCTTTTTGTTTCCTATCCCTTAAGAGACATGTCCAAAAAATATTGCTACAATTTATCTCAGAGTGTTCTCCCTTTGATTTCTTCTAATAATTTTATGTTTTATGCTTTTTAATTCATTTTGAATTTATTTTAGTCTATGTTGTGAGAAAATATTCTAGTTTCATTTTTTTACATGTAGCTATCCAGTTTTCACAGTGCCACTTACTGACAAGACTGTTGTTTCCCCACTGTGTATTCTTGGCTCCATTGTTGTAGATTAATTGACCAGAGTGTGCGGGCTTATTTCTAGGCTCTGTATTCTGTTCCATAGATAAATGATTCAATGTTTGTACCTGTGCCCTACTGTTACGTTTTCTTTAGCTTTGTGCTAGAGACTGAAGTCAGAGAGTGAGATATCTACAGCATTGTTTTGTTTTATTTTTATGAAGATTTCTTTAACTATTCAGTGTCTTTTGCATTTTAGGATTATTTGTTCTAGGTGCATGAAAAATATTTTATTATTGTGATACAGATGTATGAAATCTGTAGACTGCTTTGAATACTATGGACTTTTTAGCAATTCTAGTTCTAACAGTCCCAAGAATACATGCTATCTTTCCATTTCTTTGTATCATCTAAAATTTTCTTCATCAACATTTTATAATTTTCAGATTATATGTATTTCACCTCCTTAGTTAAGGTTACTCTGAGGTATTTATGCTTTTTGGTACGATTTTTAATAGGATTCTTTCTTGCTTGCTCTTTCTGATATTTTATTATTAATTTATAGAGAAGTAATCTATTTCTGTATATTAATCTTGTATCCTGCAACTTTGTTGAATTTATTTATTCATTCTAACAGATTTTAGTGGATAGTATATGTGTCTTCTATATATGTACAATGTCATCTGTGGCAGTATTAATCCTTCCCTTCCAATTTTGATAACTTTTATTTCTTTTCCCTGACTGATTTCTGTGGCAAGGATTTTTGATACCAAATCAAATAGAAGTTGTAAGAGTGGGCATCCTTGTCTTGTTTCAGAATTTAGAGAAAAAACTTTCAGCTTTTCACAATTGAGCATTATGTTAGCTGTGCATTTGTCACGAATGGCCTTTATAATGTTGATATATGTTCTTTTCATATCCTTTCTGATAAGAAGGTATGAGTTTTTATCATGAATGGATGTTGAATTTTCTCAAAGGCTTTTCCTGCATCTACTCAGATGGTCATGTGATTTTTACCCTTCCTTTTGTTAATGTGGTATATCCCATTGATTAAGAATGTTAAGTCATTCTTGCATGCCTGGAATAACTCAAACTTTTAATAGTGTATGGGATGCCTTTATCTGTTACTGAATTTGGTTTGTTAACTTTGTGTTGAGAATTTTTCATCTGTATTAGTCTGTAGTTTTCTTTTTTGCATTATCTTTACCTGGTTTTGGTATCAGGGTAATAACGGCCTCATAGAATGAATTTGGAAATATACTCTACAATTTTTTGAAATAGTTTGAAAAGAATGGCTATCAGCTCTCCTTTATATGTTTGGCAGAATGCCCCTATGAAACCATCTACTACTGGACTTTTTCTTTTGCTGGAATTTTTTTTTTTTAATTATTATTGTTAACCCACTTTCACAACTAGTGACGGCTCTGTTCAGATTGTCTTTCTTTTTTCTGATTCTGTCTTGAATGGTTGTACTTTCTAACAAATTTGTCCATTTCTTATAGATTGTCCAATTGTTGGCATACAATTGTTCGTAGTATTTTTAATGATCTTTTGTATTTCTGTGATAATGGTCGTTATTTGTCCTCTCATTTGTTATCTTGTTTATTTCGGTCCTTTGTCTTTACTTTTTTTGTTGATGAGCCTGGTTGAGGGCTTATTAATTTTGTTTGTTTTGTTTTGTTTAAATGTCTGGATGTCTTTGAACTTTTCTAGTGTTTTTTAGTCTCTATTTTATTAAATCCCTCTATGATCTTTCTTTTTTAGTCTTTATTTTATTAAATCCCACTATGATCTTTCTTATTCCCCTCCTTCTGTTATCTTTGTGGTTTGTTTATTCTTCTTTCTCTGATACTTTTAGATTAAGCTATTTATTTTATTTGTTTGTTTGTTTCTTGACAGAAGCCAGTATTGCTGGTTTTTTTTTTTTTTTTTTTCCTCTTAGAACTGCTTTTGCTGCCTCCCATAGATTTTGGAAGGTTGTGTTTCCATTTCCATTTGTCTCAAGTTAGTTTCTCATTTCTTCTTTTATTTTTTCATTGACCTGTGGAGTTTTTGTTTTGTTTTGTTTTTAATAGCATGTTATTTAGTCTCCATGTTTGTTTGTTTGTTTTTGCCATTTTTCATCTGTTGTTGAATTCTAGTTTCATAGCACTGATGTTCATAAAAAATACTTGATATAATTTCTATCTTTTTAGTTTGGTGAGGCTTGTTTTGTGACCTGTCATTTTACATCTCCTGGGGAATGAGAGGGTAACTGGCAGGAAGGCCAAGGGTCTCCAAACGGAGGAAATAGCCTGCAAGTGTCAGACATTTTTATCTCTCTTAAGTGGCAAGAAGAAACAAACACGATATTTTTTTCCTTCTCTATACAAATTTAAAAGGAGGTTTCTCTTAAAATACTGTGTTGCCATAAAGACACCTGGCTTCACCTGAAGTTAACTATTCTCAAACCTTGAGATAACCAATGCGTTTTTCTTAAACTATGCTAATGTACTATGCCGGAGAAGGCGATGGCACCCCACTCCAGTACTCTTGCCTGGAAAATCCCATGGATAGAGGAGCCTGGTAGGCTGCGGTCCATGAGGTTGCTACGAGTCAGACACGACTGAGCAACTTCCCTTTCACTTTTCACTTTCATGCATTGGAGAAGGAATTGGCAACCCACTCCAGTGTTCTTGCTTGGAGAATCCCAGGGATGGGGGAGCCTGGTGGGCTGCCATCTATGGGGTCACACAGAGTCAGACACAACTGAAGTGACTTAGCAGAATGTACTATGCATTTACCCAAACTCTGTCTTCAAGTCGGTTTTGTCAAATGGCTCAGAACATACTTGACAAACCAGTACGTTATACTCAGATATTTTCCCCCTAATCTATGTAAACGAAACTATTTGTATGGTAATCTGCCCTTCTACAAGATTCAAGTTAATCATTTTATGGCCCAGGATGAACCATTTGGTGCCAAGATTATCCCAAAATGCATCTTATGGGTGAGGGGCCTGGTGCCATTCTGAGTTTTGAGACGTTCCTTTCTTTCATTAACAGACTGCTGGTGACTATGTAACATCCGGCTGAAGACTAGCAGGGGGCACTCTTTCTGCCTCCTTCTGATGCCTATGTCAGAAGCTTTCTCTATCTCCTTTATACTTTAATAAAACTTTATTATACAAAGCTCTGAGTGATCAAACCTCATCTCTGGCCCCAGATTGAATTCTCCTCTCGAGGCCAAGAATCCCAGCCATCTTTTTATTCAGCAACAACCTTTCAGGAACATTCCATGTTCTCAAATATGCATTTGAAACGATTGTGCATTCTGTTTTTGGATAGCATTTCTTATTAAGTCTAACCTATATAAATGTGCCATTTAACAACTTAAATGCTATTTTGTTACTAATTTCCTGTTTTATGATCTGTCCATTGATGTAAGTTGGGTGTTAAAGTCTCAAACTTTAATTTTATTATTGCCATTTTCTCCCTTTATCTGATGATATTTGCTTCATATTTTTAGGTGCTCCTCTACTGAGTGCATATAAGTAAACGATTGTTATATCTTATTTTATTGGCCCTTTATCATTATATAATGCCATTCTTTGTCTTGTTACAGACTTTACTTTGAAGTGTATTGTGTCTGATGTGTGTATTGCTATCTCCAATTTCCTGTCATTTCCACTTGCATGAAATACATTTTTCCATCCCTTCGCTTTCAGTCTGTGTATGTCTAAAGACACACATAGTGTGTCTTTCAATCAGTAGCTCTAAAGTGAATCTCCTATATGCTGCATCTAGATGGATTCTGTTTTATTTTTTATCCAATCATTCACACTATGTCTTTTTATTAGAGCATTTAGTCCATTGACTTTTAAAGTGATTATTGATACATATGTACTTACTGACATTTATTACTTCTCCCTGCCTTTAGTTTTTGTAGTTCTTCTTTCTCATTTTCTTCTTTTATTTCCTTCCCTTGTGATTTGATGATATCCTCTACTGGTATGCTTGTGTTTCTAGATTTTGTGTATCTGTTGGGAAGATCCCCTAGGGAAGAAAATGGCAATCCACTCCAGTACTCTTGCCTGGAAAATTCCATGGATGGAGGAGCTTGGTGGGTTACAGTCCATGCGGTCACAAAGAGTCGGACAGGACTGAGCAACTTCACTTTCACTTATTGCAAGTTTTTGATTTGTGGTTGCCATGGTGTTTATATAGGGCTTCCCTGGTTGCTTGGCTGGTAAAAAATCCACCTGTAATGCAGGAGACCCTGATTCGATCCCTGCATTAGGAAGATCCCTTGGAGGAGAGCCTGGCACCCCACTCCAGTATTCTTCCCTGGAGAATCTCCACGGACAGAGGAGCCTGGCAGGCTATACAGTCCATGGGATCACAAAGAATTGGACATGACAGAGTAACCAAGCGTAGCACATGGAGTTTATATATGTTGACATTTATCTAGTTGTTTTAAACTGCTAGTCTTTAATGTTCAAACACATTCTGAAAGAACTACAAATTTTCTACCCTGAACAATAACAAAAATTAATGTTATAGTCCACAACTTAACTGGACCTCAGTGTTTGATAATTATAAAATAGCCAATCAAATAAAGACTGGTTTACTTCCCAGATGAATAAATTAATGAATATTTATAAAATCTTCAAGGATGTTTGGAAACCAACCTTGTAACATATGACACAGTCATGCATTGTTTATGCATGCAACAATGACACACTGGTCCACAGAGTTTTTTCTTAGTGATATTTGCCAACTTGGCTCCCATTGTGAAGTGTTCCTGCATCTGTTTTAGATGCTTAGAAATTTGTTTTCAGATGTCTTGTTATATATGTGGAAATATAAACAAATCTTGTGTCTTTTCTTGTAAAATTCTATCACTTTGCAATAGAAAGAAACACTAAAGCTGGTATCAACAAACTTTCTTGTAAAGGGACACACAGTAAATATTTTCAGTTTTTCAGACCATAAATTTTCTGTTGCAACTATTCACCTATGCTGGTATAGCCTCAAAGCAGCCATAGACAATACACAAAAAAACAATTCTGGCAACATTTTAATAAAATATTAATTTAAAAAAATGGTGTAGAATGGATTTGACCTATGGCAATAGTTTGAAAACTCCTGCATTAGAGTCAGGGAAAGTCTATCAACTCCTTGGGTCAAGCTATATAAAACTTTTGTCCAAATTAAAACTGCCCATATGTGTCATGTGTTAGAATCCAAATAGTATAGCTACACATTTCATATTCTGAGAAAGTTCGCATTTAGTTAGCTGCGCCATATTCAGCAAAGATTTTACTTTTGGTATTTTCCATCTTTAATACAATTCTTATTCTGTTCTGACTGCTTAGCAATAGCTGTTAGGCTAGGTAAAACCTCCCCCACTGAGTTCTCTCTTGTGTAAGTTTCACAGCTTGAAATGAGAAATCTACACCCTTCATAAAGCACTCTGTTAAAAGACCTCAAATGTATAAAAAGTATCTCTCAGCTCAAGGAAAAAAAATCATAACATAAATTAAGAGAAAAGAGAGCTACCAGTAATGTATTAACACAGAAATAGATAAAATTGAACAGGATAATGAGAATAATATTAACGTGAAGGTTTATAAGACACTTTCAGATTTTTTTCCTATTACACCAATCATGTATTTTTTCCCCTAAGTGTTGCTTTCTTAACTGCCTTTAAGTGGCCCTGACTAAAAATTTATAAACATCTTTTATTACTCAGCATTGAGCTTCTTTTCATCTTTTCAACGTTTTACCCAAAAAGTAAGAAGTCAGAGCTCCTGTGAGATCTTAACTACTTTAAATGCTTACAATATTAGCATTCATTTTAAAAAATATAGTCTTTACAAATAAAGGTGATTAATTGAAACTTTCTTTCACTTCATATTATTTCTTTAGTGATCCAGAGATGATGATACACGTTCAATCTATTTCCTTTCAAATTGCCTTTTCTAGATATTTGATGCAAAATGATGCAAATCTTTAATCAAGCTTTTGCTTTCTATATGACAATTAATTGTTAGTTGGGAGCACTTCTTTACTTTAAAGGTCATGTCATCTTCAAATTCGGACATAACTCTACTTACTATCTCATTCTGACAGGTCTTACCTGCATATCTTTGTTCTGCTTTGGCAAAGATAACCCACATCTCATGTCATTGATGTGGATGAGCAGAAAGGAAGATAAAAAAGAAGAAAAGGAAGTAATATAAACTGGTTGCTGATTTTATTTCTTTTCTTTAAAACATGAATAAAGATGTGTGTTGTACTCTGAGTACTATAAAACCTTTAAAAATACATTGTGTTACTGGACTGTTGACATTTTATTTCACAACCTCATTTCAAATGAATATTCATTTTTATTAAGGGATTGTATAACACCAAAATAATTAATGGATCAGTTTCTTAAATCCAAAGTACACTATATGTATTTGTATAGTAAATCGACCAATCATTTTCAAATACAGTAGAAATTCTAAAGTCTTATGTAGTACTAGTCATGTTAGATTAATAGTTACTACTCAGATTAACATCAAACTCTTAAAAGGGATAAAAAGAATTTCACCTCATATTAACTATCTTTGATACATAAGTTACTTCGAATAGAAGATGTTCCAGTGCATGGAATACTTTGTCAGTCAATATATTTAATTATCATTATATCTGTAATAATAACAATGAATTGAAGTGAAGTCACTCAGTCATGTCCGACTCTTTGCGACCCCATGGACTGTAGCCCACCAGGCTCCTCCGTCCATGGGATTCTCCATGCAAGAATACTGGAGTGGGTTGCCATTTCCTTCTCCAAGGGATCTTCCCGACCCAGGGATCAAACCCAGGTCTCCCACATTGCAGGCAGACGCTTTAACCTCTGAGCTACCAGGGATGCTCCCATAATAACAATACTTCCTTGTATTTTTACAGAACTTCAAAGACTTTCAAAACTTAACATTTTTTACATCATTTTTTTGAAATTTATTTTTGAGATATATTTGGCATGTAAAACTGTGTAGTTTATGATATACAATGTGTTAATTTGATATAATTACATATTGCATTATGATTACCATAGTGTTGTTAGTAGCAGTTCTATATTGCCACACACTTATTATTTACTTTCTGTGGTGGAGCCATTAAGATCTCAAAGTATTCTAGCAACTGGAAGTTTATATACAACATTTTTATCTATATTCACTATGGTATGCATAAGATTTCGAGGAATTATTTATCTATGGGTTGTAAGTTTGTATCCTTAAACAACATTTCCCCAGCTATCCTACTGCCAGGCCATGGCAGCCATAATTCTGCACTCTGTTTTTTTGAATTCAGCTTTTTTATTTACATGTATAAGTGATACCATCTGTCTGACTTACATAATACACTTTGTCAAAGTTCCTTTTTTTCTCATAGTTGAAAAATACTCCCCTATGTGAGTGGAGGAAATTATGAAATCTTCCTTATCTATTCACCCATTTACAGATACTTAGGTTGCCTCTGTATCTTGGCTATACTGAAAAATCCTGTAGTAAACATAGGAATGCTTATGTTTTCCTTTGTATATGGACACACTGAGAGAATTGTTGGACTACATATGGTAGTTCAATTTTTAATTCTTTGAGAAGCCTCCAAGTTATTTTCCACAGTGTCTGAATAAATTTGCATTCCCACCAACAGTGAACAACAGTTTCTTTTTCTCAGCATCCTTGCTGACACTGTTAATCTCTTGCATTCTTGACAGTAGCCCTTCTAACATGTGTGAGATATTTCATTGTGATTCTGATATGAATTTCCAATTATTACTGATGCTGAGTATCTTGTTATGTACCCATTGCACATTTGGATATCTTTGGGAAAAAGTCTATTTAGTTTCTCTGTTTATTTTACAAACGATTTTTTCTGTTGTTGTTGTTATTAAGTTGCATGAATTCTTTGGATATAATATATCCTTTATCTGATATTTTGGTGTAAATATTTTCTTCTAGTTCATAGATTGTCTTTGTATTTTTAATTTTTTTTTTTTTAGTGTGAAGAAGTTTTTTTAAAAGCTTGATGTAGTCATAATTGTTCATCTTTACTTTTGTTTCTTGTGCTCTTGCTGTCATATTTAAAAATATCTTTGCTGATACCAATGTCATGTTTAAGGCTTTAATTTATTTTCAGTTAATTTTTGTGAATGGTTTAATGGATGAGTCCAATTTCATTTTTCTGCATTGAATTATGCAGTTTCCCAGGTTGAAAAGACTTTCCAAACCCAGCTGAATGTTATTGATACCCTTGTCTTAGCTGACCATAAAAGCAGCGATTTATATGTGGGCTCTGTTCTGTTCCATTGGTCTATGCATATAATTTTATGCCAGTGTAATTCTCTTTTAATTACTAAAGCTTTGTAGTAAAGTTTGAAATCAGGAAATGTGATGCCTCCAGCTTTGTCTTCCTTCTCACAATTGCCTTGGCTGTTTGGGGTCTTTTGTTATACAAATTTTAGGATTGGTTTTCTATGTCTGTGGGGAAAAGAAAAGACTTTTTGATAGGAGTTGTGTAGAATTTATGGATGGCATGGTATAGAATGGACATTTTAATAATTATTCTTCAGATCAATAAACATGGATTTTTTCCCCAATTTTTTTGTGTTTTCTTTAATGCATTTCTTTCTTTTTAAATGGCATTTATTGCTTTATTTCTAACTTTAAAATTTATGTTCATTGAAGAAAACTAGAAATACATAAAAGTCTAAAGTGGAAATTAAAAATCACCTATAATCTGAACCCCCAGAGATAATCATCATTAACATTTTGATACATTTCATCCCAATGTCTACATATTTTTTTTCAGTTGCTGTCTAATTGACCTGTATGTCTACATTAGTTCTAAGTGCATACCTTAATGATTTGATATTTCTATAGATTACAAATTGATCACCGTGCTATGACTAGTTATCATCTTTCACGATGCAAACATATTACAATATAATTGACAATATTCCCCATGCTGTACATTTCATCCCCTGGACTCATTTATTTTGTAACTGGAAGTTTGTGCTTTTTAATATTCCTCACCTTTTTCACTCATTCCCCAACAGGGCTCTGCTATAATAACAATCTGTTTTCTATGAGTCATTTTTGTTACATTTGTTCCTTTGTCTTATTTTCTAGATTCCACATGTAAGTGAAATTATATCATATTTGTCTTTGTTTGACTTATTTCATTTAGTATAACACCCTTTGTGTGTGCTTAATTGTTCAGTAGTGTCTAACTCTGTGCAACTCAATGGACTGTAGTCTGCTAAGCTCCCCTGTCTATGGAATTCTCCAGGCAAGACTACTGATGTGGGTAGCCATTCTCTTCTCAAGAGATCTTCCTAGTAAAAGGACTGAACCTGCAATGTGATTGCAAATGGATTCTTTTCTGGCTGAGCCACCAGGGACGCTCTAATGCTTTTTAAGTCCAACTATGTTGTCACAAATGGCAATATTTCATTATTTTTAATGGATAAGTAATAGTCTATCATATCCTGCTGCTGCTGCTGCTAAGTCGCTTCAGTCATGTCCGACTCTGTGTGACCCCATAGATGGCAGCTCACCAGGCTCCCGCATCCCTGGGATTCTCCAGGCAAGAACACTGGAGTGGGTTGCAATTTCCTTCTCCAATGAATGACAGTGAAAAGTGAAAGTGAAGTCACTCAGTCGTGTCCGACTCTTAACGACCCCATGGACTGCAGCCTATCAGGCTCCTCCGTCCATGGGATTTTCCAGGCAAGAGTACTGGAGTGGGGTGCCATTACCTTCTCCATATATTATCCTATATATTATCTATTCATATATTGATGGACACTTAGGATACTTCCATATTTTAGCTGTTGTAAACAGTGCAACAATGAACATAGCAGTGCATATATTTTTTGAATTAGTACTTTTGTTTTCTTTGGAAAAATACCCAAAAATAGAATTACTGGATCATATAGTGTTTATTGAATTTTTCATCAATCATTTCCCATCATTTATCAGTTCAATTTTCAACCTTTATCAAATAGCTATTATACACTACTTTGTATAGAGATGCACTTTCAAAAAATGTTTAAAAACTTCATATTTTAATAAACAATTTGGGTGGCTCCTACAAAGAGAGAATGTTTTCTGTTTTTATATTACTGTTATTAATGCCAATTGCAGTTTATAATATGAAATAATAGAATAAAATTAAAAATGATAATAGAGTTAACAAAAATAAAACCATGGAAAACAACAATAGACAAAACAGCAATAACTTTAATGATATGACTGAAAAAAAATGTATATTGTAACAGAAAGAATTACTGGATTATATGGTAGCTATGGACTCCCCTGGTGGTTCAGTGATAAAGAATCCAACTGTCAAAGCAGGAGATGTGGGTTTGATTCCTGGGTTGGGAAGATCCCCTGGTGAAGGAAATGCCAACTCACTGCAGTATTTTTGCCTGAGAAATCCCATGGACAGAGGAGCCTTGTGGGCTACAGTTCATGGGGTCACAAAAGAGTCAGACATGACTTAAATCTAAATAATAACAAAAACAACAATGGTAGCTATATTTTTAATATTTTGAGTAATTTCCATAGTGTTTTCATTAGCGATTCTACCGATTTACATCCCCACCAATAGTGAACTAGGGTTCACTTTTCTCTACATCTTTAATTGTTATTTGTTGTCTTTTGATAATAGCCTTCTGACAGGTGTGGTCTAGTAGCTTATTGTGGTTTTGATTTGCGTTTCCTAGATGAGCGTTGAACATCTTTACACAGGCCTCTTGTCTGTCTGTATGTCTTCTTTGGAAAGATATCTATTCAGGTATTCTGCCCATTTTTAATTGGATTGTTTGCTCTTGTGATACTGAGTTGTATGAGATCTTTGCATATTTTGAATATTAACTCCTCATTAGATATATGGTGTACAGATATCTTCTCCCATTCAGTAGCTGAGTAGCTGGCTCTTTTATTTTGTTGATAGTTTCCTTTGCTGTGCAAAAACTTTTAGTTTGATATATTGCCATTTGTTTATTTTGCTTTTGTTTCCCTCACCTGAAAAGACATACTCAAAAAAACAATTGCTAAAGCCAGTGTCAAATAGTGTGCTGCCTGTGTTCTCTTCTAAGAGTTTAATGGCTTCAAGTCTTATATTTAAGTCTTGAATCCTGTTTATACTTGTACATGGTGTGAGAAATTAGTCCAATTTGATTCTTCTACATGGAGGAGTCCAGTTTTTTCAACACTATTTGTTGAAGAGTCTGTTTCTTCCCCATTCTATATTCTGGCATTCTAAGCCATAGGTTAATTAACCATAAAAGTGTAGTTTCATTCCTAAGCTCTCTATCCTATCCATTGCTCAACATATCTATTTTAATGTCAAAATCATATTGCTTTGATTATTGTAGCTTTATAATATAGTTTAAAATTTGGGAGCATGATAACTCTAGTTTTGTTCTTCTTTCTCAAGTTTTTTTTTTGGCTATACAAGGTCTTTTATTTTTCTATATAAATTTTAGAAATATTTGTTCTAGGTCTGTGAAAAGTGGTATTTTAGTAGAAGCTACGATGGATCTGTAGATTTCTTTGGGTAGTACAATCCTTTGAACAAGATTCATTTTTCCAATCTCTGAGCAGAGTATATTTTTTTATTTGTTTATGTCACCTTCAGTTTGTTTCCTCAGTGTCTTAAAGCTTTCTTAGTAGAAGTTTTCACCTACTTGGGTAAAATTTATTCCTAGATATTTTATTATTTTTTATAAAATTGTAAGTGAGATTGTTTTATTAATTTCTATGATAGTTCATTTTTACTGTATTAAAAAACAAATTTCTGTATACTAATTTTGTATCATGCAACTTTATTGAATTCATTGATGAATTTTAACATTTTTCTCATGGTGTTTTTAAGATTTTCTATGTATAGTATATCATTTGCAAACTCAGTTTTACTCATTTCTTTTTAATTTGAGTGCTTTCCCCCCTGTATATTGTGGCTATGATGTCCAATACTTCAGAATTTTTATTTGATTTTATTTGGAGTTTTGATCTCTTTGGTAAACTATTCCTTTTCTTCACTAATTTTATTCCTGAGCTCACTGAATTTTTTTTTCCCTTTAGCTCACTGAGTTTATTTGGGATTTGTTGTTATTCAGTCACTAAGTCGTGTCTAACTGTTTGAAACCCCAAGGACTGTAGCATGGCAGGTTTCCCCATACTTCACCATCTCTTAGAGTTTGCTCAAATTCATGTCCACTGAGTCAGTGATGCCATTCAACCATCTCATCCTCTGTCGTCCCCTTCTCCTGCTTTCAATATTTCCCAGCTTCATGGACTTTTCCAATGAATTGGCTCTTCACATCATGTGCCTGAAGTCGGGGCTTCAGCTTCAGCATCAGTCATTCCAATGAATAATCAGGTTTGATTTCCTTTAGGATTGACTGATTTGATATCTTTGGTGTCCAAGGAACTCTCAAGAGTGGTCTCCAATACCACAGTTCAAAAGCATCAATTCTTCGGTGCTCAGCTTTCTTTATAGTCCAACACATCCATACATGACTAGTGGAAAAACCATAGCTTCGACTATACAGACATTTGTTGGCAAAGTGATATCTCTGCTTTTTAATATGCTGTCTAGGTTTATCATAGCTTTTCTTCCAAGGAGCAAGTATCTTTTAATTTCATGGCAGAAGTCACCATCTGCAGTGATTTTGGACCCCAGGAAAGTAAAGTTTGTCACTGTTTCCTATTTCTCTCCATCTTTTTGTCATAAAGTGACAACTGAATGCCATAATCTTCATTTTTTGAATTTTGAATTTTATGCCAGCTTTTTCCCTCTCCTCTTTCACCCTCATCATGAGGCTTTTTGAGTTGGAATAAGATGGTGGAGTAGTAGGTGGATGTGGATACGTGAGGAAAACACCTTCAGACACAGAAGTGCTTGCAGAACACCAGATGAGAAAAGAAAGGAGTACCTGACCACCAGAAAAGAATACATAGGACCACAAATAACTTGGTAGGCCAAAGGAACTGGGCCTATTAGTAGGAGTGAACCTGCCCTCAATGGGTTTGGGAAATGAAGCAGGGGTCCAATTCCCAGATCAGGGCAAGTGTCTGGGTCAGAGGAGAAATATTTAAGGATGAGAATGAAGCAGCTGATCTGTGGCAGCCTAAATGGAATGAGAATCAGACAGCCCTTGCCACAGCCATACATACCTTGGACAGGGATGTAGGTCCCCTAGAAGGCACAGTGACTGGGAGCTGGAACATATGGATGGTGGAGCAATCCCAAGATGAGGGCTGCTGTTGATTGCAGAGAGTTGGACCGAAGGGATATTAAGGAGGAGATTGTGGTGGGAAATGTCTGTAAAGGAAATTCAGGCAGTCACAGAAGCAAAGCAATATTGCTGAGTCACGCATAGGTGGTGGAGCCATCACCACAGCCTCTCTCTCCCCACATGCCAGCATC
The DNA here is from genome assembly GCF_001704415.2 of Capra hircus. Lineage (NCBI taxonomy): Eukaryota > Metazoa > Chordata > Mammalia > Artiodactyla > Bovidae > Capra > Capra hircus. Next base: position 47,620,189 of record NW_017189517.1, read on the forward strand.
AGCAGCTGAATAATAGAGAAACTGGTCCATTCAGTACCTGATGCTCAGAACAATTGAGTAGGATCTCAGCCAGGGTGCCCCTTTAAGTACCTAGTGTGCCAGTCTACAGAGTAGGACCCCAGCCAGGGGGCTCCCTCTATGTACTTGAACAGGTGAAGCTATGGAGAAAGACTAGCCAAAGAAGCCTTTTGATAGCCATCTACTGGAGGCTCCAAAAAAGACTCTGCTAGGGCCATAACTCCTGCAGTAGTCCATATCCCTGCACAATTGGTGCTGTCAGGGTCTCCATGACCCAAACAACTGTGGGACCTTCATGCTCAACCCTCACTGGGGCAGAGCTGCTGCAGGTAAAAAAGAAGTCTTATGTCTATACACGTGGGGTTATTTCCGTCGTGTCTGACTCTTTGTGACTCTGTAGAATGTGGACTGGAAGGTTTCTCTGCCAGGGCAGTTCTCCAGGCAAGAATACTGGAGTGTATTGGCCAATACTGGTTGCCATAACTTTCTAGAGCACTGTATTTCCTGCTGCCCTAGCCATCAAATACCCTGAGTACCTTGTGCTGCCAGAGGCCCTGTGACCCAAGTAGCTGTACCACCTCCACACATGGCCCTCACTGAGGTAGACCCGAGTCCTCCAGAGCATTCTCAGGAGTAAACCCTAGTGGACCACCCACATGCAGAGATGGAAATAATACCACAATTGAAACCCAGGGGCAGTGTGGTGAAGGAAGAAGACCCAAAACCTTTCCACTAGCTGTACAAGCTGCAGATTAAATCAACATGATCAACTAGGCAGACTCTGTGTCTATGGAATATATAAAAGGACATTGAGATCTCCCACAAAAGAAAACACACTATTTCTGATAGCTGTGGACATTTGAGGCAAGGACATAAAGGAGTAGGATCAGATTCGAGTCTGAGCTGCCCCCACAGCAGATACCAGTGGCAGCGTTGGAGAACACCCTAGGGAAGTGAGGTGCTGTGACTCCTAGTGAGGGGAAGGAGGCTGACAGCAGAGACTCAAGAAAAAAAATTTATTAATCTTATATTTTGACTTGTTTTTATAGTTTCTTTTGGAATTATTTTCTTTTTCCCCCCTCTCTTGTAGTTGTAGTTTTTAATAGCATTTTGAAATCTAATTAAGTTATTGATTATTAAAATCATACTTTTTATTGCTGTTATAAACTTCTGCTTCTACATTGACCTTTTGCAGTTCTGTGGACTTTTTATTTTTCTTTGTTTTCTTTTTTTTTTCTTCTCTCTTTTTTAATTTTAATTTTTTAACCTATTATTAGTTTTTCTACATTTATTCCTTTGCTTTACCTACTGTATTTTCCCATTGCAATTAATCTTTAATATATATAAATCTTCTTTATCTAACTCTACGTAACTTTACATTTCTATTCTTTCTTTATTTCCTTTCTTTTTCCTCATTGAATTTGTTAGATCTGTTTGCATTGTTTTATTCACTAGTTGCCACCTTGCTTTAGTTTTGTTTTTCAATACTGTGCTTTAGTTAGTTTTGTTCTTAACTGGTGGATATAATTTTTGGTTTCCTTTGTTCACCGGGTCAATCTATAGTACTTTATTTTCTGGAATTTTTAGTTTTGCTTATGGGTGTATATGTATATGTATATTCCATTATTTTAACTATTATTTGCCTGACTTTGTAACTATCACTTACTTGAGGTTCATTTTTGGTTTCTCATTTTGGGATATTTGTTTAATCTCATTTAATGCCATAACAAACAACCTGTGGAATCTCTGTTCCTGGCCAGAGATCAAGTCCTGAGCATTTGGAGTATGAACACTGACTCCAAGAACCCAGACTATCAGAGAACTCCTAACCCTAGGGAGTATCAAATAGTGAGAACTACCACAAAGGAAACCACTTGAATACAAGATCCAGCATCACACAACTATGAGTAGCACCCTGTGCAGGATGCATCCTCCAAAAAACAAACGAGAGAAAAATACAAACACAGTCATCAGCAGACAGGATTACCTATTCACTCAGGCCTGCCCATTAGAGGAAAAAAAAAAAAAAAAGCAAAACAACTCAGCAAAAATCTCACACTATAGGAAGCCTGCACAAACTACTGAACCAATCTTAGGAGAGTGGAAACCAAAAGGAGGAAATAATTCAACCTTAAAGCCTTGGAAAAGGAGACTTCAAACACAATAAGTAATAATAATAATAATAATAATAATAATAATAATAATAATGCTGATGATGAAAAGGCAAAGAAATACTGCACAATTGAAGGAACAAACTAGAAACACAGAAGTCCAAATAAATGAAGAGAAAATATGCAATTACCTGAAAAATAATTCAGAAAAATGATAGTAAAGACAATCAAAAACCTTGAAAATAGAATGGAGAAAACACAAGAATCAGTTTAAAAACTGGTGTTAGAGAAGACTTTTGAGAGTCCCTTGGACTGCAAGGAGATCCAACCAGTCTATTCTGAAGGAGATCAACCCTGGAATTTCTTTGGAAGGAATGATGCTGAAGCTGAAACTCCAGCACTTTGGCCACTTCATGAGAAGAGTTGACTCACTGGAAAAGACTGATGCTGGGAGGGATTGGGGGCAGGAGGAGAAGAGGACGTCTGAGGATGAGATGGCTGGATGGCATCACTGACTCGATGGACGTGAGTCTGAGTGAACTCCAGGAGTTGGTGATGGACAGGGAGGCCTGGTGTGCTGCAATTCATGGAGTCACAAAGAGTCGGACACGACTGAGTGACGGAACTGAACTGAACAGAGGAACTAAATAATAAACATACAAACAACACAATTACTGAAATTAAAAATACTCTAGAAGGAATAAATAGCAGAATATCTGAGGCAGAAGAATGGATAAGTGAGCTGGAAGATAAGAAGGTGCAAATAACTGCTAAAGAGCAGAATAAAATAAAAAGAATGAAAAGAATGGAGGATGGTCTCAGATACCTTTGGGGAAATATTAAACCCACCAATATTTGAATTATAGGGGTCCCAGATGGAGAGGATTAAAAGAAGGGGTATGAGAAAAATTTTGAAGAGATTATGGTTAAAAATTTCTCCAACATGGAAAAGCAAATAGCCAATCAAGTCCAAGAGGTACAAAGAGTTCTATACAGGATAAACCCAAAGAGAAACACACCAAGACACATACTGATCAAACTAAGAGATTAAACACAAAGAAATAACATTAAAAGCATCAAGGGAAAAGCACCAAGTAATATACAAGGGAAACCCCATATGTTTAGCAGATAATCTTTCAGGGGAAGCTCTGCAGTCCAGAAGGGATTGGCAGGAAATATTTAATGTACTGAAAAGGGAAATATCTACAACCAACATTACTCTACCTGCAAGGATCTCATTCAAAGTTTATGGATAAATCAAAAGCTATTCACCAAACCAGCTTTACATCAACATTAAAGGGACTTATTTAGTCAGGAAATAAAAGAGAATAAAAAGGTCTACAAAAACAAACTGCAAACAGGAAAATGGCAATAGGAACATATATAATGGCAATAGGAACATATTCTTATATGATAGTATACATGTTTCAATGTCATTCTCCCACATTATACCACCCTCTCCCTCTCCCTCTGGGTCCAAAAGTCCACTATACACATCTGTGTCTTTTTTGCTATCTTGCATACAGGGTCATCATTGCCATTTTTCTAAACTCCATATATATGTGTTAGTATACTGTATTGGTGTTTTTCTTTCTGGCCTACTTCACTCTGTATAATTGGCTCCAGTTTCATCTATCTCATCAGAACTGATTCAAATGTATTCTTTTTAACGGCTGAGTAATACTCCATTGTGTATATGTACCACAGCTTTCTTATCCATTCATCTGCTGATGGAGATCTAGGTTGTTTCCATGCCCTGGCTATTATAAACAGTGCTGCGATGAACATTGGGGTACATGTGTCTCTTTCAATTCTGGTTTCCTTGGTGTGTATGCCCAGCAGTGGGATTGCTGGGTCATATGTCAGTTCTATTTGCAATTTTTGAAGGAATCTCCACACTGGTTTCCAAAGTGGTTGTACTAGTTTGCATTCACACAACAGTGTAGGAGGGTTCCCTTTTCTCCACACCCTCTCCAGCATTTATTGCTTGCAGATTTTTGGATCACAGAAATTCTGATTGGTGTGATTAAGCAATACATTTCTAAATACTGAACAGGTTACTGAAGAAATTAAAAGGTAAATAAAAAAATTCTTAGAAACAAATCACAATGAAAACTCAAAACATATAGAATGCAGCAAAATAAGTTCTAAGAGTGAAGTGTATAGCAATACAATCCTACTTCAAGAAACAAGAAAAACATTGACTAAACAACCGACCTTTACACGTCAAAACAACTGGACAAAGAAGAACAAAAAAAATTCCTAAAATTAACAGAAGGAAATAAACCATAAGATGAGAGCAGAAATAAATGAAAAATGAAATGAAAGAAACAATCATAAAGATTAATTAAATTAAAAGCTGGTTTTGTGAGAAGATAAACAAAATTGACAAGACATTAGCCACACTCATCAAGGAAAAACAGAGAAAAATCAAATCAACAAAATTAGAAATGAAAAAGGAGAGGTTGCATCAGAAAATGCAGAATATAAATGATTATAAGAGACTGTTATGAACAACTATATGACAATAAAATGGATAACCTGGAAAAAATGGACAGATTCTTAGAAATTTCAATCTTCCAAGACTTAACCAGGAATAAATAGAAATTGAAACAACCCAATTAAAAGCACTGAAATCGTAACTGTGATTAAATATCTTCCCAAAAAGAAAAGCCCAGGGGCAAATGACTTCACAGGAGAATTCTATCAAACATTTAGAAAAGAGCTCATACCTATCCTTCTAAAACTCTTTCAAAAAATTGCAGAGGAAAAAAGCACTTCTAAACTTATAATACTAGGTCACCATCACCCTGATACCAAAACGAGAAAAATACAACATTAAAAAAGGAAACTAAATGCCAATATCACTGATGAATATAGATGCAAAAATCCTCAACAAAATTCTAGCAAACAAAATTCAACAACAGATTAAAAAGCTCAAACACATGATCAAGTTGGGTTTATTCCAGGGATGCAAGGATTCTTCAATATATCCATATCAATCAATGTGATAAACCATATTAAAATATTAAAAGATGAAAACCATATGACAACCTCTATAAATGCAGAAAAAGCCTTTGAAAAATTTCAGGACCCATTTATGATTAAAACTCTTCAAAAATGGACTTATAAGGAACCCACCTCAACATAGTAAAGGTCATATATGATAAGCGTACAGCAAACAATTTTCTCAATGGGGAAAAAATGCAAGCATTCCCCCTAAGATCAAGAACAAGACATAGGTGTCCACTGCCACCACTATTATTCAACATAGTTTTGGAAGTCCTAGCTATGAGAGAAGTAAAAGAAACTAAAGGAATCCAGATCAGAAAAGAAGTAAAATTCTCACTGTTTGAAGATAGCATGATATAGAAAACCCTAAAGGTGCTATCAGAAAATTACTAGAGCTAATCAGAGAATTTAGCAAAGTCATAGAATACAAAATCAATCCAAATAAATCACTTGAATTTCTATAAACTAACAATGAAAAATTAGAAAGAGAAATTAAGAAATCAATCCCATTCATCTTTGCAACAAAAAGAATAAAATATCTAGGAATAAACTTCCCTAATGAGAAAAAAACATCCCCATGGAAAAGAAATGCAAAAAACCAAAATGGCTGTCTGGGGAGGCCTTACAAATAGCTGTGAAAAGAAGAGAGGTGAAAAGCAAAGGAGAAAAGGAAGGATATAAGCATTTGAATGCAGATTTCCAAAGAACACCAAGAAGAGATAAGAAAGCCTTCTTCAGCGATCAATGCAAATAAATAGAGGAAAACAACAGAACGGGAAAGACTAGAGATTTCTTCAAGAACATTAGAGATACCAAGGGACCACTTCATGCAAAGATGGGCTCGATAAAGGACAGAAATGATATGGACCTAACAGAAGCAGAAGATATTAAGAAGAGGTGGCAAGAGTACACGGAAGAACTGTACAAAAAAGATCTTCACGACCCAGGTAATCATGATGATGTGATCACTAATCTAGAGCCAGACATCTTGGAATGTGAAGTCAAGTGGGCCTTAGAAAGCATCACTATGAACAAAGCTAGTGGAGGTGATGGAATTCCAGTTGAGCTGTTTCAAATCCTGAAAGATGATGTTGTGAAAGTGCTGCACTCAATATGCCAGGAGTTTGGAAAACTCAGCAGTGGCCACAGGACTGGAAAAGGTCAGTTTTCATTCCAATTCCAAAGAAAGGCAATGCCAAAGAATGCTCAAACTACCGCACAATTGCACTCATCTCACATGCTAGTAAAGTAATGCCCAAAATTCTCCAAGCCAGGCTTCAGCAATACGTGAACTGTGAACTCCCTGATGTTCAAGCTGGTTTTAGAAAAGGCAGAGGAATCAGAGATCAAATTGCCAACATCTGCAGGATCATGGAAAAAGCAAGAGAGTTCCAGAAAAACATCTATTTCTGCTTTATTGACTATGCCAAAATCTTTGACTGTGTGGATCACAATAAACTGTGGAAAATTCTGAAAGAGATGGGAATACCAGACCACCTAACCTGCCTCTTGAGAAATCTGTATGCAGGTCAGGAAGCAACAGTTGAAACTGGACATGGAACAACAGACTGGTTCCAAATAGGAAAAGGAGTACGTCAAGGCTGTATATTGCCACCCTGCTTATTTAACTTATATGCAGAGAACATCATGAGAAATGCTGGACTGGAAGAAACACAAGCTGGAATCAAGATTGCCGGGAGAAATACCAATAACCTCAGATATGCAGATGACACCACCCTTCTGGCAGAAAGTGAAGAGGAACTAAAAAACCTCTTGATGAAAGTGAAAGAGAAGAGCGAAAAAGTTGGCTTAAAGCTCAACATTCAGAAAACAAAGATCATGGCAGCTGGTCCCATCACTTCATGAGAAATAGATGGGGAAACAGTGGAAACAGTGTCAGACTTTATTTTTTGGGGCTCCAAAATCACTGCAGATGATGACTGCAGCCATAAAATTCATAAACGCTTACTCCTTGGAAGAAAAGTTATGAACAACCTTGATAATATATTCAAAAGCAGAGACATTACTTTGCCAACTAAGGTCCGTCTAGTCAAGGCTTTGGTTTTTCCTGTGGTCATGTATGGATGTGAGATTTGGACTGTGAAGAAGGCTGAGCACCGAAGAATTGATGCACTTGAACTGTGGTATTGAAGAAGACTCTTGAGGGTCCCTTGGACTGCAAGGAGATCCAACCAGTCCGTTCTGAAGGAGATCAACTGTGGGATTTCTTTGGAAGGAATGATGCTAAAGCTGAAGCTCCAGTACTTTGGACACCTCATGCGAAGAGTTGACTCATTGGAAAAGACTCTGATGCTGGGAGAGATTGGGGGCAGGAGGAGAAGGGGACGACCGAGGATGCAATGACTGAATGGCATCACAGACTCGATGGATGTGAGTCTGAGTGAGCTCCAGGAGATGGTAATGGACAGGGAAGCCTGGCGTGCTGCGATTCATGGGGTCGCAAAGAGTCAGACACGACTGAGCGACTGAACTGAACTGAACTGAACTGAGCTGAATTAGAAAAAAAATCTGAACATAAAAAATTATAATACACTAATGAAAGAAATAAAAGGTGACATAAACAGATGGAGAGATATTCCATATTCCTGGGTAGGAAGAATCAATATTGTGAAAATTACTATACCACCAAATGAAATCTATACATTCAACGTGATCCGTAACAAATTACTAATGGCATTTTTCACAGAACTAGAACAAAAATTTCACGATTCATGTAGAAGCACAAAAGACCACGAATAGCCAAAGCAGTCTTGAGAAAGAAGAATGGAACTGGAGGAGTCAACCTTCCTGCTTTCAGTTTATACTACAAAGGTACAGTTATCAAGACAGTATGGTACTGGAACAAAAATAGAAATATAGGCCAGTGAACCAAGATAGGAAGTCCAGAAATAAACCCATGAACCTATGGGAACTTTATTTTTGACAAAGGAGGAAAGAATATACAATGAGGCAAAGACAGTTCTGGTAAATAAGTGGTTAAATAAGTGGTTCTGGGAAAACTGTACACCTACATGAAAAATAATGAAATTTGAAAACTTCCTAACACCATACACAAAGATCAACTCAAAATAAATTAAAGACCTAAATGTAAGACCAGAAACTCTACAACTCTTAGGGTAAAACATTAGCAGAATACATGGTAACATAAATCAAAGCAAGATCCTCTATGCCCCACCTCCTAGAGTAATGGAAAATAAAAATAAAAAAATAAACAAATTGGACCCAATGAAACTCAAAAGCTTTAAAACAGCAAAGGAAACTATAAGAAAGGTGAAAAGACAACCCTCAAAATGGGAGAAAATAATAGCAAATGAAACAACTGACAAAGGATTAATTTCCAAACAGACCAAGATGGAAAGTATACAATGTATACAAGCACTGGTACAACTCAATGCCAGAAAAAAAAACCAACCCAATCAAAGGGGGGGGGGAGACATAAACAGACATTTCTTCAAAGAAGACATACAGATTGCTAACAAACACATGAAAAGATGCTCAACGTCGCTCATTATTAGATAAATGGAAATCAACACTATAGTGAGATATCACCTCACACAGACCAGAATCTCCATTATCAAAAAGTGTACAAACAATAAATTTTGGAGAGGGTGTGGTAAAAGGGAACCCTCTTGCACTATTGGTGGGAATATAAATAGATACAGCCACTATGGAAGACAGTATGGAGTTTCTTTAAAAACCTAGGGAAAAAAACACCATGTGAGCCAATAGTCACACTTCTGGGCATATACCCTACAGAAACCAAAAATGAAGAAGACACATGTACCCCAATGTTCACTGAAGCACTATATGCAATAGCTAGGATATGGAAGCAACCTAGATGTCCATCAACAGATGAGTAGATAAAGTTGTGGTTCAGTTCAGTAGCTCAGTCCTGTCCAACTCTTTGTGACCCCATGAATCGCAGCATGCCAGGCCTCCCTGTTGAACACCACTCCTGGAGTTCACTCAGACTCACTTCCATCGAGTCCGTGATGTCATCCAGCCATCTCATCCTGGGTCATCCCCTTCTCCTCCTGCCCCCAATCCCTCCCAGCATTAGAGTCTTTTCCAATGAGTCAACTCTTCGCATGAGGTGGCCCAAGTACTGGAGCTTCAGCTTTAGCATCATTCCTTCCAAAGAAATCCCACAGTTGAACTCCTTCAGAACGGACTGGTTGGATCTCCTTGCAGTCCAAGGGACCCTCAAGAGTCTTCTCCAACTCCACAGTTCAAATGCATCAATTCTTCGGCACTCAGCCTTCTTCACAGTCCAACTCTCACATCCATACATGACCACAGGAAAAACCATAGCCTTGACTAGACGGACCTAGTCAAGTAGTGTCTTTGCTTTTAAATATACTATCTACGTTGGTCATAACTTTTCTTCCAAGGAGTAAGCGTTTTTGAATTTCATGGCTGCAGTCATCATCTGCAGTGATTTTGGAGCCCAAAGAAATAAAGTCTGACACTGTTTCTACTGTTTCCCCATCTATTTCCCATGAAGTGATGGGACCAGCTGCCATGATCTTCGTTTTCTGAATGTTGAGCTTTAAGCTAACTTATTCACTCTCCTCTTTCACTTTCATCAGGAGGCTTTTTAGTTCCTCTTCACTTTCTGCCATAAGGGTGGTGTCATCTGTATATCTGAGGTTATTGGTATTTCTCCCGGCAATCTTGATTGCAGGTTGTGTTTCTTCCAGTCCAGCATTTCTCATGATGTACTCTGCATAGAAGTTAAATAAGCAGGGTGGCAATATACAGCCTTGACGTACTCCTTTTCCTATTTGGAACCAGTCTGTTGTTCCATGTCCAGTTTCAACTGTTGCTTCCTGACCTGCATACAGATTTCTCAAGAGTCAGGTTAGGTGGTCTGGTATTCTCATCTTTTCAGAATTTTCCACAGTTTATTTTGAGCCACATAGTCAAAGGCTTTGGCATAGTCAATAAAGCAGAAATAGATGTTTTTCTGGAACTCTCTTGCTTTTTCCACGATCCAGAGGATGTTGGCATTTTGATCTCTGGTTTCTCTGCCTTTTCTAAAACCAGCTTGAACATCAGGGAGTTCACGGTTCACATATTGCTGAAGCCTGGCTTGGAGAATTTTGAGCATTACTTTACCAGCATGTGAGATGAGTGCAATTGTGCGGTAGTTTGAGCATTCTTTGGCATTGCCTTTCTTTGGAATTGGAATGAAAACTGACCTTTTCCAGTCCTGTGGCCACTGCTGAGTTTTCCAAACTTGCTGGCATATTGAGGGCAGCACTTTCACAGCATCATCTTTCAGGATTTGAAACAGCTCAACAGGAATTCCATCACCTCCACTAGCTTTGTTCATAGTGATGCTTTCTAAGGCCCACTTGACTTCACATTCCAAGATGTCTGGCTCTAGATTAGTGATCACATCATCATGATTACCTGGGTCATGAAGATCTTTTTTGTACAGTTCTTCCGTGTACTCTTGCCACCTCTTCTTAATATCTTCTGCTTCTGTTAGGTCCAGACCATTTCTGTCGTTTATCGAGCCCATCTTTGCATGAAGTGGTCCCTTGGTATCTCTAATGTTCTTGAAGAAATCTCTAGTCTTTCCCATTCTGTTGTTTTCCTCTATTTCTTTGCATTGATCGCCGAAGAAGGCTTTCTTATCTCTTCTTGCTGTTCTTTGGAACTCTGCATTCAAATGCTTATATCTTTCCTTTTCTCCTTTGCTTTTCACCTCTCTTCTTTTCACAGCTATTTGTAAGCCCTCCTCAGACAGCCATTTTGCTTTTCTGCTTTTTTTTTTCCATGGGGATGATCTTGATCCCTCTCTCCTGTCCAATGTCATGAACCTCATTCCATAGTTCATCAGGCGCTCTATCTATCAGATCTAGACTCTTAAATCTATTTCTCACTTCCACTGTATAATCATAAGGGATTTAATTTAGGTTATACCTGAATGGTCTAGCGGTTTTCCATAGTTTCTTCAATTTAAGTCTGAATTTGGCAATAAGAATTCATGATCTGAGCCACAGTCAGCTCCTGTTCTTGTTTTTGTTGACTGTATAGAGCTTCTCCAGCTTTGGCTGCAAAGAATATAATCAATCTGATTTTGGTGTTTACCATCTGGTAATGTCCATGTGTAGAGTCTTCTCTTGTGTTGTTGGAAGAGGGTGTTCGCTATGACCAGTGCGTTTTCTTAAGCAAAACTCTATTAGTCTTTGCCCTGCTTCATTCTGCATTCCAAGGCCAAATTTGCCTGTTAGTTCAGATGTTTCTTGACTTCCTACTTTTGCATCCCAGTCACCTATAATGAAAAGGACATCATTTTTGGGTGTTAGTTCTAAAGGTCTTGTAGGTCTTCATAAAACCGTTCAACTTCAGTTTCTTCAGCATTACTGGTGGGCATAGACTTGGACAACTGTGATATTGAATGGTTTACCTTGGAGACCAACAGAGATCATTCTGTCGTTTTTGAGATCACATCCAAGTACTGCATTTTGGACTCTCTTGTTGACCATGATGGCTACTCCATTTTTTCTGAGGGATTCCTGCCCACAGTAGTAGATGTAATGGTCATCTGAGTTAAATTCACCCATTCCAGTCCATTTTAGTTAGCTGATTCTTAGAATGTTGATGTTCAACCTTGCCCTCTCTTGTTTGACCACTTCCAATTTTCCTTGATTCATGCACCTGACATTTCAGGTTCATATGCAATATTGCCCTTTACAGCATTGGATCTTGCTTCTATCACCAGTCACATCCACAGCTGGGTCTTGTTTTTGTTTTGGCTCCATCCCTTCATTCTTTCTGGAGTTATTTCTCCACCTATCTCCAGTAGCATATTGGGCACCTAATGACCTGGGGAGTTCCTCTTTTGGTATCCTATCATTTTGCCTTTTCCTACTGTTCATGGGGTTCTCAAGGCAAGAATACTTAAGTGGCTTGCCATTCCCTTCTCCAATGGACCACATTCTGTCAGGCCTCTCCACCATGACCTGCCCATCTTGGGTTGCCCCGCAGGCATGGCTTGGTTTCATTGAGTTAGACAAGGCTGTGGTCCTAGTGTGATTAGATTAACTAGTTTTCTGTGAGTATGGTTTCAGTGTGTCTTTCCTCTGATGCCCTCTTGCAACACTTACCATCTTACTTGGGTTTCTCTTACCTTGGCGTGGGGTATCTCTTTAGGGCTGCTCCAGCAAAGCACAGCCACTGCTCCTTACCTTGGACAAGGGGCATCTCCTTACCACCGCCGTTCCTGACCTTCAAAGTGGGATAGCTCCTCTAGGCCCTCCTGTGCCTGTGCAGCCACCACTCCTTGGGTTGCTCCTCCCAGCCACCGGCCCTGGCCTCGGGCGTGAGTGGCTCCTCCCAGCTGCTGCCCCTGGCCTTGAGCTCTGGGTGGCTCCTCAAGGTCATTGCCCCTGGCCTCGGGTGGGAGGTGGCTTCTCCTGGCCGCCCCTGATCTCGGACGCAGGGTGTCTCCTCCCGGCCTTCACTGTCCTCAGACGCAGGTTAGCTCCTCCCGGCCACCACCAACCTCAGACATGGGGCAGCTCCTCTTGGCCGCGGCCCCTGACCTCAGACACGGGGTAGCTCCTCCCAGCCACCACCACTGACCTCAGAAGCAGGGTAGCTCCTCTCGGCCGTTCCTACGCTGTTGCAGCCTGGCACTCTAGGCCACTTCCCCTTACCTCAGACGTGGGGTAGCTCCTCTCAGCCACGCTTAGTGAGCAATGTAATATTATACAGCCATATAAAGGAACACATTTTAGTCAATTCTAATGATGTGGATGAACTTAGAGCCTAGTCTACAGAGTGAAGTAGTCAGAAACAGAAAGATAAATATCATATACTAACTCATATATACAGAATCTAGAAAGATAGTACCGAAGAGTTTATTTGCAGGGCAGCAATCAAGAAACAGACAAAAAGAACAGACTTATGGACATGGGGAGAGGGGAAGAGAGTATGAGATGTATGGAGAGAGTAACGTGGAAACTTATATTACCATATGTAAAATAGATAGCCAAAGGGAATTTGTGGTATGTCTCAGGGAACTCAAACAGGCGTTCTGTATTAGCCTCGATTGGTGGTATGGGAAGGCAGATGAGAGGGGAGTTCAAGAGGGAGGGAACATATGTATACCTATGGCTTATTCATGTTGAAGTTTGACAGAAAACAACAAAATTCTGTAAAGCAATTATCCTTCAATTAAAAAATAATACATTTTTTAAAAGGCTCTTCACTTTCTGTCATTAGAATGGTATCATCTGCATATCTGAGGTTGTTGACATTTCTCCTGGAAATCTTGATTCCAGCTCTTGTTCTTCATCTAACCTCACATTTCATGTGTTGTACTCTGCATATCAGTTAAATAAGCAGGGTGACAATATACAACCTTGAAATACTCCTTTCCCAATTTTGAACCAGTCTGTTATTGATAGATATTTTGAATTCTCTTCAATTAAATAGCAATATTAGGTAACTTTAAGTTTGGTTTCTGTAGAATTATCATTTTTTTGGTAGTATATAGTGTTACTGTGGTACTTTGTGGTTCTTCATGGTTCTTGATGATTTGTTCCTCTGCTGGTGATTCATAAGCATCAGATACCTATTAGATTGATTCTCCTGATTTAACAGACTATAAATTATGGGCTTTTGTTTTTCAGTAGGTGGTGCTAGAGCACAAATTTTTGGTTGCTCTTTATTCGCACCGTCCCTAGTTATATTTGAGAATTTGTACTTTCCACCCTTCTGTTTCCTCTGTCCAAGGTGTCACCCTATACTCTTTTTATAGCTTTGTGAATCTCAGTAGTGCTTTACTTCTGCCAGTTTCTTTGGCATCACTACCTGGTACATGGGTGTGGTGGACTCCTATTCTGCATCTGAGATCCCAGTCACAGGTCTACCCCTGCAAGGGGAGAAGGGGTTACTCAGTTGCCTCTGCCATGTCTAAAGTTTTAAGGTTTGTGGACTCCACCTCTGTGAGTGAAGGGACAGTAGGCCAGAGTTGTGGGCACTTCAGCAGTTGGGTGGACAGGATCCCATGTCAGTGGCAGGATTCTTAAGCTAGATGGTTGGATGGCATCACAACCTCCAAGAGTTGGTAATGGACAGGGAAGCCTGGCGTGCTGCAGTCCATGGGGTCACAAAGAGTTGGATGTGAGTGAGTGAACTGAATTGGTTCTTACAACTCATCATGGTGGCTACAGGAAACCTCTCTTTTGTTTCCCAGAGGTGGCTCTATAAGTCAAGTTTGTGGTTTCCCACTTGTCCACACACCATGGCCTGTTTTCTGATTGTACTTCCTATCTGCTGGGTCTCTCTCTTCTTGCCACAATTGGGAGTGTGCATAAGGTGCCAGCTGAAGATTGTGAAGAGGTGAGGTCTTCCCAGGTGGTGTTAGTGGTAAAGAACCCACCTGCCATTGCAGGAGACATAAGAGACTCAGGCTCAATCCCTGGGTCTGGAAGATCCCCTGCAGGAGAGCATGGCAACCAACTGCAGTATTTTTGCATAGAGAAACCAATAGACAGAGAAGCCTGGTGGGCTACAGTCCATAGGGTTGCAAAGAGATGGAAATGACTGAACCGACTTGGCATGCACACACGTGGATTTAGCATTTGGGACTCTGTGGGTGCCCAGGGACCCAGAAGGGTAATCTCTATGTGTAGTATTATCAGATACTCATGATTAGACTTTCTGCTCAGCAGTTATTGGGAACTGTGTCCCTTCAATGCCCTTTGATATTTTTATTTGTCTCTTTCCTGATTCCCTGCCTCTGCCTAGTCATGGAGGTCCCATCTCAGTATTCTGGGATGTGCTAGAAAGGAATGGGTTTCTTCCTGCCGAGTCCCACATCACTAAAGTCGCCAGAGTCTCATACTTTTTTCTCCTTTTTTCTCACCAGGAAAGAGGGATGCCAAATGATAATTCATGCAGTTTTGTCTTGTACTGATAATATTCTGTTTATAGTCACCTCTGCTGCAACCAAACTTTTAAATCTCCCCACAGAAAGACTTCATTTTGCTTACCATTTCTTTGATATTGTCTCAGGCCAATACTCTCCAGGTTTTTGCTGTTGTTGTTGTTGTTGTTGTTTTGTTTTGTTTTTCCCTGCCTTGACAAGAGGAGTTGGAGTAAGTTCACAACCAGACTGGTACCGCAGCCCATAACGAGGTCTGCATGCTTATTATTGGATTCACAGATAGATGAGACTACTCTTGGATCCCTTGGCATATTGTCTGGGATCCCATAGCTCCCAAAAAGGGGCTTTTGTTAGTGGATGAATGTCTAATTCTGTTTTGAAAAGCATACACAGAAAAGAGGAACATCTTATGCTACCATGATGCTGATGTTACTTCCACAGTCTCACAACTTTCTTTGATTGTAATATTTGACCCATGAAATAGTTATATAAAGGTAAGAAGGCTACATTATCTCTACTCATATGTGATGTAAGGAGGCTTTAGACACTTGATAATAAGTATTACCTGATCTGATTTTTCTGGGATCACACACGTTAACTTGGAGCTTGAACCAGAGCTCACAGACCCAAAGCAATATATTTCACTCTAAGTTTTGTTTACTATATGTATATGGCTATCTTTTAAGTATCAAAAACCTCTTCTACTCTGGCGGGAAGAATCTACAATTAATCTTGATGTCCCAAAGTCAGTTGGTCTGTTCAAAATAGAAGACAGGTACTATATTTCCATAAAGATTTAACCTCTCCCTCATCTTCATTAGGCTCCTTAATCCATAATCTAGTTGCACTCCCTTTTCTATAATCTTGTAAATTTGACTATGAAACATCATGGCAAGACAACCTTGCCTCTCTGATCAAAGGTAGAGAGTTTATAATGCCCAGTGGCCCAATCCACATATGTTCAGTTTGGGATGTTGATAAACCAAATCAATAGCCTTCTCATTGTCCTCTCTGTAACTGATTTCTTCCTCATATCAATTCAAATCCACAGTGTTAGTGTTCTTACATTTCTGAAACATCTCATCCAAACACCCTCATGCTTGAAATAGTGAATGCTCCTAAACTGCTTTCATAATGAATTCTTAAATGTCTCTCATTCAGCCTCTACTTGTATTTTAGAATTATTTTTATTTAACCCATTTCCACTTTTGCTCCATATTCTTTTATATCACAATAATATAGTCTTAATTATAATCTTGAAAGGTAAATTTGCTGTTGTTATTTTAGACAGACATATTTAAAGTGGATAAATCTCTTGCTAAATTTAAAAACTATAACAACAAAAACAGATACAAAAAGCCCTAATAGTTCATAAAGCAAATCTGAGCCCTTATTTGCCCAACTACTAAGCCTCTGCTGTTTCTATTAATCCATATGTTTTTTGTATATTGATTTATTTATTTCAATTAGAGGCTAATTACCTTACAATATTTTAGTGGTTTTTGCCATACAGTTACATGAATCAGCCATGGGTGTAACACGTGTCCTCCATCCTGAACCCCCTTCCCTTTTCCCTCCCCATTATTCTTCAAGGATGTCCCAGTGCACTGGCCCTGAGCACCCTGTCTCATGCATTTGAACCTAGACTGGCGATCTATTTCACATATGGTAATATACATGTAACAATGCTATTATCTCAAATCATCCCACCCTCACCTTCTCCCACAGAGTCCAAAAGTCTGTTCTTTACATCTGTGTCTCTTTTGCTCTCTTCCATATAGAGTCATTACCATCTTTCTAAATTCCATATATATGCATTAATATACTATATTGGTGTTTTTCTTTCTGACTTAATTCACTCTGTATAATAGGCTCCAGTTTCATCCACCTCATTAGAACTGATTCAAATGTGTTATTTTTAATAGCTGAGTAATATTCTATTGTGTATATGTACCAGAGCATCCTTATCCAGTCGTCTGCTGATGGACATCTAGGTTGTTTCCATACCCTGGCTATTGTAAACAGTGCTGTGATGAACATTGGGGCACATATGTCTCTTTCAATTTTAGTTTTCTTAGTGTGTATGCCTAGCAGTGGGATTGCTGGGTCATATGGCATATTTTATATATTTCCTAGTGAAAAATAGTACTACTGCTAAGATAATCTGTAGGCCTCATGCCAAATCTCTGATTTGTGTTCTAATTGTGGGAGTCAAAAGATGGAAGAAAATAAGAAAGTGACTTTTAACATTTAAATCCTAGTATCAAAACATGAGAACTGAGAATGACCTTAGAATGATGAGATAAAATCCAAGTAAGTGTTTCATACACACGACGAGATACTTAGGATTTTTGAGTCTCTGGTTGGCACCTTATCAATCAACAGATATTTTATTTCCAAATTCACTTTTTGGTCTCGTTTCATATTCATATAAGTTAAGATAGCCTCAAAATACTATTCAAGAATGTTTTGGTCAGAATAGTAAATATTGCTGCAGGGCTATATTTGAGAAAGCACCATAGAAAATGCTAGTCTGAAACTTAAGCATTTAGGATTAATTGTTCCAAATTGTTCATTGAGGATAGATAAAACATGAAATCTTTTGACTTTTATATTGTCAAATGCCCTATCTACAGAAACTGACTGATTTTTTTTTTTTAATTTACAGAAAGCTTATCTTTCAGTGCCAGATAGTCACTTCTTTGCTTGTATTCACCATCATAAGACACTCATCAAACTAGATAAAGGGTAGTTTGGAGTTCTTTGCTATATTCTCGTCTTATGTTCAAAGTTACAATTGCAATTTCAGATAACTCTGTGTGAAAAGATCAAATGACTCTACAGCAGCCTTGAAAAATACGCAATTTATTTTTTAAAGGCCAGTGTCCTTATAACATACAAAGGATAGTGTCAATGATATTTTTTGTTGATAAAATTTAGATTCACTTTAGAGGATATTTCAAGCTTACCCTGATATTCAATATTCAATGGGGAATAATACACCAGTTATGATTATGAAAAGAGATAAGGAATACCACTCTTAGATGGCATAATTTTAAACTAGGAATTTTTTTCTAACAAGCATTTAAGATGAATGTATCACTGGTAATCTTCATTGTTCTCATGATCTTTTTACTTAAGAAGTTGCATTTCCAACTCTTTCAGGTGTTATTTTCCTACTTAAATTGTGGCTAATATATTTTATTCAGCTTTAAAATTTGCTGAAAATTATAAGAAATTTGGTTAAGGTAACTGTTAATAACACTTGAGGAGACTATTTAAAATGAAATAAAATTTTGCCGTGCAAGAAAAATCATCTCCATTGAGGGATGTCTTGTTATTGCCTAAAAATATTTGGCATTATTACAATCATTTAATCTAACTTGACTTTTTAAGACAAAGCAAGAAAGTGTTTATCCATAGAGCCTCTGATATTCCTTAGTAACCATAATATAACTTTGCTATATCTTTGACATCATTTCTGAGAGCACTCCCTCTCCTGCATAACCTTTTAAAGATGACTGTTTTATTTCCTTATAATCAATATTTCTCAGAATCAAGGGAGGAAATTATGTTCATATTATCTTTTTATTCTCTATTACTCTTTCTTTTCCATTCAATTAATTTCTATCTCTTCTGAAAAAATTATATATATTAATGTATATCACCACATATATATATAAAATCTCCCTGCTTCTTTATAAGACATGCCTTTTCAGTATACCAAGTACTTCTCTTCGTTGTCTCTATCATCTAGAGACCATTCACCTATCTTCTCTTATTAAAAGTTTTTTTTGTTTTTCACTATGCTGTCTTTCTTGTTATCTTACGTCTTAGCATCACTGAGGATCAATTCAATGTCTATGTACACATCCCATGCAACATCTTTGCCTCACTGTTGTTAACTTCTATTCCATAAGCACTTTCTGCTTCACCCTACATAAGCCAACCTCTCTGATTTTGTCATCACGAAGAACATTTTACACACAAGATCACTAATTCAAGCATCTTAGTATTTTACCATATCATTTTTTTATAAACCTAGCTTTTCAGCTACTACTTTCACAATTTTTTTTACTTTAAACGATGTCTACTACATAGAAATATCTTACCATCTCCACTCTGTTTTATGCATGTGTCATTATGCTGTATCACTCATTGCACCTGTGTGCTTCTGTCATTTCTATTGTTTAATTATTTATTTAATTGGAGGCTAATTGTTTTACAATATTGTAGTGGTTTTTGCCATACATTGATATGAATCAGCCACAGACACACATATGTTATCAATCCCTAACCCTTCCTACTTCCCTCCCCATCCCATTCCCCAGAATCAGTGCACCAGCCCTGAGCACCCTGTCTCATGCATCGAACCTGGACGTGTGGTCCACTTCACATATGATAATACACACATTTCAGTGCTACCCTCTCAAATCATCCCACCCTGCCTTCTACCATAGAGTCTAAAAGTCTGTTCTTTACATCTGTGTCTCTTTTGCTGTCTCGCATATAGGGTCATTGTTACCATCTTTCTAAATTCCATATATATGCTTTAGTATACTGTATTGGTGTTTTTCTTTCTGACTTACTTTACTCTGTATAATAGGCTCCAGTTTCATACACCTTATTAGAACTGATTCAAGTGCATTCTTTTTAACAGCGGAGTAATATTCCATTTTGTATGTGTACCACTGCTTTCTTATTCATTCATCTGTTGATGGACATCCAGGTTGCTTCCATGTCCTGGCTATTGTAAACAGGGCTGCGATGAATATTGCGGTACACGTTTTTCTTTCAATTCTGGTTTCCTCAGTGTGTATGCCCAGCAGTGGGATTGCTGGGTCATAAGGCAGTTCTATTTCCAGTTTTTTAAGTTCTAATTTTACACTGTTCTCCATAGTGGCTGTACTAGTTTGCATTCCCACCAACAGTATAAGAGAGTTCCCTTTTCTCCACACCATCTCCAGCATTTATTGTTTGTAGATTTTTAGATAGCAGAGATTCTGACTGGCATGAGATGGTACCTCATTGTGCTTTTGATTTGCATTTCTCTTATAATGACTGATGTTGAGCGTTTTTAAATCTATTTGTTAGCCATCTGTATGTCTTCTTTGGAGAAATGTCTGTTTAGCTCTTTGGACCATTGTTTTATTGGGTCGTTTATTTTTCTGGAGTTGAGCTGCAGGAGTTGCGTGTATATTTTTGACATTAATTCTTTGTCAGTTTCTTTGTTTGCTATTATTTTCTCCATTCTGAAGGTTGTCTTTTCACCTCACTTGCAGTTTCCTTCGTGGTGCAAAAGCTTTTAAGTTTAATTAGGGCCAATTTGTTTATTTTTACTTTTATTTCCATTACTCTGGGAAATGAGTCATAGAGGATCCTGTTGTGATTTATGTTGGAGAGTGTTTTGCCTATGTTTTCCTCTAGGGATTTTATAGCTTCTGGTATTACATTTGGATCATTAATCCATTTTGAGTTTATTTTTGTGTATGGTGTTAGAAAGTGTTCTAGTTTAATTCTTTCAGGGGTGGTTTACCAGTTTTCCCAGAACTACTTGTTAAAGAGATTGATTGTCTTTTTCCCCATTGTATTTTCTTGCCTCCTTTGTCAAAGATAAGGTGCCCATAGGTGCGTGGATTTATCTCTGGGCTTTCTATTTTGTTCGATTGATCTATATTTCTGTCTTCGTGCCAGTACCATACTGTCTTGATGACTGTGGCTTTGTAGTAGAGCCTGAAGTCAGGCAGGTGGATTCCTCCAGTTCAATTCTTCTTTCTCAAGATTGCTTTGGTTGTTGGAGGTTTTTTGTATTTCCATACAAATTGTGAAATTATTTGTTCTAGTTCTCTGAACAATACTGTTGGTAGCTTGATAGGGATTGCATTGAATCTGTAGATTGCTTTGGGTAGTATACTCATTTTCACTTTATTGATTCTTCTGATTCATGAACATGGTATATTTCTCCATCTATTGTGTCCTCTTTGATTTCTTTCATCAGTGCTTTATACTTTTCTATGTAAAGTTCTTTTGTTTCTTTAGGTAGAAGCATGCTTGGGGCTGGTGCACGGTGATGACCCAGAGAGATGTTATGGGGAGGGAAGTGGGAAGGGGGTTCATGTTTGGGAACACATGTACACCTGTGGTGGATTCATGTCAATGTATGGCAAAACCAATATAGTATTGTAAAGTAAAATAAAGTAAAAATAAAAATTAAAAAAAATAGATTTATTCCTAAGTGTTTTATTCTTTTCATTGCAATGGTGAATGGAATTGTTTCCCTAATTTCTCTTTCTGTTTTCTTATAGTTAGTGTATAGGAATGCAAGGGATTTCTGTATGTTGATTTTATATCCTGCAACTTTACTGTATTCATTGATTAATTCAAGTAATTTTCTGGAGGAGTCTTTAAGGTTTTCTATGTAGAGGATCATGTCATCTGCAAACAGTGAGAGTTTTACTTCTTCTTTTCCAATCTGTATTCTTTTTATTTCTTTTTCTTCTTTCATTGCTGTGGCTAAAATTTCCAAAACTATGTTGAATAGTAGTGAGAGTGGGCAGCCTTGTCTTGTTCCTGACTTTAGGCGAAATACTTTCAATTTTTCACCATTGAGGATAATGTTTACTGTGAGTTTGTCATATATGATTTTATTATTTTGAGTTATGTTCCCTTTTATGCCTGCTTTCTGGAGGGTTTTTATCATAAATGGATGTTGAATTTTGTCAAAGTCTTTCTCTACATCTATTGAGATAATCATATGGCTTTTATTTTTCAATTTATTAATGTGGTGAATTACATTGATTGATTTGTGGATATTGAAGAATCCTTGCATGCTTGGGATAAAGCCCACTTGGTCATTGTGTATGATCTGTTTAATGTGTTGTTGGATTCTGATTGCTAGAATTTTGTTAAGGATTTTTGCATCTCTGTTCATCAGTGATATTGGCCTATAGTTTTCTTTTTTGTGGCATCTTTGTCTGGTTTTAGTATTAAGGTGATGGTGGCCTCATAGAATGAGTTTGGAACTTTACTTTCCTCTTTAATTTTCTGGAAGTTTGAGTAGGATAGGTGTTAGCTCTTCTCTAAATTTTTAGTAGAATTCAGCTGTGAAGCTGTCTGGTCTTCAGCTTTTGTTTGCTGGAAAATTTCTGATTACAATTTTGATTTCTGTGCTTATGATGATTCTGTTAAGATTTTCTATTTCTTCCTGGTTCAGTTTTGGAAAGTTATACTTTTCTAAGAATTTGTCCATTTCTTCCAAGTTGTCCATTTTACTGGCATATAGTTGCTGATAGTAGTCTCGTATGATCCTTTGTATTTCTGTGTTGTCTCTTGTGATTTCTCCACTTTCATTTCTGATTTTGTCAATTGATTCGTCTCCCTTTGTTTCTTGATGAGTCTGGCTAATGGTTTTCTCAATTTTATCTATCGTCTCCTTTGAGAAGATAAATAAGCTTTGTTGATCTTTGCTATGGTCTCCTTTGTTTCTTTTGCATGTATTTCTGCCCTAATTTTTGTGATTTTTTCCTTGTACTAACCCTGGGGTTCTTTATGTCCTCTTTTGCTACTTGCTTCACATTATCTATTTGACTTTTCCTGGTTTCTTGAGGTAAGCTTGTATTGCTATGAACTTTCCCCTTAGCACTGCTTTTACTGAGTCCCATTAATTTTGGCTTGTTTTGTTTTCACTTTCATTCATTTCTATGCATATTTTGATTTCACTTTTATTTCTTCTGTGATTTTTTGGTTATTCAGGACCGTGTTGTTTAGCCTCTGTATGTTTGTATTTTTAATAGTTTTTTTTCCCTGTAGTTAACATCTAATCTTACTACATTGTTATCAGAAAAGATGCTTGAGATGTTTTCAATTTTTTTGAATTTAATGAGGATAAATGTATGGCCCAGGATGTGATCTATCCTGGAGAAGTTTCCATGTGCACTTGAGAAAAAGGTGAAATTCATTGTTTTGGGGTGAAATGTCCTATAGATATCAATTAGGTCTAACTGGTCCACTGTATCATTTAAAGTTTGTGTTTCCTGGCTAATTTTCTGTTTAGTTGATCTATCCATAGGTGTGAGTGTGATTATTAAGGTCTCCCACTATTACTGTGTTACTGTTAATTTCCCCTTTTATACTTATTAGAATTTGTGTTAAATATTCCAGTGCTCCTATGTTGGGTGCATCTATATTTATAATTGTTATATCTTCTTCTTGTAATGACCTTTTGATCATTATGCAGTGTCCTTTCAAAGACTTTATTTCAAAATCTATTTTATTTGATATGAGTATTGGTACTCTTGCTTTCTTTTGGCCTCCATTTGCATGAAATACCTTTTTCCAGCACTCTACTTTCAGTCTGTATGTGTCCCTAGGTTTGATATGGGTCTCTGGTGGACAGCAAGTATAGGGGTCTTTTTTTTTTTTTTTGTATCCATTCAGCCAGTCTTTGTCATTTGGGTGGGGCATTCAATCCATTTGCATTTAAGGTAATTATTGATAAGCATAATCCCATTGCCATTTACTTTGTTGTTTTGGGTTCGAGTTTATAAACCTTTTCTGTGTTTTCTGTCTAGAAAAGATCCTTCAGCATTTGTTGAAGAGCTGGTTTGGTGGTGCTGAATTTTCTCAGCTTTTCCTTGTTTGTAAAGCTTTTTATATCTCTTTCATATTTGAATGAGATCCTTGCTGGGTATAGTAATCTGGGTTGTAGGTTTTTCTCTTCCATCACTTTAAGTATGTCCTGCCATTCCCTTCTGGCGGGTTTCTAGTGAAAGATCAACTGTAATCATTATGGAAATCCCCTTGTGTGTTGTTTGTTGTTTTTCCCTTGCTGCTTTTAATATTTGTTCTTTGTGTTTGATCTTAATTAATTTTATTAAAATATGTCTTGAGATGTTTAGCCTTGGGTATATCCTGTTTGGAACTTTCTGGGTTTCTTGGACTTGGGTGGTTATTTCCTTTCCCATTTTAGGGAAGTTTTCAACTATTATCTCCTCAAGTATTTTCTCATGGCTTTTCTTTTGGTCTTTTTCTTCTAGGAGTCCTATGATTCCAATATTGGGGCATTTGACATTGTCCCTGAGTCTCTGAGTTTGTCCTCATTTCTTTTAATTCTTTTTTTTTTTAGTTTTTTCTCTCTGCTTCATTTATTTCCACCATTCTACCTTCCACATCACTTATCCTATTTTCTGCCTCAGTTATTCTATTGTTGGTTTGCTCCAGAGTGTTTTTTATCTCAGTTACTGCATTATTCATTATTAATTGACTTTTTTTAAAATTTCTTCTACCTCCTTCTTAAACATTTCTTTCATCTTCTCAATCCTTGTCTCCAGACTATTTATCTGTAACTCCATTTTGTTTTCAATTTTTTGGATCATTTTTGCTATCATTCTGAATTCTTTTTCAGACTCCTTATCTCCTCTTTTGTTTGGTTTGATGGGTATTTATCATGTTCCTTTACCTGCTGAATATTTCTCTGCCTTTTCATCTTGTTTAGATAGCTGTGTCTGAGGTGGCCTTTCTATATGCTGGAAGTTTGGGTTTCCTGTTTATTGTAGAGGTTCCTCCCTGTGGGTGGAGTTGGATGAGTGGTTTGTCAATGTTTCCTGGTTAGGGAAGTTTGTGTCAGTGTTCTGGTGGGTGGAGCTGGATCTCCTCTCTTTGGAGTGCAATGAAGTGTCCAGTAGTGGGTTTTAAGGTGTCTATGTGTTTGGTGTGACTTTAGGCATCCTGTATGTCAATGCTCAGGGCTATGTCCCTGCATTGTTGGAGAATTAGTGTGGCATCTTGCTTTGAAACTTGTCGGCCCTTGGGTGGATATTGGTTTCAGTGTAAGTATGAAGGCTTTTGTATGAGCTGTGGTTGATTAATATTCCCTGGAGTCAGAAATTTGCTAGTGTTCTCAAGTTTTGAATTTAAGCCTCCTGCCTCTGGTTTTCAGTCTTATTCTTACAGTAAAGATTTCTAGGTTAATGGAGAAAAGATTCTCTACAGTAAGAAGCACTCACAGAGGTTCGCAAAGTTACATGGAAAAGAGAAGAGGAAGGAGGGAGATAGAGGTGACCAGGATGAGAAGAGGGGGAATCAAAAGGGGTTTGAGTAATCTAGACAGTAATCAATTCGCTATGTGCTCTCCACAGCCTGGAACACCCAGAGAGGTTTGCAGAGTTACACAGAGAAGAGAAGAGGGAGGAAGGAGATAGAGGAGACCAGGAGGAGAACAGGGGGAATCAAAAGGAGAGAGACAAATCTAGCCAGTAATCAGTTGTCTAAGTGTTCTCTGCAGCCTGGAATAGCCAAAGATATTCACAGCGTTGGGTAGAGAAGAGAAGGGGGAGGGAGGAGATAGAGGTGACCTGAGAGAGAAAAAGGAGAGTCAAAAGGGGAAGAGGGCAATCAAGCCAGTAATCACACTGCTAAGTAAAATGGGTACTGAAGATTGTATTCTAAAAGGTACAAAATTGGTAACAAATACTAAAGAGCAAATATTAAAAATCTGGAGTAGAGGTTAGATTCTCAAAAATACAATATTTAAAAAAAATCACAAAATTTATTAAAAATATATATGAAATTTGCTTTAAAAATAGGGTCTTTTTTGCAAGGTAATAGTAGGTTATAAAAATGAAAATTAAAGGAGTAATAAAGTTTAAAAATTTAAAAATGATAATAGTAAAATATATATAGGAATTTCTCTGGAGCTGTTGTGGGCAGTGTGATGTCAGTTCAGTTACAGATAGTTCCTTGTCCCAGCTTATACATTCTTGAGGTCTGTGGGCCCCTCCCAATGTAGTTGGTGCTAATTACAGTGTTTTAATCTGTTGCACCTGTCACTTCCCAAGAAGTTTCCTCTGTTTATTTTGGCTTCTTCTGTTTGCAAGTCTCTTCAGTGTCTAATTTCTGTCCTGACACAAAGGGGAGGAAGTGGTCACTTATTTAGTCTCACTTGTTCATTTGTGCTGTGGGGAGGGAGGAATACTGTAAACAAATATCACTGGCGTGTGTGGGAAGTTCTCGCAGTGTCTGGGCTACACTGGGTTTGCCCTCACTCATGACGTGTGTGCCTTTCCAATCTACACTGCTCAAGCTCTGGATTGGTCTGCAGGGGAACTATCTAAAGGAGGCCCTGAGTTGCATGCACTTTCCAGTCTAAGCTGCTCAGGTTCAGGTTCTCGGGTATTCCACAAAGGCACAAACTTGGTTGGGCCTTTGTTTGGTGCCCTACCCATGTCCAAGCAGCTCAGGTGAGCAGGTGCTTGGTGAGCACATTCTCCCAGCTGGGCGGTAGGTCTTCTCACCTCCCCGGTCCCACCACTCAGTTCCCTGGGTGTGCAGTGGGAACACTGTCTCAGGTGTGCTGTGTGTCTCCTCTGGGGAGCTGACCTCTGGCTGCGACTCTCCTGGCAGATGTCAGCCATCTAGGATCCCAGGAAGATTTTGTTAGCAACTGGGAGCCTGCTCGCAGTTTGGTAGAGGATGGTATCTCTGGGGCTGAGATTGCCCCTCACTGGCTCTGGCTGTTGTCCGACTGACTCTCTGCCTCAGGGAGAGGATGGGCTGGTCCGCAACTGGCTAGCTCTCCTCTGGTATTTGCTCAGTCCTTTGTTCTGTGAGCTGGCCGGCAGTGCCTTAGGTTAGATCTTTTCATGGGAAAGTTCTCTCTCCGCTTTCTTTCTTTCTTTCTTTCTTTCTTTTTTTTTTTTTTCTCCACAGTTTGAGTTGCTATCTCATGTTAGCTCCCTCAGATTGTCCTCAGGGCATTCAGGCCCAGTCCTTACCTTAAGCAATGCAGCCTTTGCCTCCCTGTTCAGCCCCCACTTGCTGGTGGCAGACACGAGTGTCTGAGCTACTTCTCCTCTGGGAGATGTGGTTAGGCAAGTAATCTGTGGGTTTTGTTTATTTTTTCCTCCTTGTTATGTTGCCCTCTGAGATTCAAAAACTCCTCACAGCCCCGCTGGTGAGAAGGTTTCCTTGTGTTTGGAAACTTCTCCTTCATAACTCCCTCCTTTGGATGGGTCTCCATCCCTAACTTTTTGTCTCTCTTTTTATCTTGTATATTTTGTCCTACCTCCTTTCAAAGACAATGGGCTGCCTTTCTGGGTGCCTGGTGTCCTCTGTCAGTGTTCAGAAGCTGTCTTGTGGAATTTGCTCAGTGTTCAAATGATCTTTCAATGAATTTATAGAGGAGAAAGTAGTCTCCCCGTTCTATTCCTATGCTATCTTAGGACTGCCTCGCTGCTTCTGTCATTTTTAGAATTTGAGGTTTCTCACTCACTTTTATTCCTTGGGGATTTTAGCTTATGGGTCATTAGTATTGTCTCTTGCATTATTTTTACCAAAATATTTGATGAGTTTAGTATCAGTTCAGATGATCCATATAACCGCTGAGTCTCCTAGTTCACTTCCTTTTCACTTTTTCACTTGTATACCATTTAAACTATCCATTCTCATGGTTATATGCAATATCTAGTCACCGTGTCCTCTCCAAAATCTGTTTAATCATCCTTCCCTCCAAGCACAAGCTTTTTTAAAAAAAACTTTTTGTATTGTGTTGGGGTGTAGTTGATTAGAAAAACAATTTTGTGATAGTTTCAGTTGAACAATGAGGGGACTCAACCATACATATACATGTATCCATTCTCCCCCTAACTCCCCTCCCATAATATTGAGTGAACCTAAGCCTCTGACTTTCCTACTCACATCTTCTAGAAGAGCCACCATAATTTTCCCATCCTGTTATGACCATAAATTTCTTGATCCAATCTACTTTGCTGCTTAATATTACCACACATCCTTACTTTCTTTATTATCCAACTTTGTATAGTATTTGACTTCCCCGGTGGCTAAGTGGTAAAGAATTTACATGCAATGCAGGAGACCCAGGAGATGTAGATTTGTTCCCTGGGTCAGGAAGATCCCCTAGAGGAGGGCATGGCAAACAAGTCCAATATTCTTGCATGGAGAATCCCATGAATACAGGAGCCTAGTGGATCCTGCAGCTCCTGTAAAGCCTGTGGCTCTACAGTCCACAGGGTCACAAAGAGGCAGACATGACTGAAGCTACTTAGCACACATGCACATATAATATCTGGTAGTAACCATTCTCTTGAATATTTACTCACATATCTTGATCTCTTCTGCTTGTCTTATTTAAAAATACCTCAACTATTTTTAAATTCAACTTTGTACTCATTCCACATCCACTTCAAAGCTGGTTAGGGGAAAACATACAATTATATTAATTATACTAACTGATTATAAAGATATGACAATCTTGTTAAATGACCATCAGCAATGCTTAGGCATTCTATTACATTTATGTGCTTAAGTCACTCTGTAAATTCTTCAGTTAATTTATCAGTCACATATTTCGAACTTTGTTGTTTCTTTCCAAATTCCAATCTTACTATCACTCGTTCATATGTTCAATAACCATACTCATCAGCTCACTGAGAAACATAAGAAAAATCAGAGAAATTCTATATTGCACTATCAGATAATCTACCAAAGTCATGTAATCTTATTTATCTTTCTGTTACAATGGATGAATTGCCCGTTTAGTCCAAAATAACCCTTTCTCACACACACTGGACTCCATCTCCAATCCAGTCCCAGTCTATTCAATGACTATTCTTTTGAAGCTATCTTCTCTCTCTTGCAACAGCATGAGGTTTTTTTTTTTTTTTTTTCCTCTCTTTCTCAATGTTTTCCTTGGCATACAGCCATCTTTTTAAAATCCCTAATTATCTTTCCAATCTCCTGAACCAGTGAATGAGTGAAGTTGTTCAGTCATGTCTTGCCAGGGTCCAGCCCCGGTAGATGCAGGGTAATTCAAAGCGGGGATGGTGTGGAGAGGAAAAACTTATTTATTTAGAAAGGAAAATATAAGCAAGGTGAAAAGACAGCCTTCTGAATGGGAGAAAATAATAGCAACTGAAACAACTGACAAACAACTAATCTCAAAAATATACAAGCAACTTCTGCAGCTCAATTCCAGAAAAATAAACGACCCAATCAAAAAATGGGCCAAAGAACTAAGTAGACATTTCTCCAAAGAAGACATATGGATGGCTAACAAACACATGAAAAGATGCTCAACATCACTCATTATTAGAGAAATGCAAATCAAAACCACAATGAGGTACCACTTCACACCAGTCAGAATGGCTGCGATCCAAAAATCTGCAAGCAATAAATGCTGGAGAGGGTGTGGAGAAAAGGGAACCCTCCTACACTGTTGGTGGGAATGCAAACTAGTACAGCCACTATGGAGAACAGTGTGGAGATTCCTTAAAAAATTGCAAATAGAACTACCTTATGACCCAGCAATCCCACTTCTGGGCATACACACGGAGGAAACCAGAATTGAAAGAGACACATGTACCCCAATGTTCATCGCAGCACTGTTTATAATAGCCAGGACATGGAAACAACCTAGATGTCCATCAGCAGATGAATGGATAAGAAAGCTGTGGTACATATACACAATGGAGTATTACTCAGCCCTTAAAAAGAATTCATTTGAATCAGTTCTGATGAGATGGATGAAACTGGAGCCAATTATACAGAGTGAAGTAAGCCAGAAAGAAAAACACCAATACAGTATACTAACACATATATATGGAATTTAGGAAGATGGCAATGACGACCCTGTATGCAAGACAGGAAAAAAGACACAGATGTGTATAACGGATTTTTGGACTCAGAGGGAGAGGGAGAGGGTGGGACGATTTGGGAGAATGGGAATTCTAACATGTATACTGTCATGTAAGAATTGAATCGCCAGTCCATGTCTGACGTAGGGTGCAGCTTGCTTGGGGCAGGTGCATGGGGATGACCCAGAGAGATGTTGTGGGGAGGGAGGTGGGAGGGGGGTTCAAGTTTGGGAACGCATGTAAGAAAAAATAAATAAATAAATAAACATAAAATAAACGTAATAAATAAATAAATAAAATAAATAAACTCAACTAATATCAGAGATTTTAACTTGTAAAAAAAAAAAAGCTAAAATCAGAGAAACATAATTAGATATAGGAAATAGAGAAAACATGCATTAAAAAGCAAGAGCTAGTTTGTGTAGAAACACAATAAATTCAGTTTGAACCAAAAAAAAAAAAAAAAAGAAATATAAAGAGAGATTAGGAAGAAATAGTATAGTAGGAAAATTCAGTGGAGAAAAGAGGCTGAATAGGTTTATGTGGAGAACTAATAAAACCTCAGGACAAGAGGTTTGCACCATCTACGTTAGGCCATCGGTGCCCACTTAAATAGCGGAAGGTGCCCCGCCTTGGGCTCCCTCTCTCATGGGTCTTAGAAGCCAGGGCATGTAAGTAGACATGGGCCTCCACGCCCCAGATGGGAATTCAGCCAGAAAATAGAGTAAGAAAAGACATGAGGGAACCAGTTTTCCCAATTACTGGCCCTTCCTCTATTGTACAGAAAGGCCTTTTATACTTTTGATTGTACATAGAGATCAATGGATAATACAAAATTATGCAGCATCAGCAGCCCTGACTCTTATTGAGACCAGACTTTCTCTCTGCATACCTAGTTGTATACACAAGTCTTAGGTGATTTACATCATCTTCTGGCCAGAAGGCCAATTAACAGTTTATGGCCCTTTTCTGATAAGGGTCTGCCAACCAGAGAACTTATTTGTGTTGTTCTTCCCAAAGTCTGGTGCCACTCTCAGAAAGCACTAAATAAAGTTACATTCTTACATAGCAAGGACACAACAATTTATAACGATGAAAGAAGTACAGTGGTTTATAACAAAGAGAAAAGTAATTAACTCAAAAGTCTAGTGTTGCTAACATCAAAACTACTATATTCCTTTTTCTATATCCCAGTTACATTGATTAATATCCTTCAGATGTCTAAAAGATAAAGAATATAGAGGCCTGGCAGCATTCATTGACTCAACAGTGAAACCCATCACCAATATAATTTTTAGCTCTTTTTTTAAAAAAGGTTCGGTATCTTTAAGATGCTTTAAGCTTCGTGCCTCTCGTGGTTGGGGGCTATAAACAATCACAAGTTGTAAAAGTCCAGGCAGACTGGTCAGGTAAGTTAGAAAGCTATCAAAGGGGTTTAAGCTGAGACATTCTTTTTATATGCAGGAGACTGTTAACTGGAGCCCTAAGTTAATTCCTTTTAGAGGCAGAAGCACAGTACAATAAGGCAGGCAGACTCTGGTTTTGGGGGGTAGATGTTCAGGAAAACCCAGGGGAACCCCTGAAGCCAGATCACGCCTTTGTGTATGTCTGGCTTCCTTTCTCATGACCTTTGCTATGGGCAGGATTCTTCACGCTGGCTCCCAGCAGTGTCTGACTCTTTGTGATCCCATGGATTATAGCCTACTAGGCTCCTCCATCCATGGAATTTTCCAGGCAAGAGTACTGGAGTGGATTGACATTTTTTCCTCCAGGGTATCTTCCCAACCCAGGGATCAAACTCAGGTCTTCTGCATTGCAGGCAGACATTTACTGCTCAAATCTCTGTTCCCTTCTTATAAGAATCCTTTTTAAAAGTAGTATATCCTCACCTTGTGTAATTCTGGTCCTCCTACTCTCCCTTGAACACATTACAATCTGGCTTCACTTCACATCACTCCAGTGAAACAGAGCTGTTGGTTTCAAGACTACTAATTGCCTTCACATTGCAAAATCCAATAATCACATCTCTATCTTGTTATTATTTGATCTTCAAAGAGCACTGGACACAGTTATTGCCCCCTGCTGTAGACTACATATTTGTGTCTATCCAATATGTTGAAATTGAATGTCCAATATGATAGTATTGGGATGTGGGGACTTTGGGAGGTTCCTAGGTCATGAGGGTGGAGATATCATGGATAAGATTAGTGTCCTTATAAAAGAGACTCCACAGAGTATCTAATCCCTTTCACTACCCAATATGGTTACATCTTCCTAGTGGCTCAGACGGTAAAGCGTCTGCTTGCAATGTGGGAGACCCAGGTTCTATTCCTGGCTCGGGAAGATCCCCTGGAGAAGGAAATGGCAATCCACTCCAGCACTCTTGCCTGGAAAATCCCATGGGTGGAAGAGCCTGATAGGGTACAGTCCATGGGGTCGCAAAGAGTCGGACACGACTGAGCGACGTCAATTTCTTTCTTTCACCCATTATGGTAACAAGAGGTCTACAAGAATCTAAAGCATATATTACTTCTTGTTTTAGCTGTGAAATCACTAAAGAACTAAACTGAGTGAAGAAAACATAATCTCTTCTCTGATAGAAACATAAATGGAAAGTCAAAATATGCAAATGTTGTTCTTGTACCTCAGTTGTTGTTGTTAGGTTGCTCAGCCGTGTCCAACTCTTTGAAACTCAATGGAATGCAACACTTGAGCCTTCTCTATCCTTCAATATCTCCCAGAGTTTGCTCAAACTCATGTCTATTGAGTCAATGATGCCATCCAACCATCTTACCCTCTATTACCCCCTTCTCTTCCTGCCTTCAATTTTTCCCAGCATCAGAGTCTTTTCCAATGAGCTGATTCTTTGCTCAAAAGAATTGGAAACTTCAAAGTATTGGAACTTCAGCTTCAGCATCAGTCCTTCCAATGAATATTCAAGGTTGATTTCCTTTAAGATTTACTGATTTGATCTCCTTGCTGTCCAAGAGATTCTCAAAAGTATTCTCCAGCATCCATACAAAAGAGTCAATTTTTCAGTGCTCAGCCTTCTTTAGAGCCCAACTTTCACATCTATACATGACTACTGGAAAAACCATATGGTCTTGACTATAAAGACCTTTGTTGGCAGAGTGATGTCTCTGTTTTTTAATATGCTATCTACTTTTGTCATAGCTTTTCTTCCAAAGAACAAGTGTCTTTTAATTTCTGGCTACAGTCACCATCTGCAGTAATTTTGGAGCCCAATAAAATAAAGCCTGAAACCGTTTCCATTATTTTCCAATCTGTTTGCCATGAAGTGATGGGACTGGATGCCATGACCTTAGTTTCTTGAATGTTGAGTTTCAAGTCAGCTTTTTCACTCTCCTAGGGTTTCCCATGTGCTTCAGCTGGTAAAGAATCCACCTGCAATTCAGGAGACCTGGGTTCAATCCCTGGGTTGGGAAGATACCCTGGAGAAGGGATAGGCTACCCACTCCAGTATTCTGGCCTGGAGAATTCCATGGACTGTATAGTCCATGGTGTCACAAAGAGTTAGACACAGCTGAGTGACTTTCACTTTCACTCTCTTCTTTTACCTTCATCAAGAGGATATTTAGTTTATCTTTGCTTTCTGCCATTAGGGTGGAGTCATCTGCATATCTGAGGTTATTGTTATTTCTCCCAGAAATTTGATTACAGCTTATGATTCATCCAGCCCAGCATTCCACATGATGTATTCTGCATATAAGTTAAATAAGTAGGATGACAATATACATCTTTGATGTCATCTTTTCTCAATTTTGAACCAGTATGTTGTTCTATGTTTGGCCCTAACTGTTGTTTCTTGACCTGCACACAGTCTTCTCAGGAGGCAAATAAGGTGGTCTGGAATTCCTATTTCTTTAAGAATTTTTCCACAGTTTCTTGTAATTAACAAAGTCGAAGGATTTAGCATAATCAAAGAAGCAGAAATAGATTTTTTTTTCTGAAATTCCCTTGCTTTTTCTATGATCCAACAGATGTTGGCAATTTGATCTCTAGCTCCTCTGCCTTTTCTGAATCCAGCTTGTGCCTCTGGAAGTTCTGGTTTCACATATTGCTGAAGTCTGACTTGAAGGATTTTGAACATTACCTTGTTAGCATGTGAAATGAGCAAAATGGTATGGTAGTTTGAACATTCTTTGGCATTGCCCTTCTTTGGGATTGGAATTCAAACAGATATTTTCCAGTCCTGTGGTCGCTGATGAGTTTTCCAAATTTGCTGGCATATTGAGTGCAGCACTTTCACAGCATCATGTTTTAGGATTTGAAATAGCTATGTTGAATTCCATCACCTCCACTAGCTTTGTTCATAGTGATGCTTCCTAAAGTGCATTTGACTTCATAATCCAGAATGTCTGGTTTTTGGTGAGTGACCACACCATCATGGTTATCTGGGTCTTTATGACCTTTTTTGTACAGTTCTTCTCTGTATTCTTGCCACCTATTCTTAATCTTCCACTTGTGTTAGGTCTATGCCATTTCTGTCCTTTATTATGCCAATCTTTGCATAAAATGTTCCCTTGGTATCCCATTGAAGAGCTATAAATCTATTAATAGCAAAAAAATATTTGAAAAATATATCTTTGTTAGATTGGAGAGACCTAAAATAGTAAAGCAGTGCTTCCTTGGTGACTCAGTGGTAAAAAAAAAAAAAAAAAAAAAAAATCCCCTGGAATGCAGTAAGTGCAGGAGACATGAGTTTCGTCCCTGAGTAAGGAAGATCCCCTGAAGGAAGTCATGGCAACCTACTCCAGTATTCTTGACTGGAGAATCTCATGGACAGAGGAGTCTGGCATGCTATAGTTCATGGGGTCACAGAGTTGGACACGACTAAAGCAACTGAGCACACACAAACACAAAGTAATAAAACAACAAAGACAGCTTTTCATTTAAGCTGAGAATGACTGATGCAAGGCCAAAAATTAAGACTTAATATGTGCTGCCATTGTATCTAGGGTAAATCAGGAGGGCCTCAAGTGCCCTAACTACCAGTTCTCCTCCCCTCAGTATCCTCCCACAGGTAAGATCCCTTAGTCAACACTCCTTATCAAAAGGAGTAAGTACAGTTCCTGCTTATCCATGAGTGATGGGTTTCAGTCTTTTGCTAGCCCATGGAATTCAACAAGCCAGTCTCACCTAGGGGTAACCAAGGGACACCTCATCACCTTGATACTTTAAAGCTTAACAGTGAGAAATCCTGATGATTCACTCTGATCCTGAGTGCAAACACCATTTGGACTGTGAATATATGAAACTAATAAAGTACTCTCAGTACATTTTTCAAAGTTCTAGTGTCATGTGTCTGGTCATCTCCAAAAATCTAGGGCAAAAATCCTTTCCTAAACAATGGAGTAAATAGGAAGAAATCAAGATAATAACAGCACAAAAGTCTCATTCTATGATGAAGAAATAGAGATTTTAAGTGATGTGAAATGTCAAATGAATATATTTACTACGCATATACATGTTTATTAAAAATATTCATTGAGTGACTAGTATTTTTCCAGTCATTGTACTACTACTAAGGAGATAGTGGGGAAAAGAAAGCTACAGTCTTTGATGCTTAGAGAGTTAATAAGTTGTCAATTCTATAAAATTTAGTAATTCTTTATTCTCTAATCATGTCACATGATTTAGTTTTTGTATTCCAATTCGATTTTAGTTTATATAAGAGCTTTCTTTAATTACTTACTCTATCCATTGTAAAGTTTGTACTCAATACATATAGCTACTTGATTCATGTGTGCTATACATACATATAGATAAAATATGGCCAGTGACCTCATAAAGCAATACCATGGAGTTTACCACAATAAGGAATTAAATTATGAGATTGAATTGGATTTCAATTTTCCTCACTATTAAGATACATTCAATTAACTTTAATAATAAATGAGAATAAGAGCTATAGCCTGAATAACAACATATATTTTAACATATTTTAGATGATGATATTTAAAGTCATTAAAAAATTAAAATGAAGTTAACAGTGGTTCAGCCATCTAAATTGAACTGATTGGCCTTTGTGGATAGTTTCAGACACATCCCTGCATCACTTAGAACTTGGACTTTCTGATCTGTATCAAAAAGTTCACCACTAGCCTTGTTTTCAAATCAATATTTGCTAGCAGCTCCTAGTTACAACTCTGTAGTTTCAAAGTCCCCCTCCTTTCACAACTATGTAAAGATTTTAAATCCAAACCAATACTTGCTTAATGAGCACACTTATTTCTTGCCAATTCAAACCTAATTTTTGAGAACTTAGGTAACCTTGCAGTTTTTGCCTTTATAAACCTTTCCCATTTTGTAGTCTGTGCTTTCTTGGACTTGTGCTTCCCGTCTGTAGTCTTAAGAACCCAAAATAAAAAGAATTTTGTTTTTGCCTCAACCAGGTCACCATTATGGGAAGTCTTGATTAACATAGATAAGTTTGTTTGGGTGTTAAATCCCTTTCATTTCTTACTTTCTACTTTCAAGTCATTATACATAGAGGTATTTGAAATATTCCAAATATTGTAATTCAATAATAATCATGTGAGATAAATGTAAGCATTTCTACTACAAGCCTGCCAATTCTAATTAATGCCACTGTATGACTATGAAAAAACATAAAACAGATGAACAGCCCAATCTTAGACATGGAGGGGTTTGAAAATGCTCAAATTACCTCGAGTCTGTCCCAACAGAACTTGAAACTGTTAGTTTAGCAAAAGCAATAAATCAACTTGAGTACTACCTGTTTCCTTAGAATTAGGTCAAATTAATGTTGCAACTCAGCATATTTTTTCATCAGTTTCACAGCAATTTAACTGGGACCAATCTGTCTGCCTCTTAGTTCCTCAAAATATCTTTCTATGGTTTCTCTTAGCCTTTACATGAATTTTATTGAATCATATTACTTCTAAAACTCTAAATAGAAAGAGTAAAAACATATATTACCAAGAGAATCATAAAGCATCTGCTTCTCTTAAATGATTTCACATTTAGGATCTATTCTAGATATCCCCTGCCAAATACCTAAAACACATTCTCCCTCAAAATATTCCCTGAAATTCAGAATTTAAGAAATATATTACCTCTCCTTTCTTATTTAGGCTATCTACAACATTAATTTATTGAAATTGAAGTAGATGATATTACTTTATTGTAATTGACAATGACAGCAATTACCCAAAAAGAATGAATTGCCAGTTCTTTCTCAAGTTGCTCATCTTTAATTCAGGCTTTAACTTGAATTTGAAGGACTATTGGCCTAGAGACACCAAACTATAGCCAGACTTACGTTTAAAAGAGTTTCAGAAAGTTTACTCCACACCATCCCTGGCTCAAGGCAATTTATCTGTCTTAATTGAAATTCTAAGATGAATTTATTTTCAGTATAAAATATGCTTCATATGTTTAACTGTCTTTACCATTAACCTAGATAGCATATTCAAAAGCAGAGATATTACTTTGCCAACAAAATTCGTCTAGTCAAGGCTATGGTTTTTCCAGTAGTCATGTATGGATGTGAGAGTTGGACTGTGAAGAAGGCTGAGCGCCAAAGAATTGATGCATTTGAACTGTGGTGTTGGAGAAGACTCTTGAGAGTCCCTTGGACTGCAAGGAAATCCAACCAGTCCATTCTGAAGGAGATCAACCCTTGGATTTCTTTGGAAGAAATGATGCTAAAGCTGAAACTCCAGCACTTTGGTCACCTCATGAGAAGAGGTGGCTCATTGGAAAAGACTTTGATGCTTGGAGGGATTGGGGGCAGGAGTAGAAGGGGACGACAGAGGATGAGATGGTTGGATGGCATCACTGACTCAATGAATGTGAGTTTGAGTGAACTCCAGGAGTTGGTGATGGACAGGGAGGCCTGGTGTGCTGCGATTCATGGGGTTGCAAAGAGTTGGACACAACTGAGAAACTGAACTGAACTGAACTTCATTCTTTCTGGAACTATTTCTCTATTCTACCCCAGTAGCATATTGGACACCTACCAACCTGGGCAACTCATCCTCTGGTGTCACTTTATTTTTCTTTCTGCCTTTTCATACTATTCATGGGGCTCTTGAGGCAAGAATATTGAAGTTGTTTGCCATTCCCTTCTACAGTAAATCGTGTATTGTCCGAACTCTCCACTGTGACCCATGCCTTTTGGGTAGCCCTGCATGGCATAGCTCATAACTTTATTGAGTTACAGAAGGCTCTTATCCATGTGATCATTTTGGCTATATTTCTGATTGTGACTTTTGTTATTAATGCTGTGGTATTGTAGTTCTTGC
The DNA here is from genome assembly GCF_001704415.2 of Capra hircus. Lineage (NCBI taxonomy): Eukaryota > Metazoa > Chordata > Mammalia > Artiodactyla > Bovidae > Capra > Capra hircus. The sequence continues at coordinate 47,658,197 of NW_017189517.1, forward strand.
TTTTTCTGTTTGCCCTCTTATGGTTGAAGTTAAAAGGCTTGTGCAGCCTTCCTGATGAGAGGGACTGGCTGTAGGGATAAGTAAGTCTTGCTCTGGTGGACAGGGCCATGCTCAGTAAATCTTTGATCTGATTTTATGCTGATGGGTGGTGCTGTACTCTGTCCTGTTTAGTTGTTTAACCTATGGCAACCTGCCTGGAGCCAGCGTGGAGAATCCCCCCTCATGACAAAGGTCATGAGGAAGAGACTTGATGGGCAAAGGCGAGATCAGGCCTCAAGGGGCCCCCCTTCTTGAGCATCTACCCCAAAACCAGAATCTGTCTGTTTTATTATTTCATGACTTTCACCAACTCTCCTGACATTAACAGGGGGCTATCCCTGACCACCTTTCTCTGGAAAAAATCAACTTAGGGCTCTAGCTAATAAGTCTCCTGGACATGAGAGGAATATTTCAAATCAAACCCCCTCTGTTAGCATTCTAGCTTGCTTGGAAGGTTTATCCAGACTCTTGTAGCTACGCATATGATTGTTCACAGCCTCCCAACTGTGAGAGGCATGGAAAGCCTAAAACATAGAGCCTTTTAAAGAGTTAAAAGTTATTAGAGTAGTGCTGGTGTAAGATTTCATTATTGGGCCAATGTTTGTTGCTAAGTTCCCATATCTCTTATCCACTGTGCACCTGGGAGTGCATTAGTTAACATAGTTGCAATGTAAGAAAAACAAGTGTAGCCTTGGAATTAACCACATCAGACTTTTAAGCTAATTGGTTCTTTCTTTCTTGTAACTCACTGCACCTTTGCTCAGTGAGACATGTAACTCTGTTTAATTTTTTCTGAGGTGACATAGATTAGAAATGTAAAGAAAAAACACTTTGAGAGAAAATAAGTTTTCTGGTTGAGCAGCCTTTATCAAAAGAAAGTCATAAAATGTTCACAGGCCTCCAAGGCCAGAAGATAATGTACACAATATTGTTTATGGGAAAGGTATGCAGAAAAAACCCTGGCTTTGATAAAGACAAAACAGATGTAATGTTTGGGCTGACTCTGTATGACTTTGCATCTTTCATTTCCCTCTATGTACAAGTTAAGGTATAGAAGCTTCTCTGAAAAATAAAGTGACAGACCAGGATCTGTTCCATGAAAGCCTGGTTCCCCCGTGTTTTTCTTTCTTTCTCTCCTCTTTATTTTTTATCTACTAATTCTTTCTTTCTTTCTTTTTTTTTTTTTTTTTTTTTTGTAAGTAAGATGTCATCTTTATTTGATGTAATCCCCTGAAGTTTTTATTACTTGGCCTAATGACACGGTTACCAGATTCTTTTTTTTTTTTTTAATTTTATTTTTACTTCATTTTACTTTACAATACTGTATTGGTTTTGCCATACATTGACATGAATCTGCCACGGGTGTATACGAGCCCCCAGTCCTGAATCCCCCTCCCACCTCCCATCCCATATCATCTCTCTGGATCATCCCAGTGCACCAGCCCCAAGCATCCTGTATCCTGTATCGAACATAGACTTCTAGATCCTTTCCCCTGGGTTCTGGTGCACACAAGGCTTTGTTTTCCCAAGATTCTCTGTTTCCCCCAATGTACACACTTCTATATTTAAAATAAATAACCAACTAAGCCCTACTGTATTAGCACAGGAACTCTGCTTAATATTCTTTAATAGCCTAAATAGAAAAAAAATTTGAAAAGAATGGAAAAAATAAAATAAATAATGGAAATGATAAAAAACTCATTGTAAAATAATTATGCAATAACTTAAATGGGAAAAATCAGTAAAAGAATAGATACATATATATATATTATTGAATCACTTTACTGTACATCTGTAATGAAATTCATTTGAATCACACTTTTTTTAAATTTTTTATCCAAAATACTATAAAAACTTTCCAAGAAAATATACAACATTGCTAATCAACTATACTCCAATATCAAATAAGAAATTAAAGCATAGACAACCGACAAGGACCCACTGCATAGCACAGAGAATGTTGCCTGATATTCTATAGTAATCTAATGGGAAAAAAATTTGAAAAAGTATAGCTACATGTATATTATAACTGAATCACATTGCTGTACACTTGCAACTAACACAACATTGTTAATTGACTATGCTGCAATATAAAATAAAAATAAAAAATAATCCATGGAATTTATAGCAGCACAATATATGATAGCCAAGATATGAAAGCAATCCAAGTATTCACCAAAGGATCAACATATACATGTATAATGGGATGCTCAGCCACATACACACAAACAAAATTCTGCCTTTTGTAGTAACACATGTAGACCTAGTGAATATTATGCTTAGTGAAATAGTGAAATTAGTTAGAGGAAAACATACTATATGATATCACTTATATGTTAAATCTAAAAAATAATAACAACAAATGTATTTAACACAATAGAAACAGACTTACAGATACAGATAACAAATTAGTGTTTACCAGCTGGTGTAGGCAAAGAGAGAGGGGCAACTTATGGTTATGGGATTAAGAGATGCTAACTACCATGTATAAAACAAATAAGTAAAAGCATATATTGTATAACACAGGTAATTATATTCATTATCTTATATAACTTCTAAGGGAGTATAATCTGTAAAAATACTGAATCATTGTGCTGTACATCTTAAACTAATATAGTATTTAAAATCAACTATGCTTTAATAAAAGTATTAGGGTAGTCCTAGTTTATAAAGTGAAATTTGAGTAAGGTTTTTAGAGGAGATGAGTTATCAAACTTTGTAACCATAGAAGAGAGGATCATGCCAGCTAGAATACTTAAGGTGCAGCAAAGATAAGGGATCCTGTAGAGTAATTTGTGATAATCATGAAAATATGCTGCTCATCCTTGTGTATGGCTCCAACTACAAGTCTTCTATATTCACCAAGGTGTTTGCACCATGTCCATGCTCTCACAGGTCTCAGATCTGCACCATGGGCCAATGGTTCTCTTGACTTGTTCACCTCCTTCCTCCAATAAATCTCTTGTACATCTACTCCTGTCTTGCCTAATTTTCACTGGACACAAATTAATGCCTGAGATTAATTAGTCTATACGAGAGTGACTGGGGAAAGGATACTAAGAGAAAGTGGAGGACAGATAACATAGAGTTACATATGGAATGACAAAGAAAACATTTTTCTGATTGAGATTGGTAACATTACAGGGCTTTGGATATTTGATTTGTTACTCCTTCTGCTTTGTATTTTAACAGGGTCACTCTTGCTGTTACATTGAAAACAGAAGAAGTGGAGAAACTTTGTAGAATGCTTTTGCAATAATCAAATGAGAGGTCTTGGTGGTTTATGACTTTAAGATATGATGAGAAATGCTCAGATTCATAGATAATGTAAATTTCAATGATGTGGTATGTGATGAAATGATAAGATTTGGGATCAGTATTTCAGTTTAAGATATGGTAAACTTGAGATATTTATTTAACATATAAGTGAAAATGATGAATAAACAGACATATGTCAGGAGTCCATATAATCGGCCCTGCTTTAAGAAATAAATATGGGTGTCTTCAGCATATAAATGGTAATTAAAACATAAGAATGGGAGAAATAACAAAGAAGATGAGGATAAATAGTAAGGAAAAGAAGTTCAAATGATTAACAACTAATGTCTGTAGGGATGATAAACAGTTTAGGGAAATATAAGTTCTACACAGCATTTTGGGCCATAGTTTAATGATTTCCAGTTTAAAATGAGACCATTTCAAGAGGCACAAATATTGCACATTTTGTAACTTTGTGTGATGATAGAGGGTAAATAGATTTGTGACTATATTTTGCAGTTTATAAAATATCAAATCATTGTTTTATACACGTGAAATGATAACATTATATGTCCATTCAGTTCAGTCCGTTAGTCATGTCCGAGTATTTGTGACCCTATGGACTGCAGCATGCCAGGCTTCCCTGTCCACCGTCAATTCCTGGAACTTATTCAAACTCATGTCCATCGAGTGACATTGCTTTTCTTTGGGATTGAAATAAAAACTGACCTTTTCTAGTCCTGTGGCAACTGCTGAATTTTCTAAATTGGCTGGCATATTGAGTGAAGCACTTTCACAGAACCATCTTTTAGGATTTGAAATAGCTCAGCTGGAATTCCATCACCTCCACTAGCTTTGCTTGTAGTGATTCTTCCAAAGGCCCACTTGACTCCCCATTCCAGAATGTCTGGCTCTAGGTGAAAGGCCTAGGTGAAAGAAGGCTCTAGATAAAAGAAGCGAATGGCAAAGGAGAAAAGGAAAGATACACCCATTTGAATGCAGAGTTCCAAAGAATAGCAAAGGGAGATAAGAAAACCTTCCTAAATGATCAATACAAAGAAATAGAGGAAAACGATAGAATGGAAAAGACTAGAGATCTCCTCAAGAAAGTTAAAGATACCTAGGGAACATTTCATGCAAAGATTGGCACAATAAAGGACAGAAATGGCATGAACCTAACAGAAGCAGAAGACATTAAGAAGAGGTGGCGAGGATACACAGAAGAACTATACAAAAAGATCTTAATGATTCAGATAAGCAAGATGGTGTGGTCACTCACCAAGTGACAGACATCCTGGAGTATGAAGTCGTCAACTTTAGGAAGCATCATGAAGAACAAAGCTAGTGGAAGTGATGCAATTTAAGCTGAGCTATTTTAATCCCTGAAAGTTGATGCTGATTTATTACACTAACCATTAAATTTTCTTGACTCATTCATGTTGCCACAAATGGAAGAATTTTATTCTTTTTATGGCTGATTAATATTGCACTATATATATAACATCTGTATCCATTTCTCTGTTAGTGGACACTTGGGTTGCGTCCATACCTTGGCAATTGTAAATAGTGCTGCTATGAACATTGAATTGCATGTATCTTTTCAAATTAATGCTTTTGTTTTTCCTGGACATATAATCTTGAGTGGATTTTCTGGATCATAAGGTAGTCCTATTTTTAGCTTTTTGAGAAACCACCATACTGCTCCCCGTAAAGCTGCAGCAATTTACATTTCCATCAAAAATGTACAAGGATTCACTTTTTTTCCAGAACTATATCAACATTTGTTATTTGTAGACTTTTTGATGATAGTCATTCTGACAGATGTGAGGTTATACCTCATTGTTATATTGATTTACATTTTTAATAGTGATATTAAGTATATTTTCATATGCCTGTTAGCAATCTGTTTGTCTCCTTTGGAAAAATATCTCCCTAAGACTTCTGCCCATTTTTTGATTGGGTTGGGTTATTTTCTGATATTGAGTTTTATGACTGTTTGTTTTGGATGTTAACCAATTAGTGGTAATATCACTTGCAAATAGTTTCTCCCATTTGGTAGGTTGTACCTGGGATTTCTTTTGAAGGAATGATGCTAAAGCTGAAACTCCAGTACTTTGGCCACCTCATGCGAAGAGTTGACTCATTGGAAAAGACTCTGATGCTGGGAGGGATTGGGGGCAGGAGGAGAAGGGGACGACAGAGGATGAGATGGCTGGATGGCATCACTGACTCGATGGACGTGAATCTGAGTGAACTCCAGGAGTTGGTGATGGACAGGGAGGCCTGGCGTGCTGCAATTCATGGGGTCGCAAAGAGTTGGACACTACTGAGCGACTGAACTGAACTGATAAGCAGCTTACTTTGCTGAGAAAAAGTTGCAAAACTTAATTAAGCCCATTTGTTTATTTTTTTTCTTTTGTTTTAGAAGACAGATTTGAAAAATATTCCTATAATTTGTGTCAACGAGTATTCTTCCTATGTGGAGGCAAATGTTCCCTTTATCTCTACTTCAGGACTAAAATAAAATTTATTATTTTTTTCTTGCATAATCTGTATTTCTCACTATAAAAAATGTCAATATATCTTGATTTCAATATAAAAATCATTATTTGTTTGAAAGAAAATGTACTGTTACATGGTTCTTATTGTTGTTACATTGTGGCTATATCATGTCCCACTCTTTTTTGACCCCTGTGGACTGTACCCCGCCAGGCTCCTCTGTCCATGGGATTTCCAAGGCAAGAATAATGGAGTGGGTTGCCATTTCCTTCTCCAGGGGATCTTCCTGAAGCAGGGATTGAACCCGTGTCTCTTGCATTGTCAGGTGTGTTCTTTACCACTCAGTCACCAGAATTATATTCTATATTTATTCCCCCCCTTTTGTGTAGGTGCTGCTCAAATAGAAAGAAATAAAATGTCACTTTAACATATTGCATGCTCAAAATGATAATATAAAGTTGTAGTTAATTAGCTACCTGATACAGGCTTAAGTAAATAAAAATTATAAAGTGAAGGGACAAATGAAACAGAAGACTCTCAACAAGTACTGTTTAACTTTGGCTCTCTACAAATACTACTTAACTTTTCAGCACAATTAATTGTTGATCTTACATATTAATTCAAGGAACAAAAACTTCTTATTTGTACGTCATTAATTATGGTGCTGGAAAATATTCTTGAGAATCCCATGGACAGTAAGGAGATCAAATCAGTCAATTCTAAAGGAAATCAACCCTGACTATTTACTGGAAGGACTGATGTTGAAGCTGAAGCTCCAATACTTTGGCCACCTGATGCAAAGAGCCAAGTCATTGGAAAAGACCCTGATGCTGGGAAAGATTGAGGGCAGAAGGAGAAGATGGTGACAGAGGATTCGATAGTTGAATGGCATCACTGATTAACTGGACATGAGTTTGAGCAAACTCCTGGAGTTAGTGAAGCACAGGGAAGTCTGGTGTGCTGTAGTCCTCGAGGTCAAAAAGAGTCATACACGACTTAGTTACTGAACAACAACAACAATCATGTTATTAACAAAAGAGTTCGACCTATTCCCCATTGTGTGTCTTTTTCAAATGCAAACCTGACCATATATTAACCTTGGTTTAAATCAAATGAAAGCAACATTGTTGGAAATAAGGTCCATTTGAGGACATACATGAACATTGTATTATATCTTTACAAGATATAAAAAGGCTCTTTCAGCCCCATCTTCTTTATACCATTCAACTTACACGAATGTGAAAATCTTTCTTTCTCATAAAATGAAAGTGTTAAATGATCAAAATTTTCAACATTACTTACCAACTCCAAGCTCGCTCTGCTTGCTACATGATAGGCCAATGAATCTGAGAGGTGAGATGTTCAGGCAAGGAATACAGCTTTATTCAGAAAGCTAGCTGACTCAAAAAGTGGCAGACTTATGTCTCAAAGTAATCATCCTGTCCAAGTCTGGATGCCAGTTTTTTAAACAGAACCAAATAGAGAGAAGCAAAGAGTAGCTGAAGTCAAAAGACAGAGGGAAAGTAAAGTAAAAAGGGTCTTCATTCTTGTGAAATATATCTGGGAAGGGCCAGGCTTTGGAAGAGATCAGTTAATCTCTTTTTTTGTAGCCATTCACAGGTGGGTGAATGAACTGACTCATTAGAAAAGACCCTGATGCTGGGAAAGATTGAAGGCAGGAGGAGAAGTGGATGACAGAGAATGAGATGGTTGGATGGCGTAACCGACTTGGTGGACATGAGTTTGAGAAAGCTTCGGGAGTTTGTGATGGACTAGGAAGCCTGGTGTGCTGCAGTCTATGGTGTCACAAAGAGTCAGATATGACTGAGCAACTGAACTGAATTGGAAAATCTGAATAATATTTCATTTTTCACACCACAATTATTGAGAATAATATTCTGAGCCCCTGCACCACAATTACTGAGCCCACATGCCATATGTAGAGAAGTCTCTGTGCTGGAACAACAACAAAAATGATCCTGCATACCACGTACCACAAGCAATACTTGTAGAAACTGATGCAGCCAAAGATATATGTGTGTGTGTGTGTATATATATATATATATATATATATATATATATATGCATTTATAGACTCATTCATGAAAATCCCATTACGAAAAAAAAACCTTAAGATACATAGAAAAACGAATTCTTCATCACAGATGAAATTTTCTGGCAAGGTTAGAGCTCTATTCTACTATAATATAAACAGGTAGAATCAGAATGACTTAAGCAAAGTCTGGTAGAAATGAAACGATGAAAAAAATAATTTTCAATCAAGTAGTCCACTAGTGTGGTACAAGATGGGATGTCTTATACAATTTTTAGGCAGTTGTAAACATCTCATTAAGTTACCTTAATGTGATAGCCTCAAATCAGAATAAAATGTTAAAAAAAAAAAGCTTTTCATAATTCTCTGAGACACACAGCAAGAACATCATTTATTTAGCCATATATAATCAAAGCAGCATGATATAAGCAAGTTTACAACCATTATTTAGAAGTTTCTATGTCTTTCCCTGTCTTTCATGAGGAATTAAAACTCTTGCCCTTCTTTCTGGGAGGTAGTTTCATGGTGCACACTAACTGGTTCTTCAAGAGATCTCTCACAGATTTTCCGTATTATTTCACTTTTCCTCTTCTTCTTCCTAGAGTCCCTCCTTTTTCTCATTCCGTCTCATCTTTCTGTATTTGTTTCTCTTCAGTTCAGTTCAGCTCGGTTGCTTAGTAGTGTCCAACTCATTGCAACCCCATGGAATGCAGCACGCCAGGTTTCCATGATCATCACCAACACCTGGAACTTATTCAAACTCATGTCCATTGAGTCAGTGATGCCATCCAACCAACTTATCCTCTGTCATCTCCTTCTCCCAACTTCAATCTTTCCCAGCAACAGAATTTTTTCCAATAAGTCAGTTCTTCACAGCAGGTGGCCAAAATGATTGTAGTTTCAGCTTTAGCATCAGTCCTTCCAATGAATATTCAGGACTGATTTCCTTTAGGATGGACTGGTTGGATCTCCTTGCAGTCCAAGGGACTCTCAAGAGTCTTCTCTAACACCACAGTACAGAAGCATCAGTTCTTCAGTGTTCAACTTTCTTTATAGTCCAACTCTCACATCCATACATGACTACTGGAAATGTCTGTGTTTTTTAATATGATGTCTAGGTTGTCTAGGCTCCTCTGTCCTTGGGATTCTCCAGGCAAGAATACTGGAGTGGGAGTAGGCAAAGATGGTGGAGGAATAGGACAGGGAGACCAATTTCTCCCCTACAAATTCATCAAAAGAACATTTCAACGCTGAGTAAATTCCACAAAACAATTTCTGAATGCCGGCAGAGGACATCAGGAAGACAGAAAAGCAGATCATTGTATTCAAAAAGAGGTATGAACAAATATAAAAGACAAAAAAAGAGACAAAAGAGATAGGGAGGGAGCTCTGTCCCAGTAAGTGAGTCTTAAAGAGAGAAGTTTCCAAACACCAGGAAACACTCTCACTGCAGAATCTGTGGCGAGCCTTGGAAGCACAGAGGGCAACATAACAGGCAGGAAAAATAAATAAATAATTAAACCCCACAGATTACGAGCCCAACGGTAACTCCTCCAGCTGAGAAGGAGCGCAGATGCCTGCATCCGCCACTAGCAAACAGAGGCTGGGCAGGGAGGCGCGCGCTGCATTGCTTTTTAAGGATAGGTCCCTAATGCCCCGAGGGTAACCAGAGCGAACTAACTTGGGCTCGCAAACCAGACTGTGGGATAGCTACCACGCGAAAAGCTCTAACATAAGACACCAACAGGACCACACACAGAACAAAGGAAGAAACAGAATTAGATGGCTGCAGACCATCCCCCTCTGGTGACAGGCAGCCAGAGCCAAAAGGGCTGGAAAGGGGCAATCGCAGCCCCAGAGAGACATTATCTACCAAACTACAAGCAGGCTTCTTTGCTAAGGAAGACTTCTTGGGGTTCTGAACAGTCATCATCCGCCTGAGAAGGTGCACCAGTTGTACACCCAGAAAACTGAGCAGCAGGCATGGGAGAGGCGATAAGTCTCCTCGTCTGTGCTGGATAAACACCTGAGCTACTCGGACCTGGGAAGGGCATAAAACGCAGGCCCAACCAAGTCTGTGCCTCTGAGGACTACTTGAGTGCCTGAACCTGAGCGGCTTAGACTTGGGAGGTGCATGTAGCCCAGGGATGGCCTCAGACTGTTCCCGGCGGAGCAACCTAGAGCCTGCGCTGTGTGTACCGTGAGTGGGGGCAGGCCCAGTGTGGCTGAGACACTGCGAGCATGTGCCAGTGTTAATTGTTTGCAGCGTCCCTCCCTCCTCACAGCGCCACTGAACAAGTGAACCTAAAAAAAGTGTCCACCACCGCCCCCCTTGTGTCAGGGCGGAAATTAGACACTGAAGAGTCCAGCAAACAGAAGAAGCTAAAACAGAGGGAACTGCCTTGGAAGTGACAGGTGCAGTAGATTAAAACCCTGTCATTAGTATCAACTACATAGGAAGGGGCCTATAGATCTTAAGAAATATAAGCCAGACCAAGGAACTATCTGAAAATGAACTGACCCCGACTGCCCACAACAACACCAGAGAAAGTCCTAGATATATCTTTACTATTTTTACGATCACTCTTTTTTCTGTTTCTTCTATTTTTTAAACTTTTTTAAATTTTTTAAGTCCTCTATTACTCCTCTATTACTCCTTTAATTTTTATAACCTACTATTATTTTTCAAAAAAAGACCCTATTTTTAAAACAAACTTCATATATATATATATTTAATAATTCTTGAGACATTTTTTTTCCCTTCTTCTTCTTCTTTTCTTTAATATTGTATTTTTGAAAATCCAACCTCTACCCTAGATTTTTAATCTTTGCTTTTTGGTATTTGTTATCAATTTTGTACCTTCAAAAACCCAATCTTCAGTACCCGTATTTACTTGAGAGTGAGATTACTGGCTTGACTACTCTCCCCTCCTTTGAACTCTCCTTTTTCTCCACCAGGTCGCCTCTGTCTCCTCCCTCCCCCTTCTCTGTTCTACCCAACTCTGAATCTCTGTGTGTTCCAGATGGTGGAGAACATTTAGGGAACTGATTACTGGCTGGATCTGTCTCTCTCCTTTTCATTCCCCTCTTTTATACTCCTGGACACCTCTGGCTCCTTCCTCCCTCTTCTCTTCTCTGTATAACTCCATGAACATCTTTGAGCAGTCCAGACTGTGGAGCACATATAAGGAAGTGATTACTGGCTGGCTTGCTCTCTCCTCTTTTGAATCCACCTCATCTCATTCGGGTCACCTCTAACTCCCTCCTCTCTCTTCTCTTCTCCATGTAACTCTGTGAACCTCTCTGGGTGTCCCTCACTGTGGAGAAACTTTTCATCTTTAACCTAGAGGTTTTACCAATGGTGCTGTATAGTCTCGAGACTACTGTAAAAATAAATCTGAAAAGCAGAAGCAGGAGGCTTAAATCCAAATCCTGAGAACATCAGAGAACTCCTGAGTCCAGGGAACATTAACCAATATGATCTCATCAAACGCCTCCATACCTACACTGAAACCAAGCACCACCCAAGGGCCAACAAGTGCCAGAGCAAGACATACCATGCAAATTCTCCAACAACACAGGAACACAGCCCTCAGCTTCAATATACAGGCTGCCTAAAGTTACTCCAAAACCACTGACATCTCATAACCCATCACTGGACACTTCACTGCACTCCAGAGAGAAGAAATCCAGCTCCACCCACCAGAACACTGACACAAGCTTCCCTAACCAAGAAACCTTGGCAAGCCACTGATACAAGCCCACCCACAGCAAGGAAACTCCACAATAAAGAGAACTCCACAAACTGCCAGAATACAGAAAGGCCAACTCAAATGCAGCAATATAAACAAGATGAAGAGACAGAAGAATACCCAGCAGGTAAAGGAACAGGATAAATGCCCACCAAACCAAACAAAAGAGGAAGAGATTGGGAATCTACCTGATAAAGAATTCCAAATAATGATAGTGAAAATGATCCAAAATCTTGAAATCAAAATGGAATCACAGAAAAATAGTCTGGAGACAAGGATTGAGAAGATGCAAGAAAGGTTTAACAAGGACCTAAAAGAAATTAAAAAAGAGTCAATATATAATGAATAATGCAATAAATGAGATAAAAAACACTCTGGAGCCAACAAATAGTAGAATTAGGGAGGGAGAAGACAGGATTAGTGAAGTAGAAGTTAGAATGGTAGAAATAAATGAAACAGAGAGGAAAAAAGAAAAACAAATTAAAAGAAATGAGGACAATCTCAGAGACCTCCAGGACAATATGAAACGCTCCAACATTCAAATTATAGGAGGCCCAGAAAAAGAAGACAAAAAGAAAGACGACAAGAAAATACTTGAGGAGATAATAGTTGAAAACTTCCCTAAAATGGGGAAGGAAATAATCACCCAAGTCCAAGAAACCCAGAGAGTCCCAAACAGGATCAACCCAAGGCGAAACACCCCAAGACACATATTAATCAAATTAACAAAGATCAAACATAAAGAACAAATATTAAAAGCAGCAAGGGAAAAACAACAAATAACACACAAGGGGATTCCCATAAGGATAACAGTTGATCTTTCAATAGAAACTTTTCAGGCCAGAAGGCAATGGCAAGACATACTTAAAGTGATGAAAGAAAATAATCTGCAGCCCAGATTACTGTACCCAGCAAGCATCTCATTCAAATATGAAGGAGAAATCAAAAGCTTTACAGACAAGCAAAAGCTGACAGAATTCAGCACCACTACACCAGCTCTCCAGCAAATGCTAAAGGATATTCTCTAGACAGGAAACACAAAAAGGGTGTATAAACCCGAACCCAAAACAATAAAGTAAATGGCAACGGGATCATACTTATCAATAATTACCTTAACCATAAGTGGGTTGAATGTCCCAACCAAAAGACAAAGACTGGCTGAATGGATACAAAAACAAGACCCCTATACATGCTGTCTACAAGAGACCCACCTCAAAACATGGGACACATACAGACTGAAAGTGAAGGCCTGGAAAAAGATATTCCATGCAAATAGAGACCAAAAGAAAGCAGGAGTAGTAATACTCAATATCATATAAAATGGACTTTAAAACAGAAGCTGTGAAAAGAGACAAAGAAGGACACTACATAATGATCAAAGGATGAATCCAAGAAGATATAACAATTATAAATATATATGCACCCAACATAGGAGAACCACAATATGTAAGACAAATGCTAACAAGTATGAAAGGGGAAATTAACAGTAACACAATAATAGTGGGAGACTTTAATACCCCATTCACAACTATGGATAGATCAAGTAAACAGAAGATTAACAAGGAAACACAAACTTTAAATGATACAATAGACCAGTTAGACCTAAGTGATATCTATAAGACATTTCACCCCAAAACAATTAATTTCACCTCCTTGTTCTCAGGTGCTCACGGAACCTTCTCCAGGACAGATCACATCCTGGGCCATAAATCTAGCCTTGGTAAATTCAAAGAAATTGAAATTATTCCAAGCATCTTTTCTGACCATAATGAATTAAGATTAGATCTCAATTACAGGAGAAAAACTATTAAAAATTGCAACATATGGAGGCTGAACAACATGCTACTGAGTAACCAACAAATCACAGAAGAAATCAAAAAAGAAATCAAAATATGCATAGAAATGAATGAAAATGAAAACACAACAACCCAAAACCTGTGGGACACTGTAAAAGCAGTGCTAAGGGGAGAGTTCATAGCAATACAGGCATACCTCAAGAAACAAGAAAAAAGTCAAATAAGTAACCTAACTTTACACCTAAAGCAACTAGAAAAGGAAGAAATTTAGAACCCCAGGGTTAGTAGAAGGAAAGAAATCATAAAAATTAGGGCAAAATAAATGCAAAAGAAACAAAGAGACCATAGCAAAAATCAACAAAGACAAAAGCTGGTTCTTTGAAAGGATAAATAAAATTGACAAACCATTAGCCAGACTCATCAAGAAACAAAGGAAGAAAAATCAAATCAATAAAATTAGGAATGAAAATTGAGAGATCACAACAGACAACACAGAAATACAAAGGATCATAAGAGAATATTATCAGCAATTATATGCCAACAAAATGGACAATGTTGAAGAAATGGACAAATTCTTAGAAAAGTATAAATTTCCAAAACTGAACCAGGAAGAAATAGAAAATCTTAACAGACCCATCACAAGCACGGAAATTGAAACTGTATTCAGAAATCTTCCACCAAACAAAAGCCCAAATCCAGATAGCTTCACAGCTGAATTACCAAAAATTAGAGAAGAGCTAACACCTATGCTACTCAAACTCTTTCAGAAAATTGCAGAGGAAGGTAAACTTTCAAACTCATTCTATGAGGCCACCATCACCCTAATACCAAAACCAGACAAAGATGCCACAAAAGAAAAAGAAAACTACAGGCCAATATCACTGATGAACATAGATGCAAAAATCCTTAACAAAATTCTAGCAATCAGAATCCAACAATACATTAAAAAGATCATACACCATGACCAAGTGGGCTTTATCCCAGGGATGCAAGGATTCTTCAATATCCACAAATCAATCAATGTAATTCACCACATTAACAAATTGAAAGATAAAAACCATATGAGTATCTCAATAGATGCAGAGAAAGCCTTTGACAAAATTCAACATCCATTTATGATAAAAATTCTCCAGAAAGCAGGAATAGAAGCAACATACCTCAATATAATAAAAGCTATATATGACAAACCTACAGCAAACATTGTCCTCAATGGTGAAAAATTGAAATCATTTCCCCTAAAGTCAGGAACAAGACAAGGGTGCCCACTTTCACCACTAATATTTAACATAGTTCTGGAAGTTTTGGCCACAGCAATCAGAGAAGAAAAAGAAACAAAAGGAATCCAAATTGGAAAAGAAGTAAAATTCTCACTGTTTGCAGATGACATGATCCTCTGCATAGAAAACCCTAAAGATTCCACCAGAAAATTACTAGAGCTAATCAATGAATATAGTAAAGTTGCAGGATATAAAATCAACACGCAGAAATCCCTTGCATTCTTATACACTAATAATGGGAAAGTAGAAAAAGAAATTAAGGAAACAATTCCATTCACCATTGCAATGAAAAGAATAAAATACTTAGGAATATATCTACCCAAACAAACTAAAGACCTATATATAGAAAACTATAAAAAACTGGTGAAAGAAATCAAAGAGGACATTAATAGATGGAGAAATACACCATGTTCATGGATTGGAAGAATTGATAGAGTGAAAATGAGTATACTACCCAAAGCAATCTACCGATTCAATGCAATCCCTATCAAGCTACCAGTAGTATTTTTCACAGAGCTAGAACAAATAATTTCACAATTTGTATGGAAATACAAAAAACCTCCAATAGCCAAAGCAATATTGAGAAAGAAGAATGGAACTGGAGGAATCAACCTGCTTGACTTCAGGCTATACTACAAAGACACAGTCATCAAGACAGTATGGTACTGGCACAAAGACAGAAATATTGATCAATGGAACAAAATGGAAAGCCCAAAAATAAATCCACACACCTATGGACACCTTATCTTTGACAAAGGAGGCAAGGATATACAATGGATTAAAGACAATCTCTTTAACAATTTGTGCTGGGAAAACTGGTCAACCACTTGTAAAAGAATGAAACTTGAACACTTTCTAACACCATACACAAAAATAAACTCAAAATGAATTAAAGACCTAAATGTAAGACCAGAAACTATACAACTCCTAGGGTAGAACATAGGCAAAACACTCTCCGACATAAATCACAGCAGGATCCTCTATGACCCACCTCCCAGAATACTGGAAATAAAAGCAAAAAGAAACAAATGGGATCTAATTAAAATTAAAAGTTTCTTCACAACAAAGGAAACTATAAGCAAGGTAAATAGACAGTCTTTGGAATGGGAGAAAATAATAGCAAATGAAGCAACTGATAAACAACTAATCTCAAATATATACAAGCAACTCCTGTAGCTCAATTCCAGAAATATAAACAACCCAAACAAAAAATGGGCCAAAGAACTAAATAGGCATTTCTCCAAATAAGATATACAGATGGCTAACAAACACAGGGAAAGATGCTCAACATCACTCATTATCAGAGAAATGCAAATAAAAACCACAATGAGGTACCATTTTACACCAGTCAGAATGGCTGCAATCCAAAAGTCTACAAGCAATAAATGCTGGAGAGGGTGTGGAGAAAAGGGAACCCTCCTACACAGTTGGTGGGAATGGAAACTAGTACAGTCACTTTTGTTCTCAAAAGTGGAGATTGCTTAAAAAACTGGAAATAGAACTTCCTTATAACCCAACAATCCCACTGCTGGGCATACACACTGAGGAAACGAGAATTGAAAGAGACACGTGTACCCCAATGCTTATCTCAGCACTGTTTATAATAGTCAGGACATGGAAGCAACCTAGATGTCCATCAGCAGATGAATGAATTAGAAATCTGTGGTACGTATACACAGTGGGGTATTACTCAGCCTTTAAAAAGAATACATTTGAATCAGTTCTAATGAGGTGGATGAAACTGGAGCCTATTATACACAGTGAAGTAAGCCAGAAAGAAAAACATCAATACAGTATACTAACACATATATACAGAATTTAGAATGATGGTAATGATAATTCTGTATGTGAGACAGCAAAAGAGACACACATGTATATAACAGTGTTTTGGACTCTGTGGGAGAGGAAGAGGGTGTGATAATTTGGGAAAATGGCATTGAAACATATATAATATCATATAAGAAACGAATCGCCAGTCTAGGCTCAATGCAGGATACAGGATGCTTGGGGTTGGTGTACTGGGATGACCCAGAGAGATGGTATGGGGATAGAGGTGGGAGGGGGGTTCAGGATTGGGAACACTTGTACACCTGTGGCTGATTCATGTTGATATATGGCAAAACCAATACAGTAATGTAAGGTAAAATAAAGTAAAATTAAAGAAAAAAAAAGAATATTAGAGTGGGTTGCCATTTCCTTCTCCAGGGGATCTTCCCAATCCAGGGATTGAACTCAGGTCTCCCACATTACAGGCAGATGCTTTAACCTCTGAGCCACCAGGGAAGCCCTACTTTCTTTCTTTCTTCTAGGTTGGTCAAAAATTTTCTTCCAAGGAGCAAGCATCTTTGAATTTCATGGCTGCAGTCACCATTTGCAGTGGTACCGGAACCCAAGAAAATATAGTTTGTCACTGTTTCCATTGTTTCCCCGTCTATTTGGCATGAAGTGATGGGACCAGATATCATGATCTGAGTTTTCTGAGTGTTAAGTTTTAAGCCAACCTTTTTCATACTCTTCTTTCATTTTCATCAAGAGGTTCTTTAGAACTTCTTTGCTTTCTTCCATAAGGGTGATTTCATCTGCATATTTGAGATTACTGATATATCTCCCAGTGATCTTGATTCCAGCTTGTGCTTCATCCAGCCTTCATCCAGACATTCATCCTGTATACTTAGCATTCATCCATGCTTCATCCAGGCATTTCGCATAATGTACTCTGCATAGAAGTTAAATAAGCAGGTGACCAGATACAGCCTTGACATATTCTTTTCCCGATTTGGAACCACTCTTTCCAATTCCTTTCACGATTTGGACAAGGAACCAGTCCATGTCCAGTTCTAACTGTTGCTTCTTGACCTGCATACAGATTTCTCAGGAGACAAGTAAGGTGGTCTCTATTCCCAGCTCTTGAAGACTTTTCCACTGTTTGTTGTGATCCACACAGTTAAAGGCTTTGGTGTTGTTAATAAAGCAGAAATATATGTTTTTCTGGAACTCTCTTGCTTTTTTGATGATCCAGTAGGTGTTGGCAATTTAATCTCTCTTTCTCTTACCTCCTCCCAATCTATTGATTTCTTCTTTAACAATGAGGTGGAGGTGATTGTGGCAGAAGAAAGATCATAGTTACTAGATCGAGTTTTCTGGTTAAAGAATAAGATACTTAGTAAACATGCTGCTACCTGAAAGTTACCTCTTTTCTTCATAAGTTTTAAGGATATACTCTGAACACTTTTGTGATTAATGTTCTTTTGCCATTAAATATATGTATGCACATGCATTTGAACATAAATCATAAACGTTTAAATGCAAGATTATTTCCAATGGTCAAACGGAAACAATGTAAAATAAAAAATACAACTTTTTCCTAAACTTAAAAATGGTAGGACACCCACACATGTGCACCCATGCATGCATACACACTATCAGAAGTCATGACTCTGACTTTACTTGTATAAAGAAACTTGTTTATCTGAAACTTATGTCTAGCTTAGAAATAGCAACTATTTTTTAGGTTTCTTAGCACTTCATACCCAGAGTCATAGCCCCATCAACTCAATTATGATGTTTCCCGGTGAGGATTGGTATACATTTCTTTTCTGCACAGCACACCAGGCATCCACAATCAGATGATCAGAGTTGGCATGTAAGATGAAGCATATTTACTATCTTCGGTCTATCAGCTTCAGCCAACCAGTTCAGAATGCAGATATTTTGGCTCGGGTTATTCCTAATTTTCAATTCAGTCACTGGAGTCACTGTGGTCCAGATGACTTGCAGGCGTTTGCTTTCTAGGCACCATCTGTTTAGATGTCATAGAATGCTAATTTGTGCTTGTTAGTATGTTTTGTTATATTATTAGCAAATCACATGTATGAATAATTTGAATTCCTTATTAACTAAAACAATGAAATGATTTAAGAATTAGGAAACATAGTTAAAGTAAATGATAGAGAAAATTATTACTTATGCAATGCAGGCAAAAAGATAAAGCCAAATCACATTCTAGACTCCTGTGTGCTCAGAAGAATAAAGCTGAGGTGTAGTAAAAGAATTATGAGGTTAAACAACTGACATAAATCTTTTTAGTTTATTTTTTGTGTGCTCTTTACAAGGTTATGGTAGAGAAGGATCTTCCTGACTCAGAGATCGAACCTGGGTCTCCTGCATTGTAGGCAGATCTTTACAGTCTGAACCATCAGGAAAGCATATGGTAGAAAAAGGTAAAACTAAATAATCCTGTATACTGGGTGAAAGATTAAGGAATAACCTTGAAAACACATAGTCTTTCTTCAGTTATTCTAAGATGCATATGTTAATAAAGATGAGGCCCAATTTTTTCCACATCTTACCTAATTCATATGTTTAAATACACAATTAAAATATGAAATGGAAATGGACTTATAAAAACTACAAAATAAATTTCAGCCAAAAGATATCCTTAAAAATTGAGACAAATATCTTCCCTCCTGGATACACCTACTACTACCCATGAGAAGAATTCATTCCTGGTTTCCTGACTTCAGTAGATATTTTGTTGTTTAGTCAGTCATGTCCAACTCTTTGCAACCCATGGACTACAGCACTCCAGGCTTCCCTGTCCTTCACTATCTCCTGGAGTTTGTTCAAACTCATGTCCATTGATTCTACAATGCCATCCAACCAACTCATCCTCTGTTATCCCATCTCCTCCTGCCCTCAATCTTTCCCAATACCAGGGTCCTTTCCAGTGAATTGACTCTTCACATTGGGTGGCCAAAGTATTGGAGCTTCAGCTTCAGCACCAGTCCTTCCGAAGACTATTTAGAGTTGAATATTTTTAGGATTGACTGGTTGGATCTCCCTGCTTTCCAAGGGACTCTCAAGAGTCTTCTCCAGCACCACAGCTCAAAAGCATCAATTCTCAGCCTAATTTATGTTCTAACTGTAACATTTGCATATGACCATGGGAAAGACCAGAGCTATGCCTAGTTGGACCTTTGTTGGCAGGGTAATGTCTCTGCTTTATAATATTGTCTATTGTGGTCATAGTTTTTCTTCTAAGGACCTTTTAATTTCATGGCTGTAGTCACCATCCACAATGACTTTGGAGCCCAAGAAAAAGAAGTCTCTCACTATTTCCATTATTTCCCCATTTATTTGCCATGAAGTGATGGGACCAGATGACGTGATCTTCATTTTTTAAATGTTGAGTTTTAAGCCAGTTTGTTTCACTCTCCCCTTTCACTTTCATCAAGAGGCTCTTCAGTTCCTCTTTGCATTCTGCCATAAAGGTGGTGTCATCTGCATATCTGAGGTTATTGATATTTCTCAGATGGTAAAGTGTCTGTCTACAATGCAGGAGACCCAGGTTCAATCCCTGGGTCAGGAAGATCCGCTGGAGAAGGAAATGGCAATCCACTCCAGTACTATTGCCTGGAAAATCCCATGGACAGAGGAGCCTGGTAGGCTACAGTCCATGGGGCCGCAAAGAGTCGGACACGACTGAGTGACATTCCTGTTCCCAGCAATATTGATTCCAGCTTGTGCTTCATCCAGCTTGACATTTTGCTGTACTCTGAATAGAAGTTAAATAAACAGGGTGACAAGATACAGCCTTGATGTACTCCTTTCCCAATTTGGAATGAGTCCACAGTTACATGTCTAGTTCTAGCTGTTGCTTCTTGAACTACATACCGATTTCTCAAGAGGCAGGTAAGGTGGTCTGGTATTCCCATCTCTTAAAGTAGTTTTCACAATTTGTTGTGAACCACCCAGTCAAAGGCTTTAGGGTAGTCAATGAAGCAAAAGTAGATGATTTTATTGGAATTCCCTTGCTTTTTCTATGATCCAAAGGATGTCGGCAATTTGATCTCTGGTTCCTCTGCCTTTTTGAAATCCAGCTTGAACATCCAGTAGTTCTTGGTTCGTATACTGCTGAAGCCTAGCTTGGAGGATTTTGAGCATTACTTTACTAGCATGTGCTACTGCTGTTGCTAAGTCGCGTCAGTTGTGTCTGACTCTGTGCAACCTCATAGACGGCAGCCCAGCAGGCTCCTCTGTTCCTTGGATTCTCCAGGCAAGAATACTGGAGTGGGTTGCCATTTCCTTCTCCAATGCATGGAAGTGAAAAGTGAAAGTGAACTCGCTCAGTCGTTTCGAACTCTTAGTGTGTGAGATGTGTGGTAGTTTGAGCATTCTTTGGCATTGCCTTTCTTTGGGATTGAAATGAAAACTGACCTTTTCCAGTCTTGTGGCCACTGCTGAGGTTCCCAAATGTTCTGGCATATTGACTGCAGGACTTTCACAGCATCATCTTTTAGGATTTGAAATAGCTCAGCTAGAATTCCATCACCACCACTAGCTTTTTTAGTAGTGATGCTTCCTAAGGCCCACTTGACTTCACACTCTAGGATATGTCTTTGGCCTCAAATATTCAAGAACATATTTCAAGGACTATTGTTAACATACTTAATGGATCTGGACAGAAAGTCACTCTTATTTAGTCAACACATTTAAGATTACTGGAATAATGTCTTTGTTTGCTGATATCCTCATGGAATAAGTCCACAGCTTCTGAGTACTTTGGAACAAAGACATTTATTTTGGCTTTATTTCAGCAAAAAGTGAGATGCAAAGGTAAATATAGATAATTATTAGTGGCAATGAGAGTGGAAATTTTCAGAGGTAGCTGAAAACTGAGAAACATACTATCATCCTAATTGTAAGAAAAATAAAGAGTTCTTTATGAAAAAGTGTAAAATAGGTCCATTACTTTTAATGAGATTTAAGTAGGAAGGAGAGATCAGAGTTTTAATTTTTCTCTTATCTATTGACTAAGATTATAGTTAAAATATTATCTAACATGTAACCCACAATACATTTTAAGTGCATGATGTTTTCAGCAAAAGAGTTTAATTTTTAAGAAATGAAAAAAATATATGCATACGTACAGACATATCTTTCAAAAAGAAATGAATGACATTGTAAATGGAATTTTATGTAACAAGTGTAAAGGAAACTTCGAATCATATATTTGTTTTACATATGAGAATGTTTATTTATAATACTTATCATATTATAGATATGTGTATAATATTAAAGGAAGAGAGTGAGAAAGGAATAGTGAGAGAAAACTTCATTCTTATGTAGGCACATAAGAATGAGCCTTTCTTTCCCTATTGATTGTGAAACAGTAAAGAATGTTTGGAGAACAAATGGAAGTGAGAAATAGCTTGCTTCAGTATAACAAATTTACAGATGTGAAAAGAAGTATAAACTTATCAATAAGTTGAAATATTTCGAGTAATTGGATGAAAACATATTTCTATTCAGCTTAGTTTTCTCCCCCATAGTACACCAACAGACAGGCCCTTAATTTATTTCTTCTTAGAACTTATCATAGAGGTAAGTATACTATCCATTAGTTTTGATATTATATTTCATCAATTCCATGGGACATCCAAAACCTTATCTTCACATTACTGGTTAAAGTACAGCAGCAGTAAATGTCATGTCTGTCATCCTGAGCTGTGCTGAGCCAATCCATGTTAGATTTACTCTGAGTAAATGTCAGTGCCATTGTGAGTGTCTAGAAAATGTAAATTTTTTCCTACTGACAAGTGGTTGAAAATAAATTGTCTGGCTACTACAATAGCATCAAGCTAATGACTAGAACTTGCTTCTTGTAAATATATGAAGACTGTCATGTAGTTCATTTGATTTGTCAGGAAGGATCACAGTATTGCTTCTATATGCATATTTTATGCAGGAGAATTAGGATGGCACTTCACTTTAAGAATTTCATGAAAAAAAAAAACACAACACCTATTTTTTAGTCTGGTGCCCTTGTCTGTAATTTGATAAATAATTCCACCCAATGTTAGTTTTTTTTTTTTCTGCTTTTGTAATAAAAGGACAGGCTGCCCTTTACATTCTTGATAGACTTTCATGAATAGAGGATAAGAAAGTAAGTCACCAATTCAATATTGCCCATCACATCACTCTACCTACAATGACTATTGCTGTTTTTAAGTTTGCTTTCATTCTTTGAAACAGTCTCCATAGGCTACTCTAAGTATCACTTCTATCATACAGAACAAGACAAAGATTAGGTGAGGTGTTCTATAATGAGAGGATACAGGGAATTGAAGGAAGGTCACTCCTCTTCTTATTAGGAAACCACATATCTAGGATAATTTGACCTATAATTAGAAAAGAAATTTTATTGCATATAAAATATTAAATAGAATAATGAAAAATTCCTCTTTCTCTCTCTCCAGAAATATTAATAATTTTACACATTGCCTAACATCTATACTATAATAAAAAAGAGTGTGGGCTTTGGAGACAGTCAAGTTTGCTTCCATCAGTTTATAGCCATGCAACTTTGAGTGTATTCTATAATCTCTTTGAGTCTCAAGTTTCTGATCTGTAAAACAAGGAAAATTATAGTTTACCTAAGAAATGTATTTAGTAGTATAAATGAGAGAATTTCTATAAACCACTGAACTCAAACTGTGACACATATAACTAACTCAAATAATGCCAGTTTATAGAGATTTAAAAAAAAAATATTTCCTCTCTTGCCCACCAAATTTTGATACCATTTGAAAGAAACAGGAGTCAGACAGAGGTTAAAATATTATCATGTTAATGATAAGACAATGTGGTTTTGGATTTACAGCCAAACTGTTTTTCTAATATTCTCCTCTCTACCCTTCATCATAATAGAATCAGAGACAGGAAATCTGAACTTCAAGACAAAGTTTACCTTACTGAGCTTACTATACTGTAAAGACTGCACCAGATTATACCTTGTCTTCAACCTGGCACATAAGAAGGGGACTGAGTTTATTTCCTTTATCCAAAGGAAATAATCAGGTAAATTATTTCTCTGTCTCTGTCCTCTTTCAGGATCCTGACCACTGAGAACCACTGCAATGTTCATAATCATGTATTCTCTATCTTGGTGATCTGAAAACAACAAAGGACCCAATATAGGAAAGACACCCAATGTATTCAGATACTTACTTAGAGAAATTTCTAGAACTTAATCGTGTTCTAACCATGATTACACACTTGATCTTAGCCAAAAGGCTGAGAAGCCTAAAGGCCAATGAAACTATGAGCCTTGTTGTGTAGGATAACCCAAGATGGACGGGTCATGGTGGAGAGTTCTGACAAAATGTGGTCCACTGGAGAAGGGAATGGCAAACCACTTCAGGATTTCTGCCTTGAGAACCCCATGACCTGTATGGAAAGGTAAAAAGATAGGACACTGAAAGATGAACTCTCCAGGTTGGTAGGTGCCCAGTAGGCTACTGGAGATCAGTGGAGAAATAACTCCAGAAAGAATGAAGAGACAGAGACAAAGCGAAAGCGACACCCAGTTGTGGATGAGACTGGTGATGGAAGCAAGGTCCAAGGTTGTAAAGAGCAATATTGCATAGGAAACTGCAATATTAGGTCCATGAATCAAGGCAAATTGGAAGTGATCAAACAGGAAATGGCAAGAGTGAACATTGACAGCTTAGGAATCAGCAAACTAAAATAGACTGGAATGGGTGAATTTAATTCAGATGACCATTACATCTACTACTGTGAGCAAGAATCCCTTAGAAGAAATGGAGTAGTCATCATAGTCAACAAAAGAGCCCAAAATGCAGTACTTGGATGCAGTTTCAAAAACGACAGGATGATCTCTGTTCATTTCCAAGGCAAACCATTCAATATCATGGTAATCCAAGTCGATGCCCCTACCAGTAACCCTGAAGAAGAAGCTGAAGTTGAACGGTTCTCTGAAGACCTACAAGGCCTTCTAGAATTAACACCCCCAAAAGATGTCCTTTTCATTATAGGGGACTGGAATGCAAAAGTAGGAAGTCAAGAAACACCTGGAGTAACACACAAATTTGGTCTTGGAGTACAGAATGAAGCAAGGCAAAGGCTAATAGAGTTCTGCAAAGAGAATGCACTGGTCATAGCAAACACCCTCTTCCAATAACACAAGAGAAGATTCTACACATGGACATCACCAGATGGTCAACCCTGAAATCAGATTGATTCTATTCTTTGCAGCCAAAGTTGGAGAAGCTCTATACAGTTAGCCAAAACAAGACTGGAAGCTGACTGTTGTTCAGATCATGAACTACTTATTGCCAAATTCAGACTTAAATTGAAAAAAAGTAGGAAAACCACTGAAGCATTCATGTATGACCTAAATCAAATCCCTAATAATTATACAGTGGAAGTGAGAATAATATTTATGTGACTAGAACTGATAGATAGAGTGCCTGATGAACTATGGACAGAGGTTCATGACATTGTACAGGAGACAGGGAGCGAGACCCTCCCAAAAAAATGAAATGCAAAAAAGTGAAATGGCTGTCTGAGGAGGCCTTCCAAAAGCTATGAAAAGAAGGGAAGTGAAAAGCAAAGGAGAAAAGGAAAAATATACCCATTTGGAAGCAGAGTTCCAAAGAAGAGCAAGGAGAGATAAGAAAGCCTTCATCAGTGATCAGTGCAAAGAAATAGAGGAAAACAATAGTATTGGAAAGACTAGAGATTTCTTCAAGAAAATTAGAGATACGAAGGGAACACTTCATGCAAAGATGGGGTCAATAAAGGACAGCAATGGTATGGACCTAACAGAGGCAGAAAATATTAAGAAGAGGTGGCAAGAACACTCAGAACTGTACAGAAAAGATCTTCACCACCCAGATAATCACAATGCTGTGATCACTCACACTCACCTAGAGCCAGACATCTTGGAATGTGAAGTCAAGTGGGACATAAGAAGCATCAATACAAACAAAGCTAGTAGAGGTGATGGAATTCCAGCTGAGTTATTTCAAATCCTGAAAGGCGATGCTGTGAAAGTGCTGCTCTCAATATGTCAGCAAATATGGCAAACTCAGCAGTGGCTACAGGCCTGAAGAAAGTCAGTTTTCATTCCAATCCCTAAGAAAGGCAATGCCAAAGAATGCTCATGCTACCACACAATTGCACTCATCTGACACACTAGCAAAGTAATGCTCCAAATTCTCCAAGCCAGGCTTCAGCAATACGTGACCAGTGAAATTCCAGATATTCAAGCTGGTTTTAGAAAAGGCAGAGGAACCAGATATCAAATTGTCAACATCTGCTGGATCATAGAAAAAGCAAGATAGTTCCAGAAAACTATCTGTTTTTGCTTTATTGATTATGCCAAAGCCTTTGACTCTGTGGATCACTGTAAACTGTGAAAAATTCTGAAAGATATGGGAATACCAGGCCACTTGACCTGCCTCTTGAGAAATCTGTATATAGGTAAGGAAGCAACAGTTAGATCAGGGCATGGAAAAATAGACTGGTTCCAAATAGGAAAAGGAGTACGTCAAGGCTGTATCTTGTCACCTTGCTTATTTGACTTATATGCAGAGTACATCATGAGAAATGCTGGGCTGGAGGAAGCACAAGCTGAAATCAAGACTGCTGGGAGAAATATCAGTAACCTCAGATATGCAGATGACACCACCCTTATGGCAGAAAGTGAAGAAGAACTAAAGATCCTCTTGATGAAAGTGAAAGAGGAGAGTGAAAAAGTTGGCTTAAAGCTCAACATTCAGAAAACTAAGATCCTGGCATCTGGTCCCATCTCTTCATGGCAAATAGGGAAACAGGGGAAACAGTGGCAGACTTTATTTTGGGGGGCTCCAAAATCACTGAAGATGGTGACTGCAGCCATGAAATAAAAAGACACTTACTCCATGCAAGAAAAGTTATGACCAAACTACACAGCATATTAAAAAGCAGAGACATTACCTTGCCAACAAAGGTCCATCTAATGAAGGCTATGGTTCTTCCAGTATTCATGTATGGATGTGAGAGTTGGTCTATAAAGAAAGCTGAACACAGAAGAATTGATGTTTTTGAAATGTTGTGTTGGATAAGACTGTTGAGAGTCCCTTGGACTACTAGGAAATCCAACCAGTCCATCCTAAAGGAGATCAGTCCTAGGTGTTCATTGGAAGGACTAATGATGAAGCTGAAACTCCAATACTTTGGCTACCTGATGAAAAGAACTGACTCATTTGAAAAGACCTTGATGCTGGGAAAGATTGAGGGCAGGAGGAGACGGGGACTACAGAGGATGAGATGGTTTGATGGCATAAACAACTCAATGGACATGAATTTGAGTAAACTCCAGGAGTTGGTTATGGGCAGGGAGGCCTGGCGTGCTGCAGTCCATGGGGTCGCAAAGAGTTGGACACGATGGAGGGACTGGACTAAACTAAAAACTAAACTAAGCCATGGTTATATTCTATTTCTTTCCTTGTCTCTTTTTTATTATGAATTATTTTAAAGCCCCCAAATCTAATTTATGGTGTCATTAATTTTTTTGTCTTTATTGACTTTCATCTATATTTACACATGTACACATTCTTAGATTTTTTTCCCCAACATGTGACTCTTTTGTCATGGCAACAGAGGTGTTTGCTCTGACAGCTTTTCACCATAGGAATTTGAAGGCAAAAAGTGACGTTTTAAAATTTTTAAAACCATTTATTCCTGTTGAGTTTAATGGATGCCTTTAAGCTCACAATGAGAAACTAGTCTTAAAAGAAAAGAACATAAAATAGAATGTTCCCTGATGGACATATCAGAACAAAAGATGAGTGGTTCCCTGTAGCAGTACAATTTTCTGTGTTAACATAGGTTTCAATTTGTTGCCACCTTCATTGAGTAAATGACCATGAAATTAAAAACAAATTTATTTTCAAGAATGAGTACTTTGAATAGTGTCATCTACTAAAGTGTATTTTTTTTTTTATTGCTAGTTAAAATACACATACCTTGGTTGCCAAAGCAGTGGAAGAAAATAATGTCAAAATGTTTGTAAAGACCTGGCTCTCTCACATCGTGCATCTTTTTTAGTCGAAAACACTTTCACTACATCCAAAATCAACTTCAAATGTTCTACAAATTGTTCAAATTATGTTAATATTTTATATTTTGTTTAAGTTAAAACTAAGAATAATGATAAAATGCTTGAATAAACTGTAAGTAGATATCAAAATCTTATTTTAAAAATTAAAATTAATGGGGTAAATAAATCCTTTAGGTGGCTATATTGATGTTTATTTGGAATAATATTAAATATGAATTAATATTATAAAACATCTATTTAGAATACCTACTTATCCTTGAGTAGTATATATACATTAGTTATTGACTAAAAAGATGCACAGTGTGAGAGAGCAAGTTAAGTTTTATTTGGGACAAAATGAGGACTGTAGTCTGGGAGACAGTACCTCAGATAGCTCTGAGAAACTGCTCCAAAGAGGTAGTGGAAGATCAATATATTTGATTTTGGTAAAGGGGAGTTCAATGCAATAAAACACTTTACAAGAGGTTTTCTTCACTAGGAGCTGATGTCATCATGAAGGGATCTAGTGCTTTTCTAGATATGAGGAGATGCAAGGATTGGGATCATGAAATCAGTTTCTAAAAATATCTAACTATCTAAAGACTTGTTCCACCAGTTTCATTGGAGCACAGAGTACCTCACTTTCCACTCTGAATTCCCTTCATGGAGCATGGAAGGTCAGCAGCTTCAGCAACACAGGCAGATGGCAAATGCCCTTCTTCTTGTTCTGCTGCTGCTGCTGCTGCTAAGTCGCTTCAGTCGTGTCCAACTCTGTGTGACCCCATAGACGGCAGCCCACCAGGCTCCCCCATCCCTGGGATTCTCCAGCCAAGAACACTGGAGTGAATTGCCATTTCCTTCTCGTTGTTCAGTTGCTGACAAATGCTCTTGGCAAGTGCCAATTTGTAGTTGATGTTAGTTATAACTTTATTAGAATGGCATATACCAAATTTTACTACAGTCCACTTAGCATGTTGAAAGATTGAAATGATACTTATACTGACGTGTTTTTCATAATAAAAATTACTCAAGTGGTATTTTCTGACTATTAAATATCAGCAGAAAAGTAGTCGACTCGATGGCGGTTGGTTTTGAGGGAGTCTGATGACACAAAGTAACAGAACATAAACTAATGTTAGAAAATGACATCAGAACTGAACTTAGAAGGAAAGTTGAAGATTCATCAAAATATGAAAAAAGAGCTGAAACAATAGAATATTAATTAAAGCGAACTTTTCATAAAATCAAGTAGATTAAATTTTAAGTGTTAGTCAGATCAAAATTAAATAAAGAATATAGAGGAAAGAGAGAATGGAACTCAAATATTGAATGTCTTAGATGATAGATTGGTCATAGCTCTTGAGTGTAAATACTCTGTAATTCCCATTTTGTGGCTTTGATGTGCCTCGAGGCAATAGTCCTGTTTGAAATCAAGTGTTCTGTGTAACCATGACGCTATAAACTGTGATGTTTTAAAGGGCTTCACTCCTATATAGGGCATAAAAGGAATGTAGCAGTAAGAGTTATTTTATTTTTTAATTGAGGTATAATTGATTTATACTATTGTGTACTCCATACTGATTCAGTATTTTTACAGATTAAACTCAAAATTTGCTACAAGATAATGGCTATAATTCACTACATAGTGCAATATGTGTTTGCTGCTTACCTATTTTATACATAGCAGGTGTATCTTTAATCTCGTAGCTGAAACTTGCCACTCCTTCCTTCCCTCTCCTCACTAGTAACCTGTAGTTTGTTTTATTTCTATAACTGTTTCTGTTTTGCTACATAAATTTATTGGTGTTATTTTTTAGATTCTGAATATAACTGATATCATACAGTACTTTTCTTTCTATCTGGCTTATTACAGTTCAGTTCATTCACTCAGTTGTGTCTGACTCTTTGCGACCCCATGGACTTGCAGCACGCCAGGCTTCCCTGTCCATCACCAACTCCTCAAGATTGCTCAAACTCATGTCCATCGAGTCAGTGATACCATCCAACCATCTCATCCTCTGTTGTCCCTTTCTCCTCCTCCCTTCAATCTTTCCCAGTACCAGGGGCTTTTCCAATGAGTCAGTTATTCACATCAGGTGGCCAAAATATTGGAGCTTCAGCATCAGTATCAGTCCTTCCAATTAATATTCAGGACTGATTTCCTTTAGGATTGACTGGTTTGATATCTTTGCCCACAAGGGACTCTCAACAGTCTTCTCCAACACTACAGTTCAAAAACCCCAGTTCCTGGGCCCTCAGCTTTCTTTATGGTCCAATTCTCACACCCATATGTGACAACTGGAAATATATATATATATATATATATATATATATATATATATATATATATATATATATAGCTTTGACTAGATGGACTTTTGTTGGCAAAGCAATGTCTCTGCTTTTTAATATGCTGTCAAGGTTGGTCATAGCTTTCCTTCCAAGGAGCAACTGTATTTTTATTACATGAATGCAGTCACCATATGGAGGGATTTTCGAACCCAGGAAAATAAAGTCTCTCACTGTTTCCATTATTTCCCCATCTATTTTCTGTGAAGTGATGGGACTGAATGCCATGATCTTCGTTTTTTGAATGTTGAGTTTTTCTCTTTTTTTGGTAATTTCTTTTTATTGAAGGATAATTCCCTTACAAAATTTCATTGTTTTCTGTCAAACCTCAACATTAATCAGCAATAGGTATACATATGCCCCCTCCCTTTTACCTCTCTCCCATCTCCCTCCCCCTCCCACCACTCAAGATTGATACAGAGCCCCTGTTTGAGTTTCCTGAGCCATACAGCAAATTACCATTGGCTATCTATTTTACATATGGTAATGTAAGTTTCCATGTTACTGTTTTCATACGTCTCACCCTCACCGCCCCTCTCCTCATGTCCGTAAGCCTGTTCTTTATGCCTATTTCTCCTTTGCTGTCCTGTAATTAAATTCTTCAGTTCCATTTTTCTATATTCTGAATATATGTGTTAGAATATAATATTTATCTTTTTTTTCTGACTTACTTCACTCTGTATAATAGGTTCTAGGTTCATCCACCTCATTAGAACTTACTCAAATGTGTTTCTTTATATGGCTGAAATATTCCATTGTGTATATGTACCACAGCTTCTTTATCCATTCATCTGTCAATAGACATGTAGGTTGCTTCCATGTTCTAGCTATTGTAAATAGTGCTGCAATGAACAATGGGATACACGTGTCTTTTTCAATGTGTTTTCCTCATGGTATATGCCTAGCATTGGGATTGCTGGGTCATATGGCAGTTTTTTTTTCCTAGTTTGTTAAGGAATCTCCATACCGCCTTCCATAATGGTTGTTTCGATTTACATTCCCGCCAACAATGCAAGACAGTTTACTTTTGTCCATGTCCTATCCAGCATTTATTGTTGACATTTTGATGATGGCCATTCTGACTGGTGTGATGTGATATCTCATTGTAGTTTGGATTTGCATTTCTCTAATAATGAGTGGTATTGGGCATTTTTTCATGTGTTTGTTAACCATTGATATGTCTCCTTTGGAGAAATGTCTGTTTAGGTCTTTTTTTCACCTTTTGATTGTGTTTTTTGTTTTTCTGGTATTGAGTTGTGTGAGCTGCTTGTATATTTTAGAAATTAACCATGGGTCAGCTGTTTCATTTGCTGTTATTGTCTCCCATTCTGAGAGTTGTCTTTTCACCTAGCTTGTAGTTTCCTTTGCTGTGAAAAAGCTTATAACTTTAACCAGGTCCCACTTGCTTACATTTGTTTTTATTTCCATTACTCTATGAGGTGGATTATAGAGGATATTGCTTTGATTTATGTCATCAATCATTCTACCTAGGTTTTGCTCTGAGTTTTATAGTTTCTGGCCTTACATTTAGGTCTTTAATCCATTTTGAGTTTATCTTTGTGTATGGTGTTAGGAAGGGTTCTAATTCCGTTCTTTTACATGTAGCTGTCCAGTTTTCCCAGCACCATTTATTGAAGAAGCTGTATTTGCCCCAATGTATATTCTTGCCTCCTTTGTCAAAAATAAGGGTGCATGGGTTTATTTCTGGGCTTTCCATTTTGTTCCATTGGTCTGTATTTCTGTTTTTATGTCAGTACCATACTGTCTTGATGACTGTAGCCTTTTAGTATAATCTGAAGTCAGGAAGGTTGATTTTTCCAGCCACATTCTTCTTTCTCAAGACTGCTTTGGCTATTCCTGGTCTTTTGTGTTTCCATGTGAATTGTGAAATTTTTTCTCTAGTTCTATGAAAAATGCCAATGTTAATTTGATAGGGATTACATTGAATCTGTAGATTGGATTTGGTAGTACCGTCATTTTCACAATATTGATTCTTCCTATCCAGGAACATAGAATATCTCTCCATCTGTTTACATCATCTTTGATTTCTTTCATTACTGTCTTGTAATTTTCTGTGTACAGTTCTTTTTTTCTCTCTGATTAAGTTTATTCCAAGATATTTAATTCTTTTTGTTGCAATGGTGAGTGAGATTGAGTCCTTAATTTTTCTTTCTGAGTTTTTGTTGTTAGTGTATAGAACTACAAGTGATTTCTCTGTATTGATTTTGTATCCTATGACTTTACTAAATTCACTGATTAGCTCTAGCAATTTTATGATAGTATCTTTAGGGTGTTTTTTTTTTTTTTAATGTACAGTGTCATGTTATCTACAGTGAGAGCTTCGCTTCTTATTTTCCAAACTGGATTCATTTATTTCTTTTTCTTCTCTGATTGCTATAGCTAGACGTCCAGAACTATGTTGAATAATAGTGGTGAAAGTGGACACCCTTGTCTTATTCCTGATCTTAGAGGGATTGCTTTCAGTTTTTCACCATTGAAAATAAAGTATGCTGTAAGCTTCTCATATATGGCCTTTACTATGTTGAGTTAGCTTCCTTCTATGCCCATTTTTTGAAGAGTTCTATTCATAAATTCTTGCTGAATTTTGTTAAAGGCGTTTTCTGCATCTATTGAGATTCAGTTCAGTTCAGTTGCTCAGTCATGCCTGACTCTTTGTGACCCCATGAACTTCAGCACACCAGGCCTCCCTGTCCATCACCAACTCCCTGAGTTTATCCAAACTAATTTTCATTGATTCAGTGATGCCATCCAACCATCTCATCCTCTGTTGGCCCCTTCTCCTCCTGCCCTCAAATCTTTCCCAGCATCAGAGTCTTTTCAAATGAGTCAGGTCTTCATATCAGGTGGCCAAAGTATTGGAGTTTCAGCGTCAACATCAGTATTTCCAATGAACATCCAGGATTGATCTCCTTTAGGATGGACTGGTTGGATCTCCTTGCAGTACAAGGGACTCTCAAGAGTCTTCTCTAACACCACAGTTCAAAACCACTCAGTTCAAAAGCGCTCACCACAGTGCAATTCTTTGGTGCTAAGATTTCTTTATAGTCCAACTCTCACATCCATATATGACCACTGGAAAAACCATAGCCTTGACTAGACGGACCTTTCTTGCCAAATTAACGTCTCTTCTTTTTAATATACTGTCTAAGTTGCTCATAACTTTCTTTCCAAGGAGTAAACACCTTTTAATTTCCTGGCTGCAATCACCATCTGAAGTCATTTTGGAGCAAAAAAAAAAAATATCTGCCACTGTTTCCACTGTTTCCCCATCTATTTCCCATGAAGTGATGGGACCAGATGCCATGATCTTATTTTTGTGAATGTTGATCTTTAAGCCAACTTTTTCACTATCTTCTTTCACTTTCATCAAGAGGCTCTCTAGTTCTTCTTCACTTTCTGCCATAAGGGTGGTGTCATCTGCATATCTGAGGTTACTGATATTTCTCCCAGCAATCTTGATTCCAGCTTGTGCCTCATCCAGCCCAATGTTTCTCATGATGTACTCTGCATAGAAGTTGAATAAGCAAGGTGACAATATACAGCCTTGATGTACTCATTTTCCTATGTGGAACCAGTCTGTTTTTTCATGTCCAGTTTTAACTGTTATTTCCTCACTTGCATATAGATTTCTCAAGAGGCCAGTCAGGTGGTTTGGTATTCTCATCTCTTTCAAAATTTTCCACACTTTGTTGTGAGATTGTCATATGTTTTTTCTCTTTCAATTTGTTATTATGGTGTATCACATTGACTGATTTGCATATATTGAATAATCTTTGCATCCCTGGAATAAACCCAACTTGATCATGGTGCATCAGCTTTTTGATGTGTTGCTGAATTTGGTTTGCTAAAATCTTGTTGTGGATTTTTGCATCTATGTTCATCAGAGATATTGGCCTGCAGTTTTCTTCTTTTTGTTTGTTGTCTTTGTCTGATTTTGGTATCTTTGCCAGATACAGTAATTTTGGTTGTACATTTCCCCCTTTCAGTACTTTAAATATATCCTGCCATTCATTTCTAGCCTGAAGAATTTCTGCTGAAAGATCATCTGTTAAACATATAGGGTTCCCCTTGTATGTTACTTATTGCTTTTCCCTTGTTGCTTTTAATATTCTTTCTTTGTGTTTAGTCTTTGTTAGTTTCATTAGTATGTGTCTTGGCATGTTTCTCCTTGGGGTTATCCTGTATGGGATGCTTTTTCCTCTTGGACTTGATTGGCTATTTCCTATTCCACATTGGGAAAATTTTAAACTATAATCTCTTCAAAAATTTTCTCATACACTTTCTTTTTCTATTCTTCTTCTGGAACTTCTATAATTTGAATATTGATGTGTTTGATATTGTCCCAGAGGTCTCTAAGACTATACTTAGTCCTTTTCATGCTTTTCACTTTATTCTATTCTTCATAAGTTATTATCACCATTTTATCTTCCAGCTCACTGATTCATTATTCTACTTCAGATATACTTCTCTTGATTCCTTCTAGAGTATTTTTAATTTCAGTAATTCTTCTGTTTGTCTCTGCATGTTTATTCTTTAACTCTTCTTGGTCTTTGTTAACTGATTCTTTAATTTTCTCCATTTTGTTTTTAAGGTTTGGATTATATTTACTATCATTATTCTGAATTATTTTTTCAGATAGTTTGTCTATTTCCTCTTCATTTATTTGGACTTCTATGTTTTCTCATTTGTTCTTTCATTTGTGTAGTATTTCTCTACTTTTTCATTATTATTATTATTATTTTTAAGTTATTGTGTTTAAAGTCTCCTTTTTCCAGGCTTCAGGGTTGAATTGTTTCTTCCTTTTGGTTTCTGTCCTCCTAAGTTTGGTCCAGTGGTTTCTGTAAGCTTCATATAGGGTGAGATTTGTGCTGTTTTTTGTTTTGTTTGTTTTTCCTCTGATGGGCAAGGCTGAGTGAGGTGGTAATCTTGTCTGCTGATGACTGGGTTTGTGTTTTTGTTTTGTTTGTTGTTCAGATTAGGCATCCTGCACAGTGTGCTACTGGTGGTTGGGTATTGCCAGGTTTTTATTCAAGTGGTTTCCTTTGTGTGACTTCTCACTATTTGATGCTCCCTAGGGTTAGTTACTGGAATGGGTGAACTTAACTCAGATGACCATCATATCTACTACTGTGGGAAGAAATCCCTCAGAAGAAATGGAGTAGTCATCATGGTCAACATATGAGTCTGAAGTGCAGTTTTTGGATGCAGTCTCATAAACGGCAGAATGATCACTGTTTGTCTCCAAGGTAAACCATTTAATATCATGGTAATTCAAGTCTATGCCCCAACCAGTAACACTGAAGAAGCTGAATTTGAACGGTTTTATGAACACCTGAAAGACCTGTTAGAACTAACAAACAAAAAAGATGTCCTTTTCTTTATAGAGGACTGGAATGCAAAGGTAGAAAGTCAAGAAACACCTGGAGTAACAGGCAAATTTGGCCTTGGAATGCAGAATGAAGCAGGGCAAAATCTAATAGAGTTTTGCCAAGAAAATGCACTGGTCATAGCAAACACCCTCTTCCAACAACACAAGAGAAGACTCTACACATGGACGTCACCAGATGGTCAACACCGAAATCAGTTTGATTATATTCTATGCAGCCAAAGATGGAGAAGCTCTATACAGTCAACAAAAACAAGACCAGGAGCTGACTGTGGCTCAGATCGTGAACTCCTTATTACCAAATTCAGACTTAAATTGAAGAAAGTCGGGAAAACTGCTAGACCATTCAGGTATGAGCTAAATCAAATCCCTTCTGATTATACAGTGGAAGTGAGAAATAGATTTAAGGGCCTAGATCTTATAGATAGAGTACCTGATGAACTATGGAATGAGGTTCATGACATTGAACAGGAGACAGGGATCAAGACCATCCCCATGGAAAAGAAATGCAAAAAGCAAAATGGGTGTCTGGGGAGGCCTTACAAATAGCTGTGAAAAGAAGAGAGGCTAAAAGCAAAGGAGGAAAGGAAAGAGATAAGCATCTGAATGCAGAGTTCCAAAGAATAGCAAGAAGAGATAAGAAAGCCTTCTTCAGTGATCAATTCAAATAAATAGAGGAAAACAACAGAATGGGAAAGACTAGAGATTTCTTCAAGAAAATTAGAGATACCAAGGGAACATTTCATGCAAAGATGGGCTCGATAAAGGACAGAAATGGTCTGGACCTAACAGAAGCAGAAGATATTAAGAAGAGGTAGCAAGAATACACTGAAGAACTGTACCAAAAAGAGTGTCACAACCCAGATAATCATGATGATGTGATCACTAATCTAGAGCCAGACATATTGGTAAGTGAAGTCAAGTGGGCCTTAGAAAGCATCACTACGAACAAAGCTAGTGGAGGTGATGGAATTTTAGTTGAGCTGTTTCAAATCCTGAAAGATGATGCTGTGAAAGTGCTGCACTCAATATGCCAGCAAATTTGGAAAACTCAGCAGTGGCCACAGGACTGGAAAATTTCAGTTTTCATTCCAATCCCAAAGAAAGGCAATGCCAAAGAATGCTCAAACTACCGCACAATTGCACTCATCTCACATGCTAGTAAAGTAATGCTCAAAATTCTCCAAGCCAAGCTTCAGCAACACGTGAACCATGAACTCCCTGATGTTCAAGCTGATTTTAGAAAAGGCAGAGGAACCAGAGATCAAATTGCCAACATCCTCTGGATCATGGAAAAAGCAAGAGAGTTTCAGAAAAACATCTACTTCTGCTTTATTGACTATGCCAAAGCCTTTGACTGTGTGGATCATAATAAAATGTGGAAAATTCTGAAACAGATGGGAATATCAAACCACCTAATCTGCCTCTTGAGAAATCTTTATGCAGGTCAGGAAGCAACATTTAGAACTGGACATGGAACAACAGACTAGTTCCAAATAGGAAAAGGAGTACGTCAAGGCTGTATATTGTCACCCTGCTTATTTAACTTCTATGCAGAGTACATCATGAGAAACACTGGACTGGAAGAAACACAAGCTGGAATCCAGATTGCCGGGAGAAATATCAGTAACCTCAGATATGTAGATGACACCATCCTTATGGCAGAAAGTGAAGAGGAGCTAAAAAGCCTCTTGATGAATGTGAAACAGGAGAGTGAAAAAGTTGGCTTAAAGCTCAACATTCAGAAAACGAAGAACATGGCATCTGGTCCCGTCACTTCATGGGAAACAGGTGGGGAAACAGTGGAAACAGTGTCAGACTTTATTTTGGGGGGCTCCAAAATCACTGCAGATGGTGACTGCAGCCATGAGATTAAAAGACACTTACTCTTTGGGGGAAAAGTGATGACCAACCTAGATAGTATATTCAAAAGCAGAGACATTACTTTGCCGACTAACGTCCGTCTAGTCAAGGCTATGGTTTTTCCTGTGGTCATGTATGAATGTGAGAGTTGGACTGTGAAGAAGGCTGAGCACTGAAGAATTGATGCTTTTGAACTGTGGTGTTGGAGAAGACTCTTGAGAATCCCTTGGACTGCAAGGAGATCCAACCAGTCCATTCTGAAGGAGATCAACCCTGGGATTTCTTTGGAAGGAATGATGCTAAAACTGAAATTCCAGTACTTTGGCCACCTCATGAGAAGAGTTGACTCATTGGAAAAGACTCTGATGCTGGGAGGGATTGGGGGCAGGAGGAGAAGGGGACGACCAAGGATGAGATGGCTGGATGGCACACGGACTCGATGGACGTGAGTCTTAGTGAACTCCGGGAGATAGTGATGAGCAGGGAAGCCTGGCGTGCTGCGATTCATGGGGTCGCAAAGAGTCAGACACGACTGAGTGACTGAACTGAACTGAACTAGGACTGATGACTTTCAATCTCTTTGCTTGTGGAATCAGAAGCTAGAAGTCTTAGGCATATTTTTTGGTCAAGATTAAGTATGAATATTCAAAAGTAACTCAAAATGCATACCAAGTTACTAAAGAATATTGTTAAGTATTTCATATCACCAAGGACATATTTCAGAGATGATACAAAACAACGATAAGAAAGCCATAATTTATGCCATCTAGTGATACATAGAAGCTCAAGAATGCATCGAGAAGAGAGAATACATTCATTATACATAAATGACCTAAGTCAATATTGGACTGTAACGTAAAGAAGG
Organism: Capra hircus; assembly: GCF_001704415.2. Classification (NCBI taxonomy): domain Eukaryota; kingdom Metazoa; phylum Chordata; class Mammalia; order Artiodactyla; family Bovidae; genus Capra; species Capra hircus. Next base: position 47,696,241 of record NW_017189517.1, read on the forward strand.
TTAGGGCAAATGTGAAGAAAAACTGCCCTGGGGTTTTTGAGAGGATCTATGACGGTTTGGACTTAGGCATATGATTTGATACTAAACATACAGCATGTTTGAATCATTGTTTTCTTAGATATAAATATATGAACCATTGTCAAATAGAAAAGATAAAGATTGGCTAAAATAAGATTCTGATAAATAATTTAAATTGCATGTATTGGAAGGCAGAGAGTACATTTAAGGCACTAAAGAAACCTTCATCTTGTTCTTTGCTGTGAAGACATGGACATGAAGTCTTACTCATTGAGTGAAGAGCAAGACTTTCATTGTAAAAATACCAATGGGCACCAAGAGACAACCTAGGAGTAGTCCAAAATTTGGTCCCAACTGTGAAAACAAAGCAATTAGAAACAGTCAGTATTTCTGCAGTATCTTTTTTTGTTTAAAGAAATTTATTGAAGTATAGTTGATTTACAATATTGTGTTAGTTTTCAGTGTACAGCAAAGTGATTCGGTTATACACATACATATATCCATTCCTTTTTAGATTCTTTTCCCACATAGGGCATTACAGAATATTTAGTAGGTTTCCCTGTGCTGGACAGAAAGACCTTTTTAGTTATCTATCATGTTTATGGTAATCTGTATATGTCAATCTCATTTTCCCAATTTATTCCTCCCCTTAACTCTGGACACCACATGTGTTTTCTACATCTGTAACTCTATTTCTGTTTTGTAAATAAGTTAGTTTGCACCTTTTTTAAAGATTCCACACATAAGCAATTAGTTCAGTTTAGTTCAGTTCAGTCATTCAGTCATGTCCGATTTTTTGTGACCCCTTGGACTTCACCACATCAAGCCTCCCTGTCCATCACCAATTCATGGAGCTAGCACAAACTCATGTCCATTGAGTCGGTGATTCCATCCAACCATCTCATACTCTGTTGCCCCCTTCTCCTCCTGCCTCCAATCTTTCCCAGCATCAGGGTCTTTTCAAATAAGTCGGTTCTTTGCATCAGGTAGTCAAAGTACAAGAGTTTCAGCCTCAGAATCAGTCCTTCCAATGAATATTCAGGGCTGATTTCCTTTATGATGGACTGGTTGGAATTCCTTAAAGTCCAAGTTGCTCTCAAGAGTCTTCTCCAACATCACAGTTCAAAAGCATCAATTCTTTGGTGCTCTGCTTTCTTCATAGTTCAACTCTCACATCCATACATGACTCCTGGGAAAACATATAAGCAAGATCATATGATAATTGTCCTTCTTTGTCTAACTTACTTCACTCAATATGATGAGCCCTAGCTCCATTCATGTTTTTATTATTTCATTCTTTTCTATGGCTGAGTAATATTCCATTGTATATATTTGCCACATCTTCTTGATCCATTCCTCTGTTGATGGGCACTCAGGCCCTGGCTATTGTAAATAATATTTCAATGAACATTGTGGTGCATGTATATTTTTGAATTATTTTCTTGGGATATATACCCAGGAATGAGATAGCTCGACCATATGGTAGCTCTATTTAATTTTTTTAAAGGAACTTCTGTACTGTTTTCCATAGTTGTTGTTGGGTTGCTAAGTCATATCTGACTTCTTGTGACCCCCTGGACTGTAACCCACCAGGCTCCTTTGTCTATGGGATTTCCCAGGGTTTTCCAGGGAATGGGTTGATATTTCCTCCTGCAGAGAATCTTTCTGATTCAGAGATTGAACCCATATCTCCTGCATTGGCAGGTGGATTTTTTACCACTGAGTCACTAGGAAGCATTCTTGATAGTGGTTGTACCAATTTATATTCCCACCAACAGTGTAGTGGGTCTCCCTCTTCTCCACAACCTCTTTGGCACTTATTGTTGTAGATTTTTTTTTTTTATGATGACCATTCTGATTGATGTGAGGTGATATCTGATTGTAGTTTTGATTTGCAGTGTATTGTGAAAGTGAAGTCGCTCAGTCATGTCCGACCCTCCATGACCCGTGGACTGCAGTCCAACAAGCCTCCCCATCCGTGGGATTCTCCAGGCAAGAACACTTGAGTGGGTTGCCATTTCCCTCTCCAGGGGATCTTCTCGAGCCAGGGATCGAACCCAGGTCTCCCACATTACAGGCAGATGCTTTAACCTTGTCTCCACTAGGGAAGCCCTTAAATACAAGAATACAGTCTCAGAAATCCTCCTATAGAGACACAGAACTTCAGATCTAAGTACTAACATCAAAGATTTCAAGGGAGGAAAGGAAGCCAGGTTGAAAGAAGAACGGGGAGGAGGCGGGAGAGGGGGAAAAAGGGGTGGCCTTACAGATGTCTCCTGCCACCTACAGATGCCCAGGGGTTATGGAACTTTTCCCTGGGCCTCCAGAGAAGGGAGGACTGGAACTCAGCCCTACCAGAAATCAGACCAGACCAGAACCATAATTCGAGTTCTCTGTCAAGAGGAGGTGATCAGTCTCCAATCCTCAGCTCAGGCTGAGGGTCCTTCGACCAGATTCTTGTGTCCAGGACCAGGGGACTAGAAAAACAGGGAAGGATAGGAAGAGTTAAGGAGAGGAAAGAGAGAGGGAAGGGGAGAGAGGTCAATAAAGTCTCTTGTTCCTTACCAGTCGGGGCACTCTGGCCAATTGTCCATGTCAGGAGGAGGCCAGGGACAAAAGGGTCCCAGTTGTGGCCACTGAGTCTGGTCCATTGGCAGGCAAGCTGGCCTGAGTGGTCAGGACGTCAGTCTCAGCGAAGAAGAATCCCACCAGATTCACCATTTGTTGCAGGAAGAGGGACCCCTTCCAGGGCCTGAAACTGGGCTCTTGTCTAAAACTCAGAAATGAATTGTCCTAGGAGGCACATGTGCTGACAAAGCAAGAGATTTTATTGGCAAAGGGCACCCGGGTGGAGAGCAGTAGGGTAAGGAAACCCAGGAGAACTGCTGTGTATTAAGCCACCATTAAATATATATATATATATATATATATATATATATATATATATATATATAGAGAGAGAGAGAGAGAGAGAGAGAGAGAGAGTTAGCTATGCAAGTGGTACAGTGGTAAAAAATCCACCTGCCAATGCAAGAGATGTAAGATATAAGGGCTCAGTCCCTGGGTCAGGCAGATACCCTGGAAGAGGAAATGGCAACCCATTCCAGTTTTCTTTCCAAGAAAATTCCATGAATAGAGGTGCATGGTAAGCTACATTCCAGGGGATAGACATGACTGAGTGACTGAGCACAGAGACACACACACGCAACTCATGCTATTTCTTGGAAGTCCTTCAGTGTATATCTGAGAAACTACTTGAATGTTGGTCTTTTTTTGCAGGAATAGTTTCTGTTAGTTGTATTAGAACTTACCTCATTTAATTTCACATTGAAAGGAGCAGGGCATTTGAATTGATATCTAGAATTTATTCCATAGATAACCAAAGGAAGAGTCTTTACAAAATAAGTGTGTATTGGTAGATTTAAAATATCTGTGGAAATTGCTCAATTTAGAGGCAGAAATTACTGTAGGCATCAAGTCTCCTGTCAAAAGAAATTTCTTTAAAAGAACTATTCACCCCTAAATAGACCAAGAGGTCACCTCTTCTTACAAATGACCAGTATACTGCTACACACTAATGTTATTCCTAATGATCTCCCTATCTTTTTACTAATTATTTGTAGCTTGCAGAATGTTTCACACTTATTTTAACTACAATAGTGAGAATATTTATTAGTTTCTGTAAGAATATATTACACCTTTTGGGGGCATTGCACATTTTTCTACTTTAAAACAAAATTATGTATGTAATATAAGAAAATCAGGGTAGTATACATTGTAGTATACAATCTATGTAGTATACATGTGACAAAACACCATATTTTTAAAAGACCAATCTAGTACTCTAAGAAGCTGTTAACTACTAATTTTGCTAGATTGTTGATTTGACATATATTTAGCAGAAAAAAAAAAACTTTTAAAATGTTACAATATATATATATTTTTCAAAATAAATGCAGCTGATTTAGTTAAAATGTATATTATATATGCATATATTATATATTATATATACTTATATAGGGCTTCCCTTATAGCTCAGTGGTAAAGAGTCCACCTGCAATGCAGGAGACCCAGGTTCGATCCCTGGGTAAGGAAAATCTCCTAGAGGAGGGCATGCAACCCACTTCAGTATTCTTGCCCAGAGAATCCTATGGACAGAGGAGCCTGATGGGCAAAAGTCCATGGCATCCACAGAGCTGGAAACAGCTATAGTAACTTAGCACACACTCACATCTCACATACTTATATAATATACATGTATATAATTTACATATATGACTAGAGAATCGATTGGCATCTTTAAAGGAAAAATCATTGCCTTTACATTGTAAATTACTGGCTATTGTGTCTTATTTCAGAGATTTAACATAGTTTGTTTTGCTTGAAGTAAATAATCGAAACCCAAGGAGTTTAAGTTTAAGACTTTCAAGAAAGTTCTTAGATGTCTTTTTGAATATGCAGATGTATTATCTCATTTATCTGAATGTCAATTACTATACTTGTAGTTCAGATATTGTATGTCAAAATTCTTTTATAACCTCAGGAGGCTTAATTACTTCTGAGTTTATTTTCTAGATTTTGTTTATTTGTGTTACATAAGATTACTGTACATCAGAGTTTAAGATAATCAATTTATACAGGAGATATTGTGGGGAGATAAGTAATTATCAGAAATGCAAATACAATAAACATAAGTTTGGAAGCATGTGAGAAGTCTTTGTATTGTTACAAAATTTTACTTAAAATAATTTTGTTTAAAACTAACACAGATAAAAGTAATATTTAGCCTTTATAAAATTTTATATCTATTCAAGTAAAGTAGGTATTCCTTTCCTGGAATATAAAAATGCTATGGCATATGTTTCAAAGATTTCAACATATGCCAGATAAATAGAAGTGATGAACTGCACAGAAGAGAATATAAAGCAAATTTTCTCTGAATATTTCCTGATATGCTATGCCAAATTTTGACAGATGTGAAAAATGGTTAATCTAGTGAGGGAAGCTTTTAGAAGAAACTTTAGTTAATATACCTGTGTGAAGTGAAAGTCTTGCTGTTGCCTGATACCCAATTTTCTACTTGGGTATTTTCAAAATGTTAGTATTTGTGAAAGCTTGTTAAAAATCAAGAACTATTTTTCCATGGTTTATAATTGATTTCACTACTTTAGAATCATATCATGTGAATAGTGTCAAAAATGTCAAAATAAAATCAGAGAATTTTTCAAAAAATAAGAAAATGTTGAATATATTTCATCCTTTCATATCGTGGAACATAGATTAATTTGAAAAAGGGCTATATTTTCTCATTCCATTTGGACTAGTTTCGAGGGTGAAAGAATGTGTAGCAATTATTGTGGGAATGCTCAATTTGAATAATGGCTGCCAAAGAAATAGAGCCAATGTCAGAGCTGAAATGGACTCTCACAAATGACCACTACCTAAAAAATGTTTTCTTGGATACATATGTAAAAATGATACAATGATCAAATTTTATTTACTACTGACATAAAAGCAATATATTAGTCACATGCTCTTCCAGAACTGAAATACATAACAGCAATGTGATTTTAATGGCAAACACCTGTAAAAGATATTTCCATTAAGATGACATGGAAAATGATATATTTTTGTATCCTGATTTGTTCTGGAGGTGATTGAAATAAAGTTAAGAACTGGCCATCAAGTCAGAGGCCTGGAAATAAAAGGACTGGAAGATTACTAATAAGCGGATCATAGGTAGAGGCCTGTGGATGGACATACGGGAATGGGAACAAAATGTGAATATTTTTATAACAAACATTAACACCTACCATGGAAGAGATACTGAGCAAAAAGTAGTAAAATGCTTTGGCCAATTGATATTCATCAGTTCAGTTCAGTTTCGTTGCTCAGTCATGTATTCATCAGCCTTTATCAATGGTCACCCTGGAACTGGCACAATGATCTTACCAACAGAATGGCCATAAGGGCAGAGATAGAGAATGCATATGGGTCCAAGAATATCAGTTCTCAATTACCAAGATTGATTTAAATACTATAGCCTCTGAATGTCTACTCTGTTAGCAACAGAGAGCAATGATGAGTACTCCATATGGCACTGTTCTTCAAAGACACCAACCAACCTCCTGGTATCAAGTTGACTAGACCAAGCTCTTTTTATCTTGCAAGAAACAGATTAGTTGTCACAGAGAAGACACATATATTCTGGGTTTGAGTCTGCTTTTCTTATCTGCAGAAGCTCAGCAAGCAGTACTACCTGGAAACTTACAAAATACCTTATCCAAAGCCATACAATCCCAAATAACTTAGCATCCAACAAGAAGACCCAATTCACAGCAAACAAGGTATGAGAGTGGTCCCACAAATATGGATTCTACTGATCATATCACATACTGCACCATCAAGAAGCAGCCAACCACATAGAGTAATAAAATTACTTTAAAGCATATCTGAGTTAAAGCTTGGAAAGAAAACTCTGGAATAATGTGGTGTATGCATTAAATAAGACACCACTATATGATACTGTGTCCCCAGGAGGAAAACTCTATGAGACTTAAAACCAAGGAGTTGAAGCAGGATGAAGTCACTTAAAACCAAGGAGTTGAAGCAGGATGAAGTCATTTACTATCAATCTTAGTGAAACAGTGAAGGATTTTGTGTTGTACCTATAGTTCCCTAAAGTTAGTCCTGCTACTGCCAGGGAACATGACAAGGATGTAATTGATATACAAGCTATAGGTACTACAGGGCACTTCTAACCCTTTTTGTCCAGGAACCCACAGAAAACAAGAGGAATTATGATAGCATCAGGAAGGAATATGTGGAGAACCTATGTGCTCTATCTGGGTGACTTTTGGCACTTTCTTGCCCTTTGTAACTATGACTGTAGGTAGAGCCATCCAAGCCTGAGAATGGTATAATTACCAAAGACTAATAACTCTAAGCAATGTGGGTTTGGATCACACCACCAGATGAGCCACCAAGACTTACTAAGGTGATAATTGAGAGTGAGAAAAATTTAAAACAGAGAATGAAAGAGGAAGTGTTATGGCGCCAAGACAAACTATGATTACAGTGGTTGTAGTTCGTCTCATTGTCCTCTCTATTCTAACTTTCCGCTAAGGAACAGTGGCTCACGGAACCATGGAGAAACTCCTTCCTGAATGTGCATGGAGAAACCATTCCTCAGTATTCATGGTGGATTTGTCCTAAGGAAATCTTCAATTATCAAAATCCAAGTATCTTTAACCCCATTATACAAAATGGCATAGTATTCACATATAACCTATATGCATCTTCCTGTATGTTTTAAATTGTCTCTAAATTACTTATAACACCTAATGAAATTGAATGCTACGTACAGTGTTGACAGCCAGCACACAGAAAATTCAGGTTTTGCTTTTTGGAAATTTATGGATTTTCTTTTCAAATAGTTTCAATCCACATTTGGTTGAAATGACAGCTGTGAAACCCTTGGATATGGAGTGGCAAAAGAAAATTGTTGTGCAAAGAGTGGAATGTGGCAGTAATATAAATGTACCATTCAGATCTCCTACATGGGCACCATAATCGACTAGTGGCTCAACCTGTTATTGTGCCAAATCCACCGTGTTCACACCAAAGCTGCATTTCCCATTGGCTGCTGCTAACCAATGACTGAAATGAAAGGGTACTAGAGTACTAAGGCAGTGTATGAGACTTCTTTAACAGGTGACTTTGGATGAAGAACTCCTCATCAACTTTTCTAAAACAGTTTTTGAAGACTTTCTACCCAAACTTGCTTTCTTCCCGGTCTCCTTCCACAGTTGTCAGACCTGCATTGCACTCTGAATGCTCTCTTTCCACCTATTCTGCTTACAGGCATGTGTGCTAAGTTGCTTCAGTCATGCTCAACTCTTTGCGACCCTGTGGACTGTAGCCCGCCAGTCTCCTCTGTCCATAACATTCTCCAGGCAAGAATATTGGAATGGATTACCATGCACTCCTCCAGGGGCTCTTCCTGACCCAGGGATTGAAACCTTGTCTCATAATTCTTGCATTGGCAGACAAATTCTTTACCAATAGAGCTACCTGGGAAGACACATTCTTATTATCTCTTCTGGGAGGAGCCACCTCACGCTGGAGGCCAGGGGTGGCACCCGAGGCCAGGGGTGGCTGCCGGGAAGAGCAACCCAATGAGCCATGGCTGTGCGGGCATAGGAAGGCCTAGAGGAGCTATCCCACATTGAAGGACAGGAAGGTCAGCACTAAGGAGATACCCCTCGTCCAAGGTAAGGAGCAATGGCTGTGCTTTGCTGGGGCAGCCATGAAGAGATACCCCATGCCCAAGGTAAGAGAAACCCAAGTAAGATGGTAGGTGTTGCAAGAGGGCATCAGAGGAAAGACACACTGAAACCATACTCACAGAAAACTTGTCAATCTAATCACACTACGACCACAGCCTTGTCTAACTCAATGAAACCAAGCCATGCCTGCAGGGCAACCCAAGATGAGCAGGTCATGTTGGAGAGGTCAGACAGAATGTGGTCCACTGGAGAAGGGAATGGCAAGCCACTTCAGTATTCTTGCCTTGAGAACCCCATGAACAGTATGAAAGGTAAAATGATAGGATACCGAAAGAGGAACTCCCCAGGTCAGTAGATGCCCAATATGCTACTGGAGATCAGTAGAAAAATAACTCCAGAAAGAATGAAGGGATGAAGCCAAAACAAAAACAGTATCCAGCTGTGGATGTGACTGGTGATAGAAGCAAGGTCCAATGCTGTAAAGAGCAATATTGCATAGGAACCTGGAATGTCAGGTCCATGAATCAAGGCACATTGGAAGCGGTCAAACAAGAGATGGCAAGAGTGAACGTCAACATTCTAGCAATCAGCAAACTAAAATGGACTGGAATGGGTGAATTTAGCTCAGATGACCATTTTATCTACTACTGTGGGCAAGAATCCCTCAGAAGAAATGGAGTAGCCATCATGGTCAACAAAAGAATGTGAAATGCAGTACTTGGATGCAATCTCAAAGATGACAGAATGATCTCTGTTCGTTTCCAAGGCAAACCATTCAATATCACAATTATCCAAGTCTATGCCCCAAGCAGTAATGCTGAAGAAGCTGTAGTTGAAAGGTTTTATGAAGACCTACAGGACCTGTTAGAACTAACACTCAATAAAGATGTCCTTTTCATTATAAGGGACTGGAATGCAAAAGTAGGAAGTCAATAAACGCCTGGAGTAACAGGCAAATTTGGCCTCGGAATGCGGAATGAAGCAGGGCAAAGACTAATAGAGTTTTGCCAAGAAAATGCACTGGTCATAGCAAACAGCCTTTTCCAACAACACAAGAGAAGACTCTACACATGGACAGCACCAGATGGTCAACACCAAAATCAGATTGATTATATTCTTTGCAGCCAAACATGGAGAAGCTCTATACAGTCAACAAAAACAAGACCAGGAGCTGACTGTGTCTCAGATCATGAACTCCTTATTGCCAAATTCAGACTCAAATTGAAGAAAGTAGGGAAAACCGCTAGACCATTCAGGTATGACCTAAATCAAATCCCTTATGATTATACAGTGGAAGTGAGAAATAGATTTAAGGGTCTAGATCTGACAGATACAGTGCCTGATGAACTATGGAATGAGGTTCATGACATTGTACAGCAGACAGGGATCAAGACCATCCCCATGGAAAAGAAATGCAAAAAAGCAAAATGGCTCTCTGGGGAGGCTTACAAATAGCTGTGAAAAGAAGAGAAGAGAAAAGCAAAGGAGGAAAGGAAAGATATAAGCATCTGAATGCAGAGTTCCAAAGAAAAGCAAGAAGAGATAAGAAAGCCTTCTTCAGCGATCAATGCAAAGAAATAGAGGAAAACAACAGAATGGGAAAGACTAGAGATCTCTTCAAGAAAATTAGATATACCAAAGAAACATTTCATGCAAACATGGGCTTGATACAGGACGGAAATGGTCTGGACCTAACAGAAACAGAAGATATTAAGAAGAGGTGGCAAGAATACACAGAAGTACTGTACAAAAAAGATCTTCACGGCCCAGATAATCATGATGATGTGATCACTAATCTAGAACCAGACATCCTGGAATGTGAAGGCAAGTGGGCCTTGGAAAGCATCGTCACGAACAAAGCTAGTGGAGGTGATGGAATTCCTATTGAGCTATTAAAAATCTTGAAAGGAAAAAAAAAAAAATCTTGAAAGATGATGCTTTGAAAGTGCTGCACTCAATATGCCAGCAAATTTGGAAAACTCAGCAGTGGCCACAGGACTGGAAAAGGTCAGTTTTCATTCCAATTCCAAAGAAAGGTAATGCCAAAAAATGCTCAAACTACTGCACAATTGCATTCATCTCACATGCTAGTAAAGTAATGCTCAAAATTATCCAAGCCAGGCTTCAACAATACATGTACCGTGAACTCCCTGATGTTCAAGCTGGTTTTAGAAAAGGCAGAGGAACCAGAGATCAAATCACCAACATCTGCTGGATCATGAAAAGAGCAAGAGAGTTCCAGAAAAATGTCTATTTCTGCTTTATTGACTATGCCAAAGCCTTTGACTGTGTGGATCACAATAAACTGTGGAAAATTTTGAAACAAATGGGAATACCAGACCACCTGACCTGCCTGTTGAGAAATCTGTATGCAAGTCAGGAAGCAACAGTTAGAACTGGACATGGAACAGCAGACTGGTTCCAAATAGGAAAAGGAGTACGTCAAGGTTCTATATTGTCACCCTGCTTATTTAACTTCTGTGCAGAGTATACCATGAGAAACGCTGGACTGGAAGAAACACAAGCTGAAATCAAGATTGCCGGGAGAAATATCAATAACCTCAGATATGCAGATGACACCACCCTTATGGCAGAAAGTGAAGAGGAACTAAAAAGCCTCTTGATGAAAGGGGAAGAGGAGGTTGAAAAAGTTTGTCTAAAGCTCAACATTCAGAAAACGAAGATCATGGCATCCAGTCCCATCACTTTGGAAACAGTCCAAAATCACTGCAGATGGTGACTGCAGCCATGAAATTAAAAGACGCTTACTCCTTGGAAGAAAAGTTATGACCAACCTAGATAGTATATTCAAAAGTAGAGACATTACTTTGCCAACTAAGGTCCGTGTAGTCAAGGCTATGGTTTTTCCTGTGGTCATGTATGGATGTGAGAGTGGGACTGTGAAGAAGGCTGAGCACCGAAGAATTGATGCTTTGGAACTGTGGTGTTGGAGAAGACTCTTGAGAGTCCCTTGGACTGCAAGGAGATCCAACCAGTCCATTTGACGGAGATCAGCCCTGGATGTTCTTTGGAAGGAATGATGCTAAAGCTGAAACTCCAGTAGTTGGGCCACCTCATGGGAAGAGTTGACTCATTGGAAAAGACTCTGATGCTGGGAGGGATTGGGGGCAGGAGGAGAAGGGGACGACAGAGGATGAAATGGTTGGATGGCATCACTGACTCGATGGATGTGAATCTGAGTGAATTCCTGGAGATGGTGATGGACAGGGAAGCCTGGCATGTTGCGATTCATGGGGTTGCAAAGATTCAGACACGACTGAGCGGCTGAACTGTACTGAACTGAATAAATGTCTTATACAGCTAATCTTGGTTTGGAATCTGCATTCAGGTGACACAAAGTACCAAGATTTCTTTATCATTAATATTTTTATTTAGGAAAAAAGAAATAAATTTCATATTTTGATTATTCAATTAGTGTTAAGCAATACGTAATATATCTAAGAGTATTTTTTTATTTTAGTTTGTTTTTACATGGAAAGGCAGCCATCATTCAATTTTTCTTTTGCATTTTATTAAACAGATAATATTAAAGTTTCTTTGTATAAAGTAGAAAGCTTTTGTTAAAATTATCTAGATAACCACTTAATATTCAACTTGGTTTCACCATTGTTAAGTGCAGGCTCATTTGTAGGATTGAAGTATTTAGAGTTCATGTTTCCATTTACTCATTTAGCTTCTCTGATAGGGTCTGAGTATATACACAAGAGGGATTTTCTATGGTAAATTGTTCTATAAATTATTATAGTAATAATAATAATAACTAATTGTCCCCTATTATCTATTCTTCCAATCTAAAAATGGCCCCAGTTTAAGCTGAGTACACGATTGTTCTGAATATATATGGATTACCTTCTGGATTGGTATATTTATAATATATTTCTGGTCAAAGAGCTGAAAGTGGATATATGTGCAAATTCTAGATGCTTCCTGAAAGGAATGAGTGTGGCTGTCTTTGCTGCATACTGCTGATTTGAATACAAATAAGATAACAGGAGTTCAAGAAACCATACTGTAGTTTCTCCTAGTGGAGCTGGCTCTCAAGGATGCACTTTGGAGAACTCACAAGAAGCCAGCAGGAAGGTAGGGAGGTGGGAAATAGACAGCATCTGTGGCTTTTTGGATGCCTATGCACTTAGAGAGGTCCCCAAGTGGAACAGATGCAAAGAGGTCCGTGAGCAGACCTTCTGCTGAAGTCCCAAAACGTTCACCAGGAAACACATTCCTTCAGTTCCTGTAACATCCTTTCCTGCCTTCTTCCCTTTCCTTTCCCTTCCCCCAGTCATGGATGTAACCTCCTCAGAAATCTGGTTGCTGCCAGGACAGAAATGAGTTTCTCCAGCCACAACCTACACAACTGGAGTAGCTGGGCAGTTACTCACCACTTTTGCTTTCTACCTCATCTGATGGAGAGGTTGCCGCAGATGCTACCAAAAGCCCAATACCTTGCAGAGTCAACCTGAGGAGGGGCGCTCCCTTAAAAAGTATTCCCTTCTCTATCTAAACTCATTTACTTCCCACTCTGACAATATGCCAGATTTTTCCATTAGGGAGACTGGACTCTCACAAATTATTTCACCAATGGGTATCTGACCAGTTTGGCTCGTTTTCCTGATCTTGGCAAGTGGGGGTGGCATAGACTTACTGACTTCTTTGGATGTGCGACCCTCACTGATATTCTTTCCCACCACTTTCAAATGCACTGGTGAGTAGAAACCACCTGTGTGTTTTGGTATAATGTACAGAGTGAATTCATTTATGGATGCCCACTTTTTAATAAAGGAAAAGGCTAAAAAGGAATGACTCAGGCTACCATGATGCCTAAATTGCTTTGCTCCACCATGAGTGCTCAGTTGTGTCCAACTCTTTATGACCCCATGGACTGTAGCCCACCAGGCTCCTTTGTCCACAGAATTTTTCAGGCAAGGATATTGAAGTTGCCATTTCCTAGTTTAGGGGATCTTCTTGACCCATTGATTGAACCCACATCTCTTGCATTTCCTGCATTGGCAAGTGGATTCTTTATCACTGCACCACCTGGGAAGCCCTTGCTTCACCATCTTCACTAGCACTCGATATTGTGAGCTTTTCAGGTGTTAACAATTCCAATACATGTGTAGTGATATGTCATTGTGGTTTTTATTTGCATTTCCCTGAGGACATATGATGAGTAGTAGCTTTTCATATGCTGATTTTCCAACTGTATTTATTATTTGGTGAAGTGTCTGTTAAGGTCCTTGGCCCATTTTTTCTTATTGTTGAGATTTGAGTTCTTTGTATGTTTTGGGTAGCAGTGTTTTATCAGGTGTATCTTTTGCAAACATTTTCTCTAGTCTGTTGTTTATTTTTCATTCTCTTGAAAGTGTTTTATTTTTCCCCCCTTCAGAGCAGAGAATATTTTACTTTTATAGAAGTCCTGCTTATCAGTTCTTTCCTTCATGAATTGTAGTTTTGATGTTGTACCTAAATATTAATCACCAAAACCACAGTCATCTAGGTTTTCACCTATGTGCTCTTCTAGGAATTTTACAGTTTTTCATTTAGGTTTTAATCATGTAGAGTTACTTTTTCAAAGGATATAAGGTCTGCGACTATATTCACTCTTTTTCTATATTTCTGTCCAGTTTTTTCCAGTCCCAGTTTTTGAAATGACTAATATTTTCTTCGTTGTATGGCATTTGATCCTGTGTTAAAGATCAGTTAATTATATTTAAAGAAGTTATTTCTGAGCTATCTATTCTATTTAATTGTTCTATTTCTCTCTCTCTCTCTCTCTCTCTCTCTTTTTTTTTTTGCTAATACCACACAGTCTTGATTACTCTAGCATTATAGTAAGTCTTGAAGCTGGGTGGTGTCAGTCCTCCAACTTTGTTCTTCTCCTTCAATGTTGTATTAGTTCTTCTTGGTTTTTGACTCTCTAAATAAACTTAAGAATCAGTTTATTGATATTCAGAAATAACTTTCTGCATTTTGAAGGAATTTCATTGATCAAGTTGGGAAGAAATAAGATCTTGACAATATTCAGTATGTCTAAGAACATGGACTATTTCTATACTATTTAGTTCTTTGATTCTATTATCATAATTTTGTAATTTTCCTGGCTTCCCTGGTAGTTCAGCTGGTGAAGAATCCAAATATAATGCAGGAGACCTGGGTTCAATTCCTGGGTTGGGAAGATCTACTGGAAAAAGGATAGGCTATAGGCTACCCACTCCTGTATTCTTGGACTTCCCTGGTGACTCAGCTGGTAAAGAATCTGCCTGCAATGTGGGAGACCCGGGTTCAATCCCTGGGTTGGGAAGATCCCTTGGAGAAGGGAATGGCTATCGAACCAATAGTCTGGCCTTGAGAATCCCCTGGACTGTGGTCCATGGGGTTGCAAAGAATTGGACAGGACTGAGCTAATATCACTTTCACTTTCATATAGATCTTAGAAATATTTTTGATTTATACATAAGTGTTCTGTGTTGGGGGCTAATGTAAATGGTATTGCACTGTTTATTTCAAATTTCACTTGTTCATATACGATATATAGGGAAGCAGACTTCTTTACACTAACCCTGTATACTGCAACCTTGCTATAATTATTTATTAGATCTAGGAGTGAAAAGGAGTGGTGAGTGGGGACATTCTTCTATTGTTTTTGATCTTAGTGAGAAAACTCATTCATAGGTATTATGTCAGCTGGAGGCTTTTTGAAGATATTCTTTATCAAGTTTAGAAAATTATTTTGTACTCTTAGCTTGCTGAGAGTTCTTAATCATAGATAGTTTTTATATTTTGTCAAATATATGTTCTCTATCTATTGATATGATCATGCAATTTTTTCTTCTTTAGCTTGTTAATGTGATGAAATGCATTAATTGATGTTCAAATGTTGAACCACGCTTGCATAACGGATAAATTCACCTTGGTCATAGTGCATAATTTTTTATACATAAAATTTGATTTCCCAACATTTTGCTGAGAAATTTTACATCAATGTTCATAAGAGATATTGGTATGCAGTTTTCTTTTATTGTAATGTCTTTATCTGGTTTTAATTTTAGGATAATGCTGGCCTCATAAAATAGGTTTGGACATACTCTTTCAGCTTCTATTTACTGAAAGATATTATAGAGAATTTGGTAGAACTCACCAGTGAACCCATCTGGACCTAGTGCATTCAGTTTTGGAAGTTTATTAATTATTGATTAAATTTCTTAAAATATATAAGCTGATTCATATTCTCTATGACTTCTTATGAGTTTTGGCAAATTTTATCTGTCAAGAAAATTTTCAACTAAAGTTATCAAATATGTAGACATAGAGTTGTTCATAGTGCTTCTTTATTATCCTTTTAATGTTAATGAGCTCAGTAGCGACAAACCTGTCTTTCATTTCTGATATTAGTAATTTGTGTTTTCCTTTTTTTCTTAATTAGCTTTACTAAAGCCATCTTGATTTTATATTTTTTCAAACTTTGCAGCTTTGGTTTTTATTGATTTTCCTTGTTGATTTTCTGTTTTCAATTTCATTGAGTTCAGTTCTAATTTTTGTCTCTTTCCCTCTGCATGTTTTCAATTTAATTTTCTCTTCTTTTTCAAATTTTCTAAGATAGAAGCTTAGATCATTAATTTTAGATCTTTATTATCTTCTAGTGTATGTATTCAGTGAGGTAAACTTTTCTCTAAGCTTTCATTGCATCCACACATTTTAATAAACTGTATTTTTATTTTCTTTTAGTTCAAAGTAATAATAATTGTTTTCTTTGACCTATGCATTGTTTAGGAAGGTATGACTTTTTGTTTGTTTATTTTATTCAAGTATAGTTTATTTACAGTGTTGTGTTAATTTCTTCTGTACAGAAAAGTGATTTATTTATATATATTCTTTCCATTATGGCTTATCATAGGATATTTAATATATTTCTCTGTGCTATAGAGTAGAACCTTGTTGTTTATTCATTCTATATATAATAGTTTGTATCTATTAATCCAATACCAAACTCCCAGTCCATCCATCCCTTTCCCCACCTCCACTTTGGCAACCACAAGTCTGTTCTCTATGTCTATGTGTCTGTTTTGTAGATAAGTTCATGTCATATCTTAAACTCCACATATAAGTGATATCATATGGTATTTTGTTTTTCTGACTTACTTCACTTAGTATGGTAATCTCCAGTTGCATCTATGGCATTATTTCATTCTTTTTTTATGAGTATTATCGCATCGTACATATGTACTGCATTTTCTTTATTCATTACGCTGTTGATGGATATTTGCATAGTTTCTTTTCCTTGGCTACTATAAATAGGGCTGTTATTAACATAGGGGTGCATGTATCTTGTTTAATTATATATGCTCAGGAGTGGGAATGCTTAAACAATTTTTTGAAGAGCCTCCATATTGGTTTCCATAGTAGCCTCACTAACTTATTCCCACCAACAGTATAGGAAAGTTCTATTTCTTCCATACCTATCCAGCATTAGTCATTTTTAACCTTGTTAAACACGGTCATTCTGATCAGTGTGACATGATACCTCACTGTAGTTTTTAGAGCCTGGTAGGCTGCAGTCCATGGGGTCACTAAGAGTCGAGCATGACTGAGCGACTTCAATTTCACTTTTCACTTTCATGCATTGGAGAAGGAAATGGCCACCCACTTCAGTATTCTTGCTTGGAGAATCCCAGGGATGGTGGAGCCTGGTGGGCTGCCATCTATGGGGTAGCACGGAGTTGGACACGACTGAAGCCACTTAGCCCCAGCAGCAATAATTAACAATATTGAGCATCTTTTCATGTGCCTATTGACCATCTGAATGTCCTTTAAAGAGATATCTATTTAGATCTTCTGTTTTATACTGAGTTGTTTGCTTATTTTTTTGTTGCTATTAAACTGTATGAGCTGTTTGTATATTTTAGAAACTAAGCCTTGACGGTGGAAATTAAGTCTTGTTGGTGGCATCATTTGCAAATACTTTCTCCCATTCCGTACACTGTCTTTTCACTTTGTTTATGGTTTCCTTTTCTGTACAAGAGCTTGTAAGTATGGTTACGTCCCATTTGTTCCTTCTTGCTTTTGTTTGTATTGATATTGCCACAAAAACCGACATATAGGTCAATGAAGTAGAATAGAGACCCCAGAAATAAAACCAAACACCTGTAGTCAATTAATCTTCAACAAAGAATGCAAGAATATAAAATGAGAAAACTGCAGTCTCTTCAGCAAGTGATGCTAGGAAAGTTGATTAGCTGCATGTAAATCTATGAACTTACAATTCACCCTCTTACCATACACAAAAACAAACACAAAATGACTTAGAATCTTAACTATAAAACATGGCACCATAAAACTAAAAGAAACCATAGGCAAAACATTCTCTGACCTAAATTATACCAATGTTTTCTTGGGTCAGTCTCCCAACTCAATTGGTATCTCTCTTTTCATGTGTCCAATCTCACCATATTTCTATATTTCTTCAAAGGGATTATTGTTAAAACAAGAAATTTATCAATTTTATTGATGTTTTCAAAGAAGCATATTTGGTTTTCTTGTTACTATTTTTTTTAATCACACTGTAAGGTATGTGGGATGTGAGATCTTAGTTCCTCTGCTGCTGCTGCTGTTGCTAAGTTGCTTCAGTCGTGTCCGACTCTGTGTGACCCCATAGATGGCAGCCTACCAGGATTCCTCGTCCCTGGGATTCCCCAGGCAAGAACACTACAGTGGGTTGCCATTTCCTTCAACAATGCATGAAAGTGAAAATTGAAAGTTAAGTCACTCAGTCATGTCCAACTCTTCGTGACCCCCTGGACTGCAGCCGACCAGGCTCCTCCACCCATGGGATTTTCCAGGGAAGAGTACTGGTCTGGCGTGCCATTGTCTTCTCCGTTGGTTCCTCTACCAGGGATCAAATCCACTTCCCTTGCAGTAGAACTGGGGAGTCTTAAACACTGAGCTGCTGAGGCAGTCCCTATTCTCTATTAATTTCATCTTCTCAGTTCCATTGATACCAAACGAATTTTCATTATAGTTTCTTCTTCTCTACTTACTTTGGATTTAAATTTCTCTTCTTTAGCTTCCTAAAGTGGGAGCTTAGATTATTGATTTTATATCTTTATTCTTCACTAATATAGGAAATCAATGCTATATATCTCCTTTGAATCACTACTTTCATTGCATTTTCCTTATCATTTATCAAAATATTTTTAAAGTCTCTTGAAATTTCTTCTTGGATCAAGGTGTCAATCTGAAATGTTTATTTGTTGTTGTTGTTCAGTGGCATGTGTCTGACTCTTTGTGACCCCACTGACTGCAGCATGCCAGGCTCCCCTGTCCTTTACTATCACACAGGGTTTGTTCAAAATCATGTCCATTGAGTCAAGGATGCCATTTAGCTATCTCATCTTCTGTTGCCCACATCTCTTCCTGCCCTCAATCTTCCCCAGCATCAGAGTCTTTTCCAATGAGTTGGCTCGTCACATCAGGTGGTCAAAGGTATTGGAGCTTCAGCTTCAGCGTCAGTCTTTCCAATGAGTATTAAGGACTGATTTCCTTCAGGACTGAATGGCTTGATCTCCTTTCTCTCCAAGGGACTCTCAAAAGTCTTCCCTAGCAACATAGCTTAAAAGCACTAATTCTTAGGTGTTCAGCCTTCTTTATGCTCAAACTCTCACATCCATACATGGGTACTGGAAAAAACATAGGTTTGACTATATGGAATTTGACAGCAAAAAATTGTCTCTGCTTTTTAATATGCTGTCTAGGATTGTTATAGCTTTTCTTCCAAGGAGCAAGCATCTTTTAATTTCATGGCTGCAGTCACCATCTGCAGTGATTTTGGAGCCCAGAAAATAAAGTCTGTCACTTTTTCTGGTTTTTCTCTACTTGCCATGAAGTGATGGGACCAGATGTCATGATCTTACTTTTCTGAATGTTGAATTTTAAGCCAGCTATTTCACTCTCCTCTTTCACTTTCATCAAGAGGCTCTTCAGTTCCTTTTCCCCTTCTGCCATTAGTATGGTGTCACCTGCATATCTGAGGTTATTGCTATCTCTCTCAGCAATCTTAATTCTAGCTTGTGCTTCATCCAGCCCAGTATTTCACCTGATGCATTTTGTATATAAATTAAATAAGCAAGGTGACAATATACAGCCTTGAGGTACTCCTGTCCCAGTGTTGAGACAGTTTATTGTTCCATGTCTGGTTATAACTGTTGCTGCTTGACCTACATACACGTTTGACCAATGTGTCAGTTAGAAATCTTTATTTAACCTACAAGAATTTGGGGATATGTCAGCTATCTTTCTACTGTTGATGGTCTTCCCCGGGGGCTCGGTTCATAAAACATCTGCCTGCAATGCAGGAGACCCAGGTTTGATCCCTGGGTTGGGAAGATCCCCTGAATGACTACCCACTCCAGTATTCTTGTGTAGATAATCCCACGGACATAGGACCCTGGTAGGCTACAGTCCATGGAGTAGCAGAGTCAAACACAACTGGGTGATTAACACACACACTTTCTACTGCTGATTTCTAGTTTAATCTTATCATAGTCTTTTACATGCATTAAATGACATACAACACTATACTGGTTTCAAGTGTACAGCATAATGATTTGGTATTTGAATATATTGTGAAATCAGTCAGTGCAGTCGCTCAGGCATGTCCAACTCTTTGCGACCCCATGAATCGCAGCACGCCAGACCTCCCTGTCCATCACCATCTCCAGGAGTTCACTCAGACTCACATCCATCTAGTCTGTGTTGCCATCCAGCCATCTCATCCTCGGTCGTCCCCTTCTCCTCCTGCCCCCAATCCCTCCTAGCATCAGAGTCTTTTCCAATGAGTCAACTCTTCACATGAGGTGGCCAAAGTACTGGAGCTTCAGCATTAGCATCATTCCTTCCAAAGAAATCCCAGGGTTGATCTCCTTCAGAATGGAGTGGTTGGATCTCCTTGCAGTCCAACGGACTCTCAAGAGTCTTCTCCAACACCACAGTTCAAAAGCATCAATTCTTCGGCGCTCAGCCTTCTTCACAGTCCAACTCTCACATCCACACATGACCACAGGAAAAACCATAGCTTTGACTAAAAGGACCTTAGTTGGCAAAGTAATGTATCTGCTTTTGAATATACTATCTAGGTTGGTCATAACTTTTCTTCCAAGGAGTAAGCGTCTTTTAATTTCATGGCTGCAGTCACCATCTGCAGTGATTTTGGAGCGCCAAAAAATAAAGTCTGACACTGTTTCCATTGTTTCCCCATCTATTTCCCATGAAGCGATGGGACTGGATGTCATGATGTTGGTTTTCTGAATGTTGAGCTTTAAGCCAACTTTTTCGCTCTCCTCTTTCACTTTCATCAAGAGATTTTTAGCTCCTCTTCATTTTCTGCCATAAGGGTGGTGTCGTCTACATATCTGAGGTTATTGATATTTCTCCCGGCAATCTTGATTCCAGCTTGTGTTTCTTCCAGTCCAGCGTTTCTCATGATGTACTCTGCATAGAAGTTAAATAAGCAGGGTGACAATATACAGTCTTGTCGTACTCCTTTTCCTATCTGGAACCAGTCTGTTGTTCCATGTCCAGTTCTAACTGTTGCTTCCTGACCTGCATACAGATTTCTCAAGAGACAGGTTAGGTGGTCTGATATTCCCATCTGTTTCAGAATTTTCCACAGTTTATTGTGATCCACACAGTCAAAGGTTTTGGCATAGTCAATAAAGCAGAAATAGATGTTTTTCTGGAACTCTCTTGCTTTTTCCATGATCCAGAGGATGTTGGCAATTTGATCTCTGGTTCCTCTGCCTTTTCTAAAACCAGCCTGAACATCAGGGAGTTCATGGTTCACGTACTGCTGAAGTCTGGCTTGGAGAATTTTGAGCATTACTTTACTAGCATGTGAGATGAGTGCAATTGTGCGATAGTTTGAGCATTCTTTGGCATTGCCTTTCTTTGGAATTGGAATGAAAACTGACCTTTTCCAGTCCTGTGGCCACTGCTGAGTTTTCCAAATGTGCTGGCATATTGAGTGCAGTACTTTCACAGCATCATCTTTCAGGATTTGAAACAGCTCAACTGGAATTCCATCACCTCCACTAGCTTTGTTCGTAGTGATGCTTTCTAAGGCCCACTTGACTTCATATTCCAAGATGTCTGGCTCTAGAATAGTGATCACATCATGATTATCTGGGTTGTGACGGTCTTTTTTGTACAGTTCTTCCGTGTATTCTTGCCACTTCTTCTTAATATCTTCTGCTTCTGTTAGGTCCAGACCATTTCTGTCCTTTATCGAGCACATCTTTGCATGAAATATTCCCTTGGTATCTCTAATTTTCTTGAAGAGATCTCTAATCTTTCCCATTCTGTTGTTTTCCTCTATTTCTTTGCATTGATCGCTGAAGAAGGCTTTCTTATCTCTTCTTGCTATTCTCTGGAACTCTGCCTTGAAATGCTTATATCTTTCCTTTTCTCCTTTGCTTTTCGCCTCTCTTCTTTTCACAGCTATTTGTAAGCCTCCCCAGACAGCCATTTTGCTTTTTTGCATTTCTTTTCCATGGGGATGGTCTTGATCCCTGTCACCTGTGTACAGTGTCATGAACCTCATTCCATAGTTTTTCAGGCAATCTATCTATCAGATCAAGGCCCTTAATTATATTTCTCACTTCCACTGTATAATCATAACGGATTTGATATTGTGAAATGGCCACCACAATATGTCTAGTTAACATATGTCACCATACCATAGATACAATTTTTTTCTTATGGTGAGAACTTTTAAGCTCTAGAGAGCTACTCTGTATATATTTTAATCATGTAGATTATATTCAATAGCAGTATTAACAAACAAGAATTATTACCATCTTAGGGACATCGACCAGTCCATTCTAAAGGAAATCATAACCGAATATTCACTGGAAAGACTGATGCTGAAGCTGTAACTCCAATACTTTGGCCACCTGATGTGAAGAACTGACTCATTTGAAAAGACCCTGATGCTGGGGAAAACTGGAGGCAGGAGAAGAAGGTGATGACAGAGGATGAGATGGTTGAATGTCATCACCAACTAAATACACATGAGTTTGAGTAAACTCTGGGAGTTGATGATGGACAGGGAAGCCTGGCATGCTGCAGTCCATGGAATCGCAAGGAGTTGGACATGACTGAGGGACTGAAATGAATTGAACTGAACAGAGGAACATCATGTCATCTCTGAATTCCAGCTATTTCATCTCAAAGCATCTAAAGTTTTCTTTCAGTTTAATTCTGATATTTTCATATTTCAGTTCATACTTTTAAAACCTAATAAAGGTAATAAGCCAGACACAACTTAGCGACTGAACACCAACAAAAGGGTAATGAAATTAAGTAATTTTTCTCTTGCATTCTAAATTGAGCCTATGCATTTTCTGTTAGTTTTTATTAGTCATACTACAATAACAAGTGACTCAATACTTGTTGCTTAAAAAACAATGTGTATATTATTTTAGCTCATGCTTAATGTTGCTTGCAGAAATGTATAATCCTTTTAGAAAAAAGGAGAGTAACATTTGGAGATAATAATGCAATTTTGTGTGTGTGTGTGTGTGTGTGTGTGTGTGTGCTTGTGTATCTATGTGTGCTCAGTCCTATCTGACTCTTTGCAATCCCAAGGATCATAACACGCCAGGCTCCTCTATCTATGGAATTTCCAGGCAAGAATTCTAGAGAAGTCTGCCATTTCTTATTCCAGGGTATCTTCCCAATCCAGGAATTGAACCAGTGTCTCTTGTGTCTCCTGCACTGGCAGGCAGATTCTTTACTGCTGAGCTGCCTGAGAAGCCTAACAATGCAATCTATTTTGAAGCCAGGCTTCAGCAATACCTGAACCATGAACTTCCAGATGCTGAAGCTGGTTCTAGAAAAGGCAGAGGAAGTAGATATCAAATTGCCAATATCTGCTAGATCATCAAAAAAGGAAAAGAGTTCCAGAAAAACAAGTATTTCTGCTTTATTGATTATGTCTAAGCTTTTGACTGTATGGATCACAATAAACTGTGGAAAATTCTGAAAGAAATGGGAATACCAGACCACCTGACCTGCCTCTTGAGAAACCTATATGCAGGTCAAGAAGCAAAAATTAAAACTGGACAGGGAACAACAGACAGGTTCCAAATAGGAAAAGTAGTATGTAAAGGCTATATATTGTCTTCTGCTTATTTAATTTATATACAAAGTACATCATGAGAAACAGTGGGCCAGAAGAAGCACAAGCTGGAATCAAGATTGCCGGGAGAAATATCAATAACCTCAGATATCCACCACCCTTATGGCAGAAAGTGAAGAAGAACTAAGTAGCCTCTTGACGAAAGTGAAAGAGGAGAGTGAAAAAGTTTGTCTAAAGCTCAACATTCAGAAAACTAAGATCATGGCAGCCAGTCCCATCACTTCATGGGAAATAGATGGGGAAACTTTGGAAATGGCGTCAGACTTCATTTTGGGGGGCTCCAAAATCACTGCAGATGGTGATTGCAACCATGAAATTAAAAGACGCTTACTCCTTGGAAGGAAAGTTATGACCAACCTAGATAGCATATAAAAAAACAGAGACATTACTTTGCCAACAAAGGTCTGTCTAGTCAAGGCTATGTTTTTTCCAATGGTCATGTATGGATGTGAAAGTTGGACTGTGGAGAAAGCTGAGCACTGAAGAATTAATGCTTTTGAACTGTGGTGTTGGAGAAGACTCTTGATAGCCCCTTGGACTCCAAGGAGATCCAACCAGTCCATTCTAAAGGAGATCAGTCTTGGGTGTTTGTTGGAAGGAGTGATGTTGAAGCTGAAACTCCAATACTTTGGCCACCTCATGTGAAGAGCTGACTCATTGGAAAAGACCCTAATGCTGGGAGGGATTGGGGGCAGCAGGAGAAGGGGACGACAGAGGATGAGATGGCTGGAAGGCATCACCGGCTCGATGGACTTATATAAGTTTGGGTGAACTCCGATAGTTGGTGATGGACAGGGAAGCCTGGCATGCTGCAATTCATGGGGTTGCAAAGAGTTGGACACGACTGAGTGACTGAACTGAACTGAACTGAGACACCATATTAAAAAGCAGAGACATTGCTTTGTCAACAAAGGTCCATCTGGTCAAGGCTATGGTTTTTCCAGTGGTCATTTATGGATGTGAGAGTTGGACTGTAAAGAAAGCTGAACGCTGAAGAATTGATGCTTTTGAACTGTAGTATTGGAGAAAAAGGAGATCAGTCCTGGGTGTTCATTGTGACGACTGATGTTGAAGCTGAAACTCCAATAGTTTGGCCACCTGATGCAAAGAGCTGACTCATTTGAAAAGTCCCTGATGCTGGGAAAGTTTGAGTGCAGGAAGAGAAGGGGACGACAGAGGATATGATGGTTGGATGGCATCACTGAATCAATGGACGTTAGTTTGGATAAACTCAGGGAGTTGGTGATGGACAGGGAGGCCTGGCGTGCTGTGGTTCATGGGGTCCTAAAGAGTCTGACACAACTGAAAGACTGAATTGAACTGAACTGTCCTCTGTATTTGAGGAAACTGCAGATTTGTCTTTGAGAATTAAGGTTATATAATAAGGTTTATTCTACTTATAGTCAAAAGGAAATGTATGTATAAAATAACTCATTCATTTTTTCTAACAGTTACTTAGAAAAGAATTTAAGTACCATAATTCCAGAATATACTGGAAACTATCCTACAGAAGAGTCATGTGAAGGAATCAGGAATATTACTCAAAACATGATACCAACTTACCTACAATCACTGTGAACCTGATTTTAGAATTTATGTCTCAGTGTATTTCTGAAGTATTTAACTTTTGTTTAAAATAACCAAGTTCCTACTTCTTAGCTTGTATTTTGGCTCCTCGGACTTTATCCCTTTTTGCCTGAAGTTGGTCAAAGTTACTTCCACAAGCATTTTTCACATGCCACTCTTATAACTGAAATCTATCAGAAAACCCACTGCTAAATTGTCGTCTTTTAAAATATCAGCTTAAAACTCAGTAGAATCCAGAGTTTGTCATCCTTCTGCTTTCCATGAGCTTTTTCAATTATACAACTTACGTAAATGTCTTTTAGTTTGTTCAAATTAATGTAGTTGTATATGTATTAATAATAACTTCAAATTATGTTTGCTTTGTTTCATTATAGCCACATATATGAAGTAACTGCTATTTCCATTTTCCAAATTAATCCTTACTGCTTATCAATACTTCTAATTAAATATTATGTTCGAAGTATTGAAAGTGCCAAAATCTTATTATTTTATGTATGTCAAATCTTCCAAAAAAAAAAATTAAAAAGGAAAAGGAAAGAAAAATTAACAAAAATAGACATAAAAATTAAAAGAATTAGCCTTAGCATTACTGCTAACACTGCTTCAAAAAAAAGAAGGAAATAAAATTGTTGAGTATCTAGTAAGTCCTTGAAAACTTTGATAGAAACTAGAGGTGTGAAGATGAATGCTGACAAGGTCTGTTGCACTTAAGGAGATATACAACTGAAAAAGGTAGCTCAATTTGATAAATGTTCTTATGAAATCCTGCACAAAAATGCCATGAAAATATATAGACCTTATAACTAATTCTGCCCAGGAAATTGGGGAAAGTTTCACAGATGAGAGGATAACTTATTGATCCATTTTCTCTCCCTTGCTTCTTTTGATTTTACTGCCTATTCAAACCACTTACACAACTTTGTGCTCTACCAATCTATACTTCCCAATTTCAATAAATAGCTAGAAACCTTGGACTGATCCTTTATTCTTTATTCTCTCTCAACCCCAGATCCCACCTTTCAGCAGGTCATGTTACCTTTATCTCTCAAACATATCACCAATCCATCCACTTCTTTCAACATCTATTACCACCATCCTATTTCAGGTACCATCATCTATCTTCTGAATTACTGCAATAGCCTCCAAATGGATTTTCCCACTTCCACTATGGACCATGAACAATTCGTTCTCCACAAAGAAGCTATTAGTCATGACACAAAGCTGCTATGACAAAGAGACTCCAAAGTACAGTGGGTTTAATAAGATGTATCTGTATTTCTCTTTTATGTAACAATTCAGGTGTAAGCAGTCCAAGACTGGAACACCACCTTTGTGTTCTCAATATTTAGCTTTCATCTCTGGGCTGAAAAGAGTCTCCAAGTTTTTATAAGATGCCAGAGAATAGGGAGGAAAGAAGCAGCTCAGGAAAGTGAATGGCCATTCCTTTCAAGAAGAAGTCCTAAAAGTGACCTATATTATATTTCAATTTCCATGAGTCTGAACTTAGTCATATGGCCACATCTAGATGTAAGGGAAATTGGTATATAAAAATTTCATTAGTTGACTGTAGCCCAGTCAAGTCTTTGTTATTTAAAAAAAAAATGGAGGAATAGATATTGTGAGACAGCTAACAATCTGATGCTTTGACCTTTTCAAAGCAAAAACAAAAATTAAACCATGTTACTTCCCTGTTTAAAACATTCTGTGGTTTCTTTTCCTTGTATTGAAATGAAGTGAAATGAAGTCGCTCAGTCGTGTCCAACTCTTTGCGACCCCATGGACTGTAGCCTACCAGGCTCCTCTGTCCATGTGAGTTTGCAGGCAATAGTCCTGGAGTGGATTGCCATTTCCTTCTCTAGGAGATCTTGCCAACCCATGGATCGAATCTGGGTCTCCCGCATGGTAGACAGATGCTTTACTGTCTGAGCCACCAGGGAAGTCCTTGTATTATGGAACCCTATTTGTTTCATTAATGACAGTTACTAAAAGTTGTAATTGTATATTTATTTAGATGCTTTTTATTGTTTTCTATTACCTTTAGTTCAGTTCAGTCGGTCAGTCATGTCTGACTCTTTGCAATCCCATGGACTGCCCACGTGAGGCTTCCCTGTCCATCACCAACTCACAGAGCTGGCCTCAAACTCATGTCCATCGAGTTGGTGATGTCATTCAACCATTACGTCCACTATTGTCCCCTCTCCTCCTGTCTTCAATCTTTTCCAGCATCATGGTCTTTTCTAAAGAGTCAGTTCTTCTCATCAGATGTCCAAAGCATCAGAGCTTCAGCTTCAGCATCAGTTCTTCCAATGACTTTTCAGGACTTATTTCCTTTAGGACTGACTCATTTGATCACCTCGCTTTCTAAAAGACTCTCAAAAAGCCAGAAAGAAAAACACCAATACAGTATACTAACACATATATATGGAATTTAGAAAGATGGCAATGACGACCCTGTATGCAAGAAAGCAAAAAAGACACCGAGGTGTATAACGGACTTTTGGACTCAGAGGGAGAGGGAGAGGGTGGGATGATTTGGGAGAATGGCATTGTAACATGTATACTATCATGTAAGAGTCAAATCGCCAGTCTATGTCTGACACAGGATACAGCATGCTTGGGGCTGGTGCACGGTGATGACCCAGAGAGATGTTATGGGGAGGGAGGTGGGAGGGGGATTCATGTTTGGGAACGCATGTACACCCGTGGTGGATTCATGTCAATGTATGGCAAAACCAATACAGTATTGCAAAGTAAAATGAAGTAAAAATAAAAATTAAAAAAAAT
The DNA here is from genome assembly GCF_001704415.2 of Capra hircus. NCBI lineage: Eukaryota > Metazoa > Chordata > Mammalia > Artiodactyla > Bovidae > Capra > Capra hircus. The sequence goes on from NW_017189517.1 coordinate 47,724,126, forward strand.
AAATAAACCACCACCAATGAAAAAATAAAAATTAAAAAAATTAACTAATCTTAAGAGATGTAGAAAAGAATTTGAGGAAATACAACATCCTTTCATAATAAAAAATTTTCAAGAAATTGGATATCAAAAAAAAAAAAAGATTCTTCTTCAGCACCACAACTCAAAAACATCAGTTCTTCAGTGCTCAGCTTTATTTATAACTCTCACATCCATATATGACTACTGGAAAAACCATAGTTTTGACTAGATGGACCATTGTTGGTAAAGTAACATCTCTGCTTTTTAATATGCTGTCTAGGTTGGCCATAGCTTTTATTCAAAGAAGCAAGTGTCTTTTAATTTCATAGCTGCAGTCACAATATGCAGTCATTTTGGAGCCCAAGAAAATAAAGTCAGTCACTGTTTACACTGTTTCCCCATCTATCTGCCATGAAGTGATAGGACCAGATGCCATGATCTTAGTTTTTTGAAGTTTGAGCTTTAATCCATAGAACACTATGGGTTAAAATAAAGAGTTAAAGTTTTCCAGAGATAATAGTAAAGAAACAAACAAACAAACAAACAAAACAGACAGCGGATTCTATCATTCAGGATATGCCCTGACATTCACAACTAGGTCATGCCATTTTCCTATTAAAAATAATGTCACTAAATATTAAACTCAGACAAGGTTACTCCAGGACCTTGATAAATGAGATAAAATAAGACTGCTTCATAAGTTTTTCTAAGCAAAGAACAACAAAAAATAGGGGGTACTATGAAACTGATAAGTAACAAAGACCTCTTCTTTTGATCAACATGAATGAGTACCACTTCTTTAGCAATTATAATATTAACCCCATTCTAGTCTCTATTCCTATAAATAAAATTTATTGATATATGCAATCTTACAAATGATCTTACATTACGGTAGTATTCAGTGTATAATTAACCTCCATTTTGTTAGAGTTTCCTACAAACCACTCAGTCAAAGCCCAATTCCTATATTCAGTATTTTTTTTTTTCACATCTGCTTACTCACACACCTCATGATTCTCCATGGTGTGTATTTTCCCTCACTGCAATGAGTAATAGATACCACGTGTTCAGCTGTAAATAAATTCTTGGTTGTCTGGCTGAGTAGAATTGAAAGCAGATAGAGTACTTTCAAAGGAGAAAAAGCTTTACTGAAAGGTAATTCACTGCTACTAATAATGGAATACTTTCCCCAAATTGTTGGGAAAAAGAAAGTCAATACTTGAGTTCTGACCAAGTAAGAATATGTTTTAACAATAAGAATGACATAAACACATTTCAAAACAATTAAAGCTGTAGGATATAGTTTTCTAATTAACATTAAAAGACATTCTAAAGTAAAGTGAACCTGGCTTTAAGGTCTGAGATAAAAGCTTAAAGGCTATCATAAACTTGTGAAATGAAATAAACACTGAATTATAATAGTAATTTTTGATCTTGAAAAGAGAGAATGAGAAAGAAAGACATAAAAGAAATAGCTTACAAGCTGGGAGGTGTTTTTGATGGAGTTCAAGTTAGGGATATTTGATTTTCCAAGAAGAAAGAAAAAGCACAGGATAACTTTAAACTCTGATAACTTAGTTAGGTTTGAGGGATTACTATTAATATCAAGTGCAGGTATTCTTTTTTGGTTGATGTAAAATTCCAGAATTAGATTGTGGTGAGACGTTGCACATCATTGCTAATGTACTAAAATCCACTGAATGGCACACATTGTAGGTTTTTAAAAATAGTAATTTGATGAAAATTTATTTTTATTATAAAATAAAAATGTTTATCTTAGATTAAAAATTTTAGTTTTCAGAAAGATACTACTGATTTTAACTCAAGAAGAAATAGAAAATCTGACTAGATTTATAAATAAAGAGCTTGAATTAGTCACGTAAAATATTCCTACCAATAAAGCCTTGGAGAAGATGGCCTTATTGCTGAATCCTCTCCGCTGGAGAAGGGCATGGCAACCCACTCTAGTATTCTTACCTGGAGAATCCCTATAGACTGAGGAGCCGGGTGGGCTACAAACTATGGTGTCTCAAGGAGTCAGACACGACTGGGCAACTAAGCACAGCACATCAAAAACTTTAAAAGAATACTACCTTTTTCAAAGATAATGTGTCCATAGGTGCATGGATTTATCTCTGGGTTTCCTATTTTGTTCCACTGATCTATATTTCTCTCTTTGTGCCAGTACCATACTGTCTTGATGACTGTGGCTTTGTAGTAGAGCCTGAAGTCAGGCAGGTTGATTCCTCCAGTTCCATTCTTCTTTTTTCAAGATTGCATTGGTTATTGGAGGTTTTTTGTATTTCCATACAAATTGTGAAATTATTTGTTCTAGCTCTGTGAAAAATAACATTGGTAGCCTGATAGGGATTGCATTGAATCTATAGATTGCTTTGGGTAGCACTCAATTTCACTATATTGATTTTTCCGATCCATGAACATGGGATATTTCTCCATCTGTTAGTGTCCTCTTTGATTTCTTTCACCAGTGTTTTATAGTTTTCTATACATAGGTCTTTAGTTTCTTTCAGTAGATAAATTCTTAAGTATTTTATTCTATTCGTTGCAATGGTGAATGGAATTGTTTCATTTTCTCATTATTAGTGTATAGGAATGCAAAGGATTTCTGTGTGTTGATTTTATATCCTGCAACTTTGATATATTCATTGATTATCTCTAGTAATTTTCTGGTGGAATCTTTAGAGTTTTCTATGTAGAGGATCATGTCATCTGCAAACAGTGAGAATTTTACTTTTTCTTTTCCAATTTTGATTGTTTTATTTCTTTTTCTGCTCTCAATGCTGTGGCCAAAACTTCCAGAACTACGTTGAATAGTAGTGGTGAAAGTGGACATTCTTGTTAATGACTTTAGGCAAAATGCTTTCGATTTTTTACCGTTGAGAATAATGTTTGCTGTGGGCTTGTCATATATAGCTTCTATTATGTTGAGGTATGTTGCTTCTATTCCTGCTTTCTGGAGAGTTTTTATCATAAATGGATGTTGAATTTGTCAAAGGTTTTCTCTGCATCTATTGAGATACTCATATGGCTTTCATTTTTCAATTTGTTAATGTGGTGAATTACATTGATTGATTTGTGGATATTGAAGAATCCTCGCATCCCTGGGATAAAGCCCAGTTGGTCATGGTGTATGATCTTTTTAATGTGCTGTTGGATTCTGATTGCTAGAATTTGTTAAGGAATTTTGCATCTATGATCATCAGTGATATTGGCCTTTAGTTTTCTGTTTTTGTGGCATCTTTGTCAGGTTTTAGTATTAAGGTGATAGTGGCCTCATAGAATGAAATTGGAAGTTTACCTTCCTCTGCAATTTTCTGGAAGGGTTTGACTAGGATAGGTGTTAGAATTCAGCTGTGAAGCCATCTGGATTTGAGCTATTGTTTGCTGGAAGATTTCTGATTACAGTTTCAATTTCCGTGCTTGTGATGGGTCTGTTAAGATTTTCTATTTCTCCTTGGTACCATTTTGGAAAGCTGTACTTTTCTAAGAATTTGTCAATTTCTTCCACGTTGTCCATTTTATTGGCATATAATTGCTGATAATAGTATCTTATGATCCTTTGTATTTCTGTGTTGTCTGTTGTGATCTCTCCATTTTCATTTCTAACTTTATTGATTTTATTTTTCTCCCTTTGTTTCTTGATGAGTCTGGCTACTGTTTTGTCAATTTTATTTATCCTTTCAAAGAAACATAGATCAATTGAACAAAATAGAAAGCCCAGAGATAAATCCACGCACCTATGGACACCTTATCTTTGACAAAGGAGGCAAGAATATACAATGGATTAAAGACAATCTCTTTAAAAAGTGGTGGTGGGAAAACTGGTCAACCACTTGCAAAAGAATGAAAGTAGAACACTTTTTAACACCATACACAAATATAAACACAAAATGGATTAAAAATCTAAATGTAAGACCAGAAACTATAAAACTCTTAGAGGAGAACATAGGCAAAACACTATCCGACATACATCACAACAGGATCCTCTATGACCCACTTCCCAGAATACTGGAAATAAAAGCAAAAATAAACAAATGGGACCTAATTAAACTTAAAACTTCTGCATAACAAAGGAAACTATAAACAAGGTGAAAAGACAGCCTTCAGAATGGGAGAAAATAATAGAAAATGAAGCAACTGACAAACAACTCATCTCAAAAATATACAAGCAATTCCTGTAGCTCAATTCCAGAAAAATAAATGATCTAATCAAAAAATGGGCCAAATAACTAAATAGACATTTCTCCAAAGAAGACGCAGATGGCTAACAAACACATGAAAAGATGCTCAACATCACTCATTACCAGAGAAATGCAAATCAAAACCACAATGAGGTACCATTTCACGCCAGTCAAAATGGCTGCTATCCAAAAGTCTACAAGCAATAAATGCTGGAGAGGGCATGGGGAAAAGGGAATGCTCTTACAATGTTGGTGGGAATGCAAACTAGTACAGCCACTATGGAGAACAGTGTGGAGATTCCTTAAAAACCTGGAAATAGAACTGCCTTATGACCCAGCAATCCCACTGCTGGGCATACACACCGAGGAAACCAATATCGAAAGAGACACATGTACCCCAATGCTCATCGCAGCACTTTTTATAACAGTCAGGACATGGAAGCAAGCTAGATGTCCATCAGCAGATGAATGGATAAGAAAGCAGTGGTACATAAACACAATGGATTATTATTCAGTCATTAAAAAGAATACATTTGAATCGGTTCTGAGGTGGATAAAACTGGAGCTTATTATACAGAGTGAAGTAAGCCAGAAAGAAAAACACCAATACAGTATACTAACACATATATATGGAATTTAAAAAGATGGTAACAATAACCTTGTATGCGAGAGAGCAAAAGAGACACAGATGTATAGAACAGTCTTTTGGACTATGTGGGAGAGGGAGAGGGTGGGATGATTTGGGAGCATGGCATTGAAACATGTATAAAATCATATAAGAAACTAATCACCAGTCCAGGTTTGATGCAGGATACAGGATACTTGGTGCTGGTGCACTGGGATGACCCGGAGGGATGGTATGGGGAGGGATGTGGGAAGGGGGTTCAAGATGGGGAACATGTGCATACCTGTGGCGAATTAATGTTGATGTATGGCAAAACCAATGCAATATTGTAAAGTAATTAGCCTCTGATTAAAGTAAATAAATTTAAATTAAAAAAATAAAAGAATACTACCCATCTGTCACAAAATCTTACAATAAAAAATAAAGAATATTTCTTAACTCATTCTATGAGTCCAATAATGATTCCAAACCCAGACAAATATATCACAAGAAAACTACAGATAAATATTCCCTATGAAATATAGGTACAAAAATTTTCAGTGAAATACTCGCCAACTGAATCCTACAGGAAATACAAAGGATTTTTACCCTGATCAATTGGGACCTATCCCAGGAATGCAAAGTTGGTTTATTATTCAGTAAATCAATTAATGGAATTTATCATAATAACAGAATTCAGAACAAAAATCATACCATTAATTCAATAGTTGCAGAAAAGCATTACAAAGTCTAGCACTCTTTCATGAAAATAAGACTCAATCAAGTAAGAACACAAAATAGCTTCATGTCCCTGATACATGGTATTAACAAAAATCCCACTAGAAACATTATACTTAATGTCAAAATACTGAATGTTTTGTTCTTAGGTTCAGGAATTAAACAAGATGCTTACTTTTGCTATTTCTATTCAACACTGTACTGCAGGTTGTAGCCAGAAAAATTAGACAAGAAAATGAAATAAAAACATACAAATTAGAAAAGGAAAAGTAAAATTATATTTGTAGATAACATGATTTTTGTACAAAAAACCTAAAGAATCAACTAAAAAACTATTAATATACAATAAACTTAATAAATGTAAATATATAATGAAAGTTCTACCTGTCATATTTTTAACAATACAAGGATAGCTAGTACCACTGTTTCCACTCTACATTGCACTGGATGTGCTAACAACTGAAGTAGTCAAAGAAAAAGAAAGGCATGAGAACTGGAAAAAAAGGATGATACAGAATTTACATTTATAAATTCTATTATAATTAATAAGAGTTTGTCAAGGTTGTTGGGTAAAAATCAATATAAATATAAATTGTAAATTGGCTAGCAACAAACAAAATATGCAATTTAAAGAAAGCTCTCAAAATAACATTCAGATGTCAAGCATATATGGACCTTTAAAAGTGAAAACCTCTAAGCGGATTTTTTTTTCTTATTTGTAAAAGTTGGACATAACTCAATAGAGAGCTATAACATATATTTGCCAGGAAATCTCAGTACTATAAAAATGTCAATTGTTTCCCAAAGTGATGTGTAAATTCCATGAAATACCATGTATCTTCCAATAAAACTTCTTTGCAGAAGTGAAAATCCGATTCTAAAATTTAAGAGGATATGCCATGGGTCAAGATTAGCCAATCTTTATCAAAAAAGGAGAACAATATGGAGGATGTGATCTTGCTGTATACTAAGACTCATTACAAATCTATAGTAATTAAGACAGTGTGATAATTACACAGAGATAGACCAGTAGGATAGAATACAACTGTATCCAGAAGCATATTCTTACATATATGGAAATATGTATGGTGCATTTTGAATCAAAGCTAGGGGAAAAATAATGTATTTTTCAGTAAATGCTTTCAGGGCAATTCATATACACATAAAAAGGACTCCAACATGTAGTCAGAGACAGCAATGAAGTGCAGGTAGGTTAAAATATTAAATCTGAACAGCAAAATTTTGAAAAGTTTACGTGATAAAAAATAATTTCTTAATGATCACAAGGCAGGCAAGGATTTCTTAAACAAGAAACACACACACACACATAATACAAAGTGTTGCTAGACTCACCATCATTAAAAAAAGAACATCTGTTCAATAAGTTATATCATAAAATGAGTAAAGTACAAGCTCAAGCTTGGTAGAGTTACTGGTAACATATAAAATCAACAAAGGGTTAATATGCAAAATGTGAAAGTAACTTCTACAAAGGCAAAAGGACAGCTCTGTAGAAATATGGGCAAAATCTTAGAATCAATGTTTCATAAAAAAGAAAACCCAAATAGCCAATAAACTATGGAAAATGTACTCACCTTCATAAGTGATCAATCAGTTCAGTTCAGTTCAGTCACTCAGTCATGTCTGACTCTGCAACCCCATGGACGGCAGCACACCAGGCCACCCTGTCCATCACCAACTCCTGGAGTTCACTCAAATTCATGTTCATAGAGTTGGTGATACCATCCAACCATCTCATCCTCTGTTGTCCCCTTCTCCCGCTTTCAATCTTTCCCAGCATCAGGGTCTTTTCAAATGAGTCAGCTCTTCACATCTATACCAAAGTATTGGAGGTTCAGCTTCAGCATCAGTCCTTCCAATGAATATTCAGGACTGATTTCCTTTAGGATTAACTGGTTGAATCTTCTTGCAGTCCAAGGAACTCTCAGGAGTCTTTTCCAGCAACACAGTTCAAAAGCATCAATTCTTTGGTGTTCAGCTTTCTTTATGGTTCAACTCTCACATCCATATATGGCTACTGGAAAAACCATAGCTTTGACTAGATGGACCTTTGATGGCAAAGTAATGTCTCTGCTTTTTAATATGCTATGTAGGTTGGTCAGAACTTTTCTTCCAAAGAGTAAGCGTTCTTTTTATTTCATGGCTGTAGTCAGCATCTGCAGTGATTTTGGAGCCTCCCAAAATAAAGTCTGTCACTGTTTCTACGGTTTCCCCATCTATTTGCCATGAAGTGATGGGACCAGATGCCATGATCTTCATTTTCTGAACGTTGAGATTTAGGCCAACCTCATTCATGAGATCTTATTGACCCAGGGGATTAACCCTGCATCTTCTACATCTCCTGCATTGTCAGGTGAGTTCTTTACTACCAGCACCACCTGGGAAGCCCATACACTCACACATAAATACAAATTATATATATATATACACTCAGCTGGTGGCATTACATCTTTACATACTAAATATTTCTGAAAAGGCATGATGTAAAGAAATCTGATTCATTTTTATTTAAGCCAGTATGTATTAAACTAATTAGATTCTTTGTACAAACATGAAAGAGACCCATTAATATCCCAGTGCATTTCAGAAATACTAATCTAAAAGTTATCCTATCTGCAAATGAATATAAATTATTGGTTATGAAATATAATTCATTGTAAATAAGCATTACTTAATTATTGGTATTCAAACAGAATTGTGTAATGCTGAGATGCATGGCAGTAATTGTGGAACATAAGAACAAAGTACAAACTGTGTTTCGTACTGCCTATTATATAGGGAGCAAAGGAAAAATGAAGCAATTAACAAGCCCTTAATATCAATAGTATGTGCATTCAATAACATCTTATTAGAATGTTAGGTAAATCAGAAAGTGTCTGTCACTCCGGTAGCTTGCAATGGTAGTTATCAACCATACCCAGGATAAAGCTTGCCCCTGAGTGTGTGTTAGTCACTCAGTTGTGTCTGACACTTTGCAACCCCTCTTTGCAACCTGCCAGGCTTCTCTGTCCATGGGATTCTCCAGGCAAGAACACTGGAGTGGGTTGCCATTTCCTTCTCCAGTTGCCATTCCTTTCTTCAAAACTTGTTTACCTTATGTCCATCAGACATTAGTCTTTATTGAATCATATGTATCCCCTTCCAAGAAAAAAGGACTTCAATATACCTTCACATCTCCTGCATACCTTAGACAAGTTAAATAACCTCTCAGAGATTCATTTTGGTCATCTGAAATGTGAGAATAATAAAAGATCATATCTCAAAATATTGTTTTGAAGATTTACTTTTGTAATAAACATGATACACATTATGTCATAAAATAGTTCTGGACCTCTAAGTAAGTGCTGAGTGAATGTTAGCTAAAACTAACAGCAGTAGCAGAATCATCAATAGGAAACTAATGCCATGGCCCATTCCTAATTTCTATAAACTGGGGATAATCTAAGTTATGGAGTAAGAGTGAATGACACAATAATAACATAACTGCTTTGATATTCCCCAGATCTAAATGATCCTACAATATTTTTTTTCCTAATTTGCAACCTTATCTTGTCACTCCCTACCTCATGATATGGCCTTCCATCTCTTTCAAACTAAACGACAAACTTCTTTGGTTTATCACAGCGTTCTATGTGATACAGACTCTACCTCAAATCTAAATTTCACCCTTAGGTATCAACATTTTTCTACTTAAACCCTCTTCTATAGTTTGTTTTTTTTTATTTTTCCTGATAACTGCTTTCCAAATATCTCTTTTGTGTGTTTATTGCTTTTTTCTTTTGTTAATAAACTTCTTCTTATATCTCATACATTTTCTTTAACTGACATAGTCCTACTCCTTAAGATTACACAGCAATTAGTAAAATGTTCTTTATTGTGCACCATCCATTTGTTCTTTCATTCAACAAATATTGATAAATAATTACTATGTGAGAATTCTGCTGTAAACACTAGAGATACTCTTCATAAAGTAAAAACTGAAATGGGAAATATAGTCATTTACAAATCACTACAAGTGTGATGCATGTTTAAAAGAAAGGGAAACATCAGCTATAAAAATGTATAACAAAGGAGCTAACACACTCTAGCAATAAAATTTTTCCTGCAAGAAGCCATATTTTAGCAGAGCGAGTTGGAGTAAAAGTTCCAAAGGATTTAGCAAAATGGAGCTGGCATTGGGGGTGGGAGTGGAGAGTTGAGATCTTCTAGCCAGAGAGAACCACATATATGAAGGCTGTAAGTCAAAAAAGAGCAAAACATTTGTTAGACTAAAAGAAATACAGTATGGTTATAATAGATGTGATGAAGGAGAAATATTGGGTACTAATAGAAAATATGGGTTTCCCTGGTGGCTCAGTTGGTAAAGAATCTGCCTGCAATGTGAAACACCTGAGTTCGAACCCTGGGATGGGAAGATTATCTGGAGAAGGGCATGACAATCCATTCCAATAATCTTGCCTGGAGAATCCCATGGACAGAGGAGCTACAGACTGTAGACTGGCGGGCTACAGTCCCTGGGGTTGAAAAGAGTCGGACACGACTAAGCAACCAAGCACAGCACACACAGCACAACAGAAAATATAATATGTGCAGGAGCTTCCCTCATAGCTCATTTGGTAAAGAATCTGTCTGCAGTTCAGGAGACCACAGTTCGATTCCTGGGTCAGGAAGATCTGCTGGAGAAGGGATAGGTTGCCCACTCCAGTATTCTTGGGCTTCCTTTCGGGCTCAGCTGGTAAAAATTCTGCCCGCAATGTGGGAGACCTGGGTTCAATCCTTGGGTTGGGAAGATCCCCTGGAGAAGGGAAAGGCTACCCACTCCGGTATTCTGGTCTGGAGAATTCCATGGATTGTATGGTCCATGGGGTCACAAAAAGTCTGACACGACTGAGCAACTTTCAACTTTCACTTTTCACTTTCATTGAAACAAAACATTTTGTCATAATAATTGTGTTAGGTTTGCTGTGTGTTAAAATAGTGTATATTAGATTAGGAAATATGCCAGTTATCTTTGTTTGTCAAAACTTTCAGTGTAAAATTGCATATATATATATATATATAATTCTCATTTGAAATTCTGTAACATACAGATAATTCATCTCCTTGGACTTTACAAAAATTTTTATAAACTATGCCTTTGTTCATGGAATTTCAGTTTTCATATATTAAATATAAAGAATCTGACCATATTTAGACACTAAGTTTTTGTTTGTTTTGTTTTAGAAATGTCTATGTAAGGATTTTAATAGGTTTACTGTGTTTTTCTACTTGTTAAAAACTAGTTCAACAAGTCTAATTCTACTAGTTGAAATGCATATAAATTTAAATCCTACAGAGTTTTAATGAAAAAAAAAGTATCAGAAATTCAGTTAGAAAAACACAGTTTTAAAGGATATTAACAGGATTATTGGAGAATTAAAAAAATAATTCCACTTTCTTATACATAGAATTCTTTTTTTCTAATACTCAGGGGACAATGTACTGCCCTTCCCCTTCACCCCCACCAGATCCTCAGCCCAGCCACTCCTTCTTCCCCTGCCTACTATCACATCTAAGTCCTCACACTGAATGCCACTTCCTCCATGAAGACTTCTTGCTTACTCCCCTCCTAGAAATTTTTTTTTTAATTGAAGTGTAGTTGATTTACAGTTTTGTCTTAGACTCTAGTTTACAGAAGTGATTCAGTTATATATATTATTTTTCAGATTATTTTCCATTATAGGTTATCACAGGATATTCCCTGCAGGATTAAAATCCTTAGTGGGATTTTATTTTTAACTTAAGCTCTTGAATGTTTCAGCCATAGAAAATATTGCATAATTTAATTGTTTGATCATTTAGTATAAGAAACATTTTGGCACAAGTCTTGGTTATATTTGTTTTATAGCATTCCATGTTATTGTTCAAAGAACATATTTTTCCTTGTGAGAGTTCAGTCTTCAGTTATGGCCATTTGCTTATGATCCATGGCCTTGCCTTAACTGACATTAATTGATTTCTGTTTTTCTAATAAGGCAAATAAAAAAATCTATAGTAATGTCAAACAATATAACTTGTATGGAAGTTGGTGCCTTTTTTGTGACTTGTGAGATAGTTAAGATGGTTTTATGTGATCAATTGGTAGAATAGTGATTTTCTGAGAGAAGGAAATATGCAATCCATAGTCCCTAGAGACAAAAGAGAAATGACCCTATAAGGGCAAACGTGTTTTCATCCAAACAATACAAAATTCTTTCAAAATGCAGAGGGAAAGGACTGCAAGTTGATCTTGCTTTGCTTTATAAACCAAGTCACTCACTTAGAATTTCCATATGCATTTTTAACAAGTTACATATGACTTGCCAGCAAAATTCTTAAAAATATAACTGCCTCTTCAGTTATACAGATATCCACTGTATTTGACTTGTACTTGAGAAGAAACCATTTTTATATTTAAACAACCTGAAATAGCTCTTAAAATTTTATTTATATTCTAACTAATAGAATAAAGGCAGAAGGTGAAAATATTTTTATATGTAGAGTAAAATACAATAATCTTTCCTACTAGAGGTTCTTTAATAGTATTTGAGATATCACTGTATTGCACTGATTGAATGCCAGAGGGTTTTTTTTTAATATTGCATTATATTTTGAAGTCTTATTTACTGAGGCATAACTTGTATTGAGTAAAATTCATCCTTTTTAGTATGCAGTTTTATGAACTTGAAAAAATGCATATGACAGGCAAAGTCAAGATACAGAAGCTTCATCAAGGAGAGCAATTCCGTCCTATACCTTTCTAGTCTACCCTTCCCAACATTCCAGCCTCTGACAACCACTAGTAACGTTCTATCCTTACAGTTTTACCTTTTACAAAAATGCTATATAAATTGTATTATATAATATCTAGCTTTCTGAGTCACTCTTTCACTTAGTATAAGGCATTTGAGAGTTATATGTGATGTTTTGTGTATAATTAATTATTTCCTTTTTTATTGAGAATATTTCTATCATGTGAAGTTATCACTGTTCATATAGTCATCAGTTGATGCAGCCACGAGTGTTTCCACTTTTAACTGATTGATACTAACCTGCTACAAATATTCACGTACAAGTTTTTGTATGAACGTGTTTTAATTTCTCTCGGGCAAATACCTAGAAGTGAGATTGTAGGCATAAGTAATGTGTATATTAATTATGTAAAACATATACATATTGTTCATATATAACAATATAAGAAACTGCCAATCAGTTTTCCAAACTGACTATATCATTTTTTTAAATTCCCATTAGGAAAGAGAGACTTCTAGTTGTTCCATGTCTTTACACTTTGGTATTCAGACTTTTTTCCTTGTTTTTGTTTGTTTTATTTTTTAAATAAATTTATTTATTTTAATTGGAGGTTAATTACTTTATAATATTGTATTCGTTTTGCTATACATCAACATGAATCCGCCACAGGTATACACATGTTCCCCATCCTGGAACCCCCTCCCTCCTCCCTCCCCGTACCATGCCTCTGGGTCATCTCAGTGCACCAGCCCCAAGCATCCAGTATCATGCATCGAACCTGGACTGGTGATGCGTTTCTTATATGATATTACACATGTTTCAATGCCATTCTCCCAAATCTTCCCACCCTCTCCCTCTCCCACAGAGTCCAAAAGACTGTTCTATACATCTGTGTCTCTTTTGCTGTCTCACATACAGGGTTATCGTTACCATCTTTCTAAATTCCGTATATATACGTTAGTATACTGTTTTGTTATTTTTATTTTAGACATTCCAATAGGTTTGGAATGATATCTCATTGTGAATTAATTTGCATTTTCCTAATTGGGGCTTCCCAGTTACCACTAGTGGTAAACAACCCACTTGCCAATGCAGGATACGCAAGAGACATAGGTCATAAACATAATAAAGGCATGGCAACTTAGTATTCTTGCCTGGGGAATCCCCATGAACAGAGGAACCTGGTGGGCTACAGTCCAGGCACAACTAGAATCAGACAAAACTGAAGTGACTTAGCATGCACACAATGATTAATTGTGCTGCACAAGTTTCATGTGGCAATTTGCTATCCGTATACTTTACCTGGTGAAGTGTCTATCCAAATTTTTACACACTTTTTATTGGCTTTTCAAAAAATTTATTATCTGTTGAGAGTTCTTTTCTGTTCTGTTCATTCTTTGTCTAATATATGAATTGCAAATATTCTCTTTTACACTTTTGCATAAGTAAAAAGCAGAAGTTTTAATGTTGATCAAAGTTGATGTTTTAACTAAGAAAATTTTGCCAAGACAGGGCCTCAAATGTTTTTACCTGTGTGTGTGTGTGTGTTTTAACATGTTTGGTAACTAGGATCCATTTTTGTGGTAAATTTTGTATATGATGTGAGGTGTGTGTCTAGCTTTAGTTGCATTTTTTTGACTAAAATATTTATTAATATTTGTCATTTTAATGAAAACACTATTCTATGTTGATTGAAACGTTTTTGTATCTTTTTAATACATATATGTGTGAGTTTATTATTTGGCTTTCTGATCTCTTCCACTGATATATGCATTAATCTTTTGTTCAATACCACATTGTCTTGATTACTGTAGATTTATGTTGCCTAAAATCAGGTAGTATGAGCCCTTAATATTTGTTCTTTTGTATTGGACATTCTGCTTTCTCTGTTTTTCCATACAAATTTTGAATCAAATGTGATTCAACTAAATTTTTTACTTGGACTTTGATTAGAATTGCATAACATCTAGACATCACTATTGAGTATTTTCCATGAAAATGCTATATTTGTATTTATTTATTTATTTATTTATTTTTTATTTTATTTTTTTAACGTTTTATTTTTACTTTATTTTACTGTATAATACTGTATTGGTTTGGCCACACATTGACATGAATCCACCACGGGTGTACATGCGATCCCAAACATGAACCCCCCTCCCACCTCCCTCCCCACAACATACCTCTGGGTCATCCCCGTGCACCAGCCCCAAGCATGCTGTATCACATAGACATAGACTGGTGATTCGATTCTGACATGATAGTATACATGTTTCAATGTCATTCTCCCAAATCATCCCACCCTCTCCCTCTCCCTCTGAGTCCAAAAGTCTGCTATACACATCTGTGTCTTTTTTGCTGTCTTGGATACAGGGTCATCATTGCCATCAGTTCTGATGAGATGGATGAAACTGGAACCGATTATACAGAGTGACGTAAGCCAGAAAGAAAAAACACCAATACAGTATACTAACACATATATATGGAATTTAGAAAGATGGCTATATTTGTATTTATATAAATTTTTGAAATTCTGTGTCTTGTAGATTTCACTATACATACTTTGCAAACAATTTTTAAAAATGTGTATCTAGAATTTTTTGTTTGTTTGTTTTTAGGTGTTAGTTTAAAGGCACTTTTGTTCTAGTTTTATTGAGATATAATTAGCATATAATATTGTATAAGTGTAAAATATAATTTGATACCTGTATATATTATGAAGTGTTTCCCAGAATAATTTTAGTTTAATATCCATCATCTTGTACATTATAAATATGTTTTTCTTGTCAGGAGATGTAATGTCAATTTTCAAATATGCAGTATAGTATTCTTAACTGTAGTCAATATGATGCACAGTACATACTCAGAATTTGTTAATCTTATAATGGGATTCTTGTGCTTTCTCCTACACCCCAGCCTCTGGCAAATGCCTCATATGTTTTTTGTTTCTGTGAGTTTGTTTTTTTAAGATTACACATATAAATGAGCTCATATAGTACTTGTCTTCCTCTGTTTGGCTTAATTCTCTTAGTATAATGCACTTGAGCTTCTTCTGTATTGCTGCAAATAAATAATTTGCTTCTTTTTTGTATATATATATGTATCATAAGTATACATGATACATATGTATACATATGTGTGTATCGTATATATACATGATATATTTGTATATATGTGTCTGTATCATATGTATATATGATGTATCAGTTCAGTTCAGTTCAGTCCCTCAGTCATGTCCGACTCTTTGCGACCCCGTGAATCGCAGCACACCAGGCCTCCCTGTCCATCACCATCTCCAGGAGTTCACTCAGACTCACATCCATTGAGTCAGTGATGCCATCCAGCCATCTCATCCTCTGCATCCCCTTCTACTCCTGCCCCTAATCCTTCCCAGCATCAGAGTCTTTTCCAATGAGTCAACCCTTCTCATGAGGTGGCCAAAGTACTGGAGTTTCAGCTTTAGCATCATTCCTCCCAAAGAAATCCCAGGGTTGATCTCCTTCAGAATGGACTGGTTGGATCTCCTTGCAGTCCAACGGACTCTCACGAGTCTTCTCCAACACCACAGTTCCAAAGCATCAATTCTTCGGTGCTCAGCCTTCTTCACAGTCCAACTCTTACATCCATACATGACCACTGGAAAAACCGTAGCCTTGACTAGACGGAACTAAGTAGGCAACTTTTCTTCCAAGGAGTAAGCGTCTTTTAATTTCATGGCTGCAGTCACCGTCTGCAGTGATTTTGAAACCCCAAAAAATAAAGTCTGACACTGTTTCCCCTGTTTCCCCATCTATTTCCCATGAAGTGATGGGACCGGATGCCATGATCTTCGTTTTCTGAATGTTGAGCTTTAAGCCAACTTTTTTGCTCTTCTCTTTTACTTTCATCAAGAGGCTTTTTGGCTCCTCTTCACTTTTGGCCATAAGGGTGGTGTCATCTGCATATCTGAGGTTTTTTCCTGACTTTCTTCAATTTGAATCTGAATTTGGCAATAAGGAGTTCATGATCTGAGCCACAGTCAGCTCCTGGTCTTGTTTTTGTTGACTGAATAGAGCTTCTCCATCTTTGGCTGCATAGAATGTATATGTATATATATATGTGTGTGTATCATATGCATACATGATATATATGTATATATGTGTGTGTTTGTATGTGTATATATATAGTCACATTTTCCTTATCCATTCATTTCTCAATGAACATTTAGGTTGTTTTCATGTC
Source organism: Capra hircus (assembly GCF_001704415.2). Lineage (NCBI taxonomy): Eukaryota > Metazoa > Chordata > Mammalia > Artiodactyla > Bovidae > Capra > Capra hircus. The sequence goes on from NW_017189517.1 coordinate 47,740,701, forward strand.
TTAACTATTTCAAATAATATTACAGTAAATGTGGGAATGCAAATATCTCTTCAATATAGCTCTTTTATTTCCTTCATACATCCAGAAGTAGAATTGATAGATCTACTTATAAAATTTTAAATCCTCCATACTATTTTCTATAGTGGCTGAATCAATTTACATTCCTACCAACCATACACAAGGGTTTATTTTTCTCCACATCCTCTCCGGCAATTGTTTCCTCTTGTCATTTTGATAATAGACATCTTAACAACTGTGAGTTAATATCTTATTGTGAGTTGTGACTTTGATTTATATTTCTCTCATGATTAGTGATTTTGAGCACTTTTTCGTATACCTATTGGTTATTTGAATATTTTCTTTGAACAATTTCTACCCAGGTTCTTTGGGCAGATTATTTTTGTTTGTTTTCTTTCTTTCTTTCTTTTTTTTTTTTTTGTTCTTTTTGCCTGAGATTTGAAAATATAAATACTTTCTCCATTTTTGTAGGTTGTCTTTACATTTTTGTAGATTGCTTTTTGCTCTATAGAGGGTTTTTCATACAATATAGTCTTGCTTGTTGATTTCTGTTTTTATTGCTTGTGTCATATCCAAAACATTGTTCCCATGATCAATGTCAAGGACCTTTCTTCTTATACTTTTCTTCTAAGAGTTTTATAGTGTCAGGTCTTACTTACCTATAAATTTTAATTTAACCCTTGTGTTATAAGAAAGGGGCCTAGTTTCATTCTTTTGCATGTGAATATCCACTTTTCCCAACACTATTTATCGAAGGCACTATATTTTTTTTTTCTCCATGGAGTAGTTTTAGCTCCCTGTTAAATATTAGTTAACTGCATATATATTGCTGGGTTCCCAATTTTCTTCTGTTCATTCATCTATCAGATTTTATGCAGTACTGTACCGTTTTGATTGCTATAGCTTTGTAATATAGTTTTAAATAAGGAAGTGGGATGCCTCCAACTTTCTTATCCCTCAAGATTATTTTGGTTATTCAGGGTTTTTCTGTGATTCCAAACACATTTTAAGGATATTTTTCTACTTCTGTAAAAGATCCCATTGGAATCTTGATAAATATTGCAATGAACTTATAGATGGTCCTGGGTAATATGCACATTCTAAAAGTATTAATTCTTTAATCCATGAAAATGGGATATCACTTCATTTATTTGTTTCTTCGAAGATTTCTTTTCAATGCTTAAGAGTTTTCACTGTACAGACCTTTATCTTCTCATTTAAATTTCTTTCTAAATATTTCATTCTTTTTGATGCTATTGTAAACAAAATGGGTCTTTTTTTAAATTTTTTTTGCAGATAATTTGGTGTTAATGTATAGAAATGTCACTGATTTTTGTAAGTTGATTTTGTATCCTGCAACTTCATTTAACTTGCTGATTACATTTAACAGCTTTTTGGTAGAATTTCTATATATTTAATCATATAATCTACAGAGATTTTACTTCTTCCCTTTTGATTTAGATGCCTTCATTTCTTTTTCTTTCATAATTGCTCTGACTAGGCTTTCAAATACTATGTTGAATATAAGTGATGAATATAAACATCTTTGTATTGTTCTTGATATTAGAGAAAAAATTTCAACTTTTCACCGTTGAGCATAATGTTAGCTATGGGCTTGTCTAAGTAGATAATCACAACTTTGGTTAGACAACACAATTTATTTCTTCTGTTCCCATCTATTTTATTTATCCTTATTGAACTGGATAAGACTTCCAGTACAATGTTGAGTAGGAATGATGAAAATAGACATTCCTGTATTATATCCAAAAAGGGGAAAACTTTCCATTTTTGAACATTAAATTTGATGTTAGTTACACGTTTTTGTAGATTCCTTCATCACCTTAAAGATTTCTTTGTATTTTGCTTCCTGAAACTTATATCATGAATGCATTTGAACTCTTTCAAGTGATTTTCCTAAACCAATTGTGTGGATCTCTTGGTTTTATGTTTAATCCATTGATATGCTTATTTATATTAATTGATTTTTAACAAATATATTGAGGTATAGTTTACAAATCACAAAATTTACTAATTTCTAGTGTACAGTTTAATATTTTTAAGTAATTTTTCCAAGTGGTGTGACCATCATCCTATATCTGCTTTAAAACATTTTCATGCCCATATATCATGCCTTACATATGTATGTAATCAGGTGGTGGATGCGGTGGAGGCAGAGGGACACCATGTGACAGAGGTGGCTGGATCCATGGAGACAGAGGCACCACAATGGGGTTGCCTTGCATGTGAGGGGCTCCTGGAGAAGCTGTGGCAGCTGGCTGTTGCTGTTTCCATGGAAGAATGGACCCTGGGACAGTGCTGGTGGTGGTGGTGGTGGTAGTCCTTGTATTTTGCTGCTCTGACAAAGGGATTCTGAAAGCCATACTGCTGCTGGAAGGAGGGGGTGGCAGAAGCTGCAACTGGTGTTAGGATGGGAGAAGAGGACCAGAGAGAGCAACAGTGGTGACATCATATAATTTCCTTGATGCAGGCAATAGACCCCAGAGTCCACAACTGTACTTTCCAGGTATCATCTGCATTTTACCCTGAGCTAACTAGGGGTCACCAGCCTCCACCCTTCATACACACTGTGATATTGGTAATGCTGTGGATCTCCAAGCTCTGCCAGGGTCTAAAGATTCTGTTATCATCTTCCCAAAGGGTCCCGTTCAAGGAAGCCTACTCTCGAAGCTGCATCTTCTGTAGATCATTCTGGTCCTCAGGGGTACCTATACCTTGCTTCAGGATGTTTCTTCTCCACTGCTATCTTCACATTCTCCATGGTATTGGCAGCCACCAGGGTGTGAAGGGACTCATCTTCTCCTGGCAGCATCTGGCTATCTTTAATCCTTACTTTCCCTTCTTTCACAGAGCCTTTCCCCCCAATCAAGATCTTGACATTATATTCCTTCTTTGTGTTCTTCAAGGTATTCCTTCTGGGCCCACTTAGGAGCCACACAAAGCTGATTTATGGATATTCATATTGTGGGGTCATTACTATATTGCACACATATGTTGCTGGAGGTTTATAACCTGCAAGAGGCTTGAAATCAGGGTTGAGGGAAGCCATTTTGGTGACAATGTTATTTTCCTCCTCCTGAAGCTTATTGTGGGTGTGGAAGTCAGAGTGTTAAGCCTCTTTCCCCTCATTATTGTAGATGGGCTCTGGGGAACGGGACGTGTCCCCCAGGTTAGGAGGCATGCTCAGGTCTCCTGTGTGCAGTTTACAAGTCAGGGCTTCTATCTGCAGTTGCACAATCTAAGCTTTTTCTCGTTCCCAAGTAAGTACGGGGGGGATAAATGTAGGCATTCCTGGAATCACATTCTTGTGATCGTGTGTTCCATTGTGTCTTGGTTCCTGCAGCTCCTCTTCCACTTATTACTGGGGAAGTTCAGTGGTAGTTTCTGAACTTTGCCAATCTTCTGAAGAGAGACTGTGGAGCCCACCACTTGGATTGGGCCAAGCCTAGGCAAGAGGTTGGAATTAGCGGAGCTTTAGCCCTTCTGATGGGTGTTGGGATTGGGCTGACCTTTAGGCCAGGTGAGGAAATGGCACTGAAACTGAAGAGCTGGGAGGTGCTGCAGGGTGCACTTCATTTGTTACTGCAGATGCCCATTTAAAATTAATCCCTAATTTCATTTTTTCTTTTTTTAATATAAATTTATTTATTTTAATTGGAGGTTAATTTCTTTACAATATTGTATTGGTTTTGCCATACATCAACATGAATCCGCCACAGGTATACATGTGTTCCCCATCCTGAACCCCCCTCCCTCCTCCCTCCCCATACCATCATTCATCTGTGAATTTGACTTGTCTGCATATTCAAATTAATGTAGTCATGAAGCATATGGTCTGTTGTATCTGGCTTCTTTCACTTAGCATAATGTTTCTAAGGTTCATCCATGTTGCAGTTTGAATCAGTGCTTCATTTCTTTTCATGACAGTGTAACATTCAACTGGACCCATATAACACATTTGCTTATTCATTCATCAGTTGGTAAATGTAAACATTTTTTCACCTTTTAGCTATTATGATTAATGTTGCTATGAACATTAATATATAAGTTTTTTCACCAGCACATGTTTTTTATTTATCTTGGCTATATACCTAGGAGCAAGCTTTCTGAGTTATATGGTTATGATATGTTTAGCTTTTTGAGAAACTGCAAAATTGTTTTCTGCAGGGGGTTGTACAACTCTACATTGCCAACAACAACTTTATGAGTGTTTCATCTTTGCCTACATGTGTTAGTGCTTCTCTTTTTGATTGTAGCCATCCAAATGGTGGTGAAGAAGTATCTCATTGTGATTTGTAGTAGTATTCCCCAAATAATTAATGGCATTGTCTTTTCATGTGCTTATTGGCAATTTGTTTATTTTCTTTTGAGAAATGTCTATTCAAATCCTTTGTCCTTTTTAAAACTGAGTTGTGTTTTATTAGTTGAGAATTTTTTTAAACATATTCTAGATACTAGACTTTTGTTAGACATGTGGTTTGCAAATTTTTTCTCTCATTTTTCCAGTTGTCTTTTTGCTTTACAGTGTTCTTTGGAGCATGAAAGTTTTAAATTTTTTTTATTGAAGTTGATTTATGTAAAAGTTTTAAATTTTGGTTAAGCCAAATTTATTTTTCCTTTGTTGCTTGTATTTTAGATGTCATATCTAAGAGTACACTGCTCTATTCCAAAGTCACAACAACCCATAGGGTTGTTCTAGCAGTTTTCTATTTTCAGGTCTTACATTTAGGTTTTGATCTATTTTAAAGTAAGTTTTGTATAAGGTATAAAGTGTCAGCACCATTTGTTGAAAAAGATGATTCCTTCCCCATGCCTCCACTGAACTGATTTTAATCAATTGGATTTAAATATGAGGGCTTGGTTTTTAAAATTTTATTCCTTTATGGCTTCCTCCTTTAACCTCATTGTTATTATTTTTGTAGTACAAGTTACATGTTTATACATTATAAGCCCTTCAACATAGTTGCATTAACATAACTATTACTTTATGGATTGTATTTTAATTCAGACATGAGAAGCAAATAATTATGAATGAAAATTGATTTATGCTATTTTTATAGTTACCTATGAATATATAACCACCTTCAGCTGTGTTCTATACTTCTTCACATGAATTGGAATTACTGTCTGTGTCCTTTAATTTCTGATATTCACTTTAGTTTTCCTGTGGGCTGGGCAGATCTGCTAAGAATGTATTATCTCAGCTTTTATTCATACATTATTCTTTTTTTTTCACTTCTGATATACAGTTATACTAGATATAAAATATTTGATTCACAATCTTTTTTTTCTGAGTATGTTTGAATGTGATATTTATAGGTGTGATTCTCTTTTAGTTTATCTTAGTTGAAGCTTGTTTCCTGGATGTGTGAATAAATATAAATGTTTTTCATCAAATTTAGGAATTTTTCAGATATCACTTCTTCAAATATTTTCCTGTCCCTTTGATTTATCTTCTAGAACTCTCATTACACATACGTTGACACATAAACATTATCTTGCATTTCTCTGAGGCTCATTCTTTCTTATTCCTAGTTGTTTCTGATGTTGAACTCCTTTAGTGAATTTTTCATTACAATTATTGTTCATTTCAACTCTAGAACGAAATTTTTTAATATTTTCTATATCTTTATTGATATTCTGTATTTGATGAAATGTTGTTCCTATTTTATGAGAAGTATATCTAGCGTTCATAGCTAACACTGTAAAAACTGAAGAGTTTCAAGGTAACTATGGAGCTATAGTTGCATCCAGTCCTATCCATTCATGGCAAATAGATGGGGAAACAATGGAAACAGTGAGAGACTTTATTTCCTTGGGTTTCAAAATCACTGCAGATGATGACTGCAGCCATGAAATTAAAAAATGCTAGCTCCTTAGAAGGAAAGCTATGACAAACCTAGAGAACACATTAAAAAGCAGACATTACTTTGCCAACAAAGGTCAGTCTAGTCAAAGCTATGGTTTATCCAGTAGTTATGTATGGATGTGAGAACTGGACTACAAAGAAAGCTGAACACCAAAGAATTGATGCTTCTGAACTATGGTGTTGGAGAAGATGTTTGAGAGTCCCTTGGACAGCAAGGAGATCAAACCAGTCAATCTTAAAGGAAATAATTCCTAAATATTCATTGGAAGGACTGATGCTGAAGCTGAAACTCCAATACTTTGGGCATCTGATGTGAAGAAGTGATTCATTGGGAAAGACCCTAATGCTGGGAAAGATTGAAGGCAGGAAGAGAAGGGGACAACAGAGGATGAAATGGTTAGATGGCATCATCAACTCAATGGACATGAGTTTGAGCAAGCTCTGGGAGTTGGTGATGAACAGGGAAGCCTGGTGTGCTGCAGTCCATGGAGTCACAAATAGACACAACTTAGAGACTGAACTGAACTGATAGAGCTATATGAGGGGATGAGAAGAGATTAAGTAAAAATATTATAGAACTTGCTTTTCTTAGCAAGGTTCAACAGTTTTTCTTCAATACATTTGCAACTGTTGCATTTGGTTAATTTAAAGAATTTTCAAAAAGCTGATTTCACAATGCTAGTATTTTCATTGTTTTTAGGGAAGAATGGATATACAGACTTCCTTACTCTCACTTTCAGGAGATATCTCATACAGTTTGATATTTGAATGTTGAACTAACTTTGTATTCCAGGGATAAACTTCACTTCATCTTGAGTTATTATCCTATTTCTGCATTAATAATGTGACAATAATATTTGTTGTGTATTTCTGTCTGTATTAATGAAAGATATTTTCTTGTGATTTTGATTTAATGCTTTAGTTATAGTCTAAGGGAAGAGGCAAGGGTCAGCAGTGGCCTGCCACAGGGACAGGGGCTCTGGTTGTAGCAGACCTGGGTGACACAGCATGTGGCATAAGCCCTCTTGGAGGAGGTTGCCATGAGTCCCACCAGAGAGCTGAGATAAAGTTCTAGGACCCACAACAGTTTCCCAACCTGGGGATACAGCAAAGGGATTAAGAACCCCCAGTGAATGTGACTTTGGATGTCAGTGGGATTTGATTACAGAACTTCCACAGGACTGGGGAAAAAGAGTCTTGGAGAGCACAAATAAAACCTTGTGCAGACCAGGAGCCAGGAGAAAGGAGCAGTGTCCCAAGAGACTGAATCAGGCTTGCCTGTGAGTGTCCAGGTGTCTCAGGTGGAGGCATGGGTCCACAGTTTGGCCTCAGGCCAAATAACAGAGAGGGAACACAGCCCAACCCATCAAAAAAAATTGGATTAAAGATTAACAGAGCATGCCCCCCCCCATCAAAACAAGACCCAAGTTCCGCCACAGTCATTGTCTCCCATCAGGAAGCTTCCATAAGCCTCTTAACCTTATTCATTAGAGGGCAGACAGAATGAAAACCATAATCACAGAAAACTAATCAAACTGATCACATGGACCACGGCCTTGTCTAACTCAATGAAACTATGAGCAATGCCGTGTAGGGCCACCAAGACGGACAAGTCATGATGGAGAGTTCTGACAAAACATGGTCCACTGGTGAAAGGAATGACAAACCACTTCAGTATTCTTGCCTTGAGAACGCCATGAACGGTATGAAAAGGCAAAAAGATGTGACACTGAAAGTTGAATTCCCCAGGTGAGTAGGCGCCCAATATGTTACTGGAGATCAGTGGAGAAATAACTCCAGAAAGAATGAAGGGATGGAGCCAAAGTGAAAACAACACCCAGCTGTGGATGTGACTGGTGATGGAAGTAAAGTCCAATGATGTAAAAAACATTACTGCATAGGAACAAGGAATGTTAGGTCCATGAACTGGTAAATTGGAACTGGTCAAACAGGAAATGGCAAGAGTGAACATCAACATTTTAGGAATCAGTGATGTAAAATGGACTGGAATGGGTGAATTTAACTTAGATGACCATCATATCTACTTCTGTGGGCAAGAATCTCTAAGAAGAAATTGAGTAGCCTTCATAGTCAACAAAAGCATACTTGGCTGCAATCTCAAAACTGACAGAATGATTTCTCTTTGTTTCAAAAGCAAAACATTCACTATCATAGTAATCCAAGTCTATGCCGTAACCAGAAATGCCAAAGAAGCTGAAGCTGAATGGTTCTATGAAGAACTACAAGACCTTCTAGAACTAACATCAAAAAAAGATGTCCTTTTCATCATAAGGAATTGAAATGCAAAATTGGGAAGTCAAGAGTTACCTAGAGTAACAGACAAGTTTTGCCTTGGTGTACAAAACGAGGCAGGGCAAAGGCTGACAGAGATTTGCCAAGAGAAGACACTGGTCATAGCAAGCACCCTCTTCCAACAACACAAGAGACAACTCCACACATGGACATCACCAGATGGTCAATATCAAAATCAGATTGATTATATTCTTTGCAGCCAAAGATGGAGAAGCTCTATGCACTCAGCAAAAACAAGGCTGGGAGGGGACTATAGCTCAGATCATGAACTCCTTATTGTAAAATTCAGAGTTAAATTGAAGAAAGTACAGAAAACCACTAGACCATTCAGGTATGACCTAAATCAAATGCCTTAAGTTTATACAGTGAAAGTGATAAATATATTCAAGGGATTAGATCTGATAGAGTGCCTGAAGAACTATGGATGGAGGTTTATGACATTGTACAGGAGGCAGGGATCAAGATCACCCCCAAGAAAAACAAATACAAAAAGGCAAAATGGTTGTCTGAGGAGGCCTTGCAAATACCTGAGAAAAGAAGAGAAGTTAAAGGCAAAGGAGAAAAGGAATGATATACCCATATGAATACAGAGTTCCAAAGAATAGCAAGGAGATATAAGAAAGCCTTCCTCAATGATCATGAAAAGAAATATAGGAAAACAATAAAATGGAAAAGACTAGAGATCACTTCAAGAAAATTAGAGATACCCAGGGAACATTTCATGCAAAAATGGGCACAATAAAGGACAGAAACTGTATGGACCTAACAGAAGCATAAAATATTAAGCAAGGGTGGAGGGTGGCAAGAATACACAGAAGATCTATGCAAAAAAAAAAAAAAACAAAAAACCTTAATGATCCAGATAACCACAGTTGTGTGATCACTCACCTAGAGTCAGACATCCTTGAGTGTAAGTGGGTCTTATGAAGCATCACTACAAACAAAGTTAGTGGAGGTGACAGAATTCCAGTTGAGCTATTTTGAGTCCTGAAATATGATGCTATGAAAGTCCTGCACTCAATATGCCAGAAAATTTGGAAAACTCAGCAGTGTCCACAAGACTGGAAAAGGTCAATTTTCATTTCAATCCCAAAGAAAGGCAATGCCAAAGAATGTCCAGACTAGTGCACAATTGCACTCATCTCACATTCTAGCAAAGTAATGCTCAAAACTCCCCAAGCAAGAATTCAACAGTACATAGGCTGAGGAACTTCCAGATGTTCAAGCTGAATTTTATAAAGACAGAAGAACTAGAGATCAAATTGGCAACATCCGTTTGTTCATAGATGAAGCAAGAGAATTTCAGAAAAACGTCTGCTTTATTGAATAAGTCAAAGCCTTTGACTGTGTGGATCACTACAAACTGTGGAAAATTCTTAAAGAGATGGGAATACCGGGCCACCTTATCTTCCTCCTGATAACTTTGTATGCAGGTCAAGAAACAACAGTTAGAACCGGACATGGAACAACCGACTGGTTACAAATTGGGAAAGGATTTCAGTGGTGCTAGTAAAATTTACTGCCTAAGATGGTATGTTATCTTCCAGTTATTTTTTGATAATCTGTTGAGCTGTATTCTTAAAATCTTTGTATCTTCTATGTTTGTGATACACTACAGTGTGTGTGTGGTCAGTCACTTCAATCGTGTCTGACTCTCTGCAACCTTACGGACTGTAACCCACCATGCTCCTGTCCATGGCATTCTCCAGGCAAGAATACCGGAGTGGCTTGCTCTGTCTTCGTCTAGGGGATCTTCCAGACACAGGGATCAAACCTGGGTCTCCTACATTATAGGCAGATTCTTTACCACTGAACCACAGGGGAAGTCCATGCTACAGTAAAATGTAGTAAGTAAATACACAGACCTATTCATAAATGTATATGTACATATTTACATATATAAAGTGTATATATACTTATGTATATTTCACCTGGAAACTTACATTATTAAAACTAGAGTATCCTCCCTGAAAAAAAAAAAATTGGGAAAGGATTACAGCAAGGTTGTGTATTGCCACCTTGTTTATTTAACTAAGATCATGGCATCCTGTCCCATCACTTCTTTGCAAGTAGATGGGGAAACAGTGGAAAGAGTGACAGATTTATTTTCTTGTCTCCAAAACCACTGTAACCATGGTGACTGCAAAAATGAAACTAAAAGACACTTGCTCCTTGGAAGAAAAGCTATGACAAATCTAGAGATCATATTAAAAAGCAGAGACATTACTTTGCCAACAAAGTCAAAGCTATGTTTTCTCCATTTGTCATGTATGGATGTGAGCGTTGGACCATAAAGAAAGCTGAGTGCCAAAGAATTGATAATTTTGAACTGTGGTGTTGGAGAAGACTCTTGAGAGTCCCTTGGACTGCAAGGAGATCCAGCCAGTCCATTCTAAAGGAAATCAGTCCTGAATACTCATTGGAAGTTCTGATGCTGAAGGTGAAACTCCAATACTTTGGCCACCTGATGTGAAAAACTGACTCCTTGCAAAAACCCTGATGCTGGGAAAGATTGAAGGCAGGAGGAGAAGGGGACGACAGAGGATGAGATGGTTGATGGCTTCACCAATCTGATGGACATGAGTTTGAGCAAGCTTTGGCACTGGACAAGGAAGCCTGGTGTGCTGTAGTCCACGGGGTCGCAAACTGTCAGACATGACTGAGGGACTGAACTGAACTGTTGTCTGCATGAAAGCAGTTTTAAATCTTTGCTCTCTTGTGTGGTGCAGAGCTTTTTTAGAGGAGATACTACTATCTTTTCAAGGATGGGTATACTTCATTAGTGAGGCCTCCTCTGTCTAAAGTTTTCTTTATTGGAAAATGTGAGATAATAATAAATACATGCATTGGTCTAGACCTCTGGTACCTGAAGTAGAACTGCCAAAACCCTTGTAATACCCTAAGTTATAAAAGCACTAGGGGCATCTTTTGTTCTAATACTTTGGTCTTTGACTCTCACTCTTAACACAGAGTTCCTAAATGCCTTTGAATTCCCTGGGTGATAGTAGTGCTTTTATCGTTTATTATATAATGAACTGTTAGATGTAAGTGAATGTTTCCCTGAGTTCTGTGAGCTTTTCTAGCTAATAATCAAATCTGAATAAAAGGAGATCAAGGGAACCTCTGACTTGAAACCAAATTAGACAGAAGTTATAGATAACATGGAGACCTACTACTTGTCATTGGCACCTGAAGTGGTGTGCAGTCTCACAGGATTGAACTCTCAACCTATGGTATCTGACACTGTCTTTGGGTAGATAGTATCAGAATGTAGTTAAATCATAGAATATTCAACTGATGTCACAGAGAATTGCTCGCTGTGGGAATGAAACCCACACATCAGATATCGGAAGCATTGTTTGAAAGTAGTGTGGGAATAAATGAGAAACACACATGAGAAATGAGTTTTTTTTTTAATGCAGAAATCTTTTTAACTATAAATTTAAATCATCAATTTATCTGTCTCTTCTTGACTGTCATCTGGCAGTTATCTTTCAACAATTTGTACATTTCTTATCATTTTGTCAAATTTACGGGTTAATGTTATTTGTCTTTTTTTGTGGACCTGTTTGGGTAGAGAATTATCAATTTTATTAATATGGTGAAATAGTCCACTTTTGTTTTCATTATTCTGTCCATTCATTCTTCTTTTCAATTTCATAAATTTCTCCTCATCATTATCACTTCCCTTGCTGCCGGGAGCCAGCATGAGGAATTCCACCCATGACAAGGTCATGCGGCAAGAGCTCTGATGGCAAGGCTAATCAGACCTCAGGTTTTCCCTCTGGAATTTCCTGAGCATCCCCCCCCCCCAAATAAGAATCTGCCAGCCTTTGTACTCTGTTTTTCCACTTTTCTGATATTCTCTGGAAAAAAGTCAACTCAGGGCTTTAGTCTTCTGCATTTGAAAGGGATGTTTCAATTAAACACCCTCTGATTGCTCTCTAGCTTGCCTAACAGGTTCCCCGGACCTCTTACAGCTTGTGAATTGTTTACAGCCCCCCAACTGCAAGACACACAAAGCTTAAAAGCATCTTAAAGATACAGAGCCTTTTCTAAAGAGTTAAAAATCATATTGGTGATGGGTTTTCACTGTTGACTCAATGACTGCTGCCAGGCCTCCATATTCTTTATCTTTTAGGCATCTGGGAGGATGTTAATCAATGTAAACGGGATATGGAAAAAGATATACAATAGTTTTGATGTTAACAACACTAGACTTTTGAGTTAATTACTTTTCTCTTTGTTATATATCACTGCACTCCTCTTGTGTCCTTGCTATGTAAGAATGTAACTTTATTTAGTGCTTTTGGAGAGTGGCACCAGACTTTGGGAAGATCAACACAAATAAGTCTTCTGGTTGAAAAACCCTTATCAGAAAAAAGGCTGTAAAATGTTAATTGGCCCTTTTTGGCCAGATGATGATGTAAATCACCTAAGACTTGTGTATACAGTTAGGTATTGCAGAGAGAAAAGCCTGGTTTTGATAAGAGTCTGGACTGCTAACGCCACATAACTTTGTGTTACCCATTGATCTCCATCTTTTATCAAAAGTATAAAAGGCCTTCTAAACAATAGAAGACAGAGCCAGTCGCTGGACTGGTTTCCCCCGTCTCTCTCTCTCTCTCTCTCTCCTTTTCTCCCTTTCCCTCCCTCTGCTCTTTACTTTAATTTCAGGCTGAATTTCCATCTGGGGTGCGGAGGCTCACCAAGTCTACTTACTTGCCCTGGCTGTTAAGACCCATGTGAAAGGGAGCCTAAGGTGACGCACCCTTAGATATTCAAGTGAGCGCCGGTGGCCCAACGTAGATGGTGCAAATTCCTTGTCTGGAATTTTATTGGTCTTCCATGTAATCCAGGTTATTCAGCCTTCTTTCTCCACTTAATTTTCCTACTACACTATTTCTTCCTAATCTAATCTTATATTAATAAATAAATATGTTTTTCCTCGCCAACTCTGTCCACACTTCGAATTCCCTGGATCCACTGGGGCTGGACCCCGGCACCTTGCTTTGTTTCCTTAAGGTTCAAATACTCTTTTTCCTTTGGTTTCTTATGTTGGAAGTTTAGGTAATTGATTTTAAACATTCCTTATTTTCTACTACAGATCTTCCTTGACTTATGATGGGATTAAATCCCAATAAACTCATTGTAAATTAGAAACATTGTAAGTAGAAAGTGCGAAATACATTTAATGTACGTAAGCTACCAAACATTAGTTTAAGCTAGCCTTCCTTAAACATACTCAAAGCACTTAAATTGACCTACAGTTGGGTGAAATCTTTTAGCACAAAGGCTATTTTACAATAAATCGTTAAATAGCTCTTGTAATCTATTGAATGTTGTACTGCAAGTGAAAAACAAAATGGTTGTACAGATACAGAATGATTGCAAGCAATTTCTAGTTTAATTCCTCTGTGGTTAGGAACACACTTCATATGATTTCAATTCTCTAAATTTGTTGAGTTTTGTACTATAGAACATACTTTGCTCTATCTTGGTGAATCTTCTATATGCATCTTAGGCAAAACCAATACAATATTGTAAAGTAAAATAATAATAAATGATTAATGGTTAAAATAAAATAAAATGCTTTAAGCATTTGATTAAAAATTAAAAATTAAACCTTGGAAAAAAATCTCTATATTCTAAGATGTAGTGTTTCTAAATGTCAAATTGGTAGATTATGATTTGGGGGATTTTTTTGGTCTTGTTCCATGATTATTGAAAGAAAAAGATTTGTTTCCAACATAATTGTGAACTGTCTTATTTCACCCTTTTAATTTGATAAAATTTTTCTTCATATATTTTAAAATTTTGCTAGATGCATATACATTTAGGATTACTATGTCATCTTCGTAAATCAATCTACTTACCATTAGGTAATGTCTCTCTTCATCCCTGATATTTTTATTGTTCTGAAGTTTACTTGTCTAAGATAGACATGTTAATTTTCTTTTTGATCAGTGCATGTGTGACATTTATTTTTCTAAATCTGCTCATATTTAAAATAGTTTCCTTATAGACAGAATATAGCTGTATCTTTTCTTTACAATATTCTCTTTGCCAATGTCATTAATTTATTTGCTTAAACCATAGTTTGGCAAGCATTTTTTTAAATAAAGGGACAGACAATAAATATTTAGAGTTTGCAGTTCTTATACCTCTTTCCAAAGTACTTAATTCTACTATTATTCCATGAAAGTATTCACAAAAATAGCTAAAGGTGTGATCATAGATGTGTTCCAATAAAATTTTATTTACCAAAATAGATAGCAAACAGGTTTACCCTATGGGATGCAGCTTACCAAATTCCTGATTTAGAAATTTACACCTAATGTCATTATTTTCTTTTATTAATATGGCTAACATTAAAGCAACAGGATCCTATATGTTTTCTCTTCATTGTATCTGTTCTATATTTCTTTTTTTCCCCTCTTTTTCTGCCTGCTTTTGGACTGAGTATTTTTATTATTGCATCTTATCTCCAGTAGTGACTCATTATTTGTAGTGCTTTTTAATATTTTGAAGAATTCTGATGTTTGCAATCTATATCTTTAATCACATATACTTTCAAAAATATTATACTGTTTTACATGTACTTTATGGGTCCTTTGGCAATATGCTTCTAACACTACCCCCCTATATTTTGTGCTTTCACTGTTGCACATTTTATCCTTATGTGAGACATGAACCTACAACAGATTGCTACTACAGTTTTTCCAGTAGTCATGTATGGATGTGAGAGTTGGACCATAAATAAGGCTGAGTGCCAAAGAATTGATGCTTTTGAATTGTGGTGCTAGAGAACACTCTTGGTAATCCCTTGGACTGAAAGGACATCAAACTAGCCAATCCTAAAGGAAATCAGCCATGAATATTCACGGGAAGGACTGATGCTGAAGGACTGATGATCTAATACTTTGGCCACTGATGTGAAGAGCCCACTCATTGGAAAAGAGCCCATTGCTGGGAAAGATTAAGGGCAGAAGGAGAAAGGGGTGACAGAGGATGAGATGGCTAGATATCATCACTGACTCAATGGACATGAATTAGAGCAAACTCCTGGAGATAGTAGAGGACAGAGAAGCCTGGCATGCTACAGTCCATCGCATGGCAGAGTCAGATATGGCTTAGCAACTCAGCAATAACAGTCAAATACCTTCTTGAAGAAGGGATCTCTGGAACTGTGGTTTGAATATTTTCATTAATTTTAGAAAAATCTTGACCAATATATCTCCAAATATTTGTTTCCAGCCCATGTACTGTCAATTCTCCTCTTGTGTTCTAATTATCTGTATGTCAGATGATTTGTCTCATAATTATGTCTCAGATAATTATTGTCCTGTAACTCTTGGACACTCTATTTTCTCTCTTTTTCAATCTGTTTCTATGTTTTATTGGGTGATTTATATTAACCCATTTTCAAGTTCACTGACTCTTCATTGATCTCAGGATCTTTATATATGGACACAAAGCTCTTTCTCCGAACACATCAATTCAGTATTTAATAGATTTTTTAGCGAATATTTATTAAGCTCCTACTGTCTATCAGGCAAGGTGTATATCAGGGTGCAATGTGTTAGACATCAGTGAGATAATGAGGCATAGTTGCTTCCCTAATGAGCTTAAAATCTAGTGACATAAACTGAAAATCAAATAGTCATACTTATGGATCTCTAATAACAAACAGAGGAAAAAGATCTGAATAAATATAGCACCATGAGAATCTATAGTGAAGTAAACTGACCAAGACTTAAGGGGTGTAGATTTGAGGGTACAAATGAGGTTAACTAGGGAAATACTTTTGACAAAGTTGTGTTTGAGCTGGACTCTGAAGAATGAAAAGATGTCTATAAATGATGATTAGGAGCAGATGGATGTGTGAAAAACTGTGAAACAAGTTAGTAGCATACACAAATGCCTTATTTTGAGACACAGTAAAAGCACATTTAAATAACTTAAATGTGGGATGAGGAGAGCAAGGGAAACTGTGATTTGAGATAAGACTGGAAGAATAGGTAGAATCCAGGCCATATAAAGCCATATAAACTATGTTAGGTTTTGTCTGCATTCTAATAGCAGTTTGAAATTATTTAGGGATTTTCAGTAGTGGGTTACCTAAGGAGATTTGCATTTTCTTAATATCATTTTGGCTTCAGTGTTATGAAAAGTGTAGGAAGGTCTTGAACAGAAGTCAGGAGTTAGAAGATTGCAGTACTAACTCAAGAGAAATTTTTTAGTAGTTTAGAATCAGGAAGAGAAAAGTAAATGGAGAATGAGAGACATGGATGGGTCTGAGAGATATTGGGAGGTAAACAGGATTTGATGACATTGTGGAAGAAGGAGCAGTGAGAGAAAATGAGTTGTCAGGGCTAACTCCTGTATTTCTAGGTTTATGGCGGTATCCATTAAATCAAATAGAGAATGATGAAAGAACATCATGTTCAGGCATGGAGGATCACCCAGTTTCATCTTGGTCCTGTAGTGTTTTGAATTTCCTTGGAAACAACCTAGAGGATATGCTAGTTAGATAAATGCATTCTTAAATATGGATTACAGAAGAAAGTCCTATGATGAAGATAAAAATTTGAGAATGGACACCATATAAATGGTTAGGACAGTTGCAGACCTAGAGAGTTTGCCTGAGAGAATATAAAATGAGAGAATAAGAGGGCCTGCCATTCAAAGTGGATGAACTGAAATACTGACTTAATGGATAGAGAAAATGAGCCTGCAATGAAGACAGAAAAGAAGTGAACTGTTAGGGAAATGAAAACTCCCTAAAGTTAGAAAAGAGGGGTTGCTCTGTTTGGTTTTTGTTAGGAAGACAAGGGACAAGACTATTTCATAATGTAAAGTGTAGTCAGGAGAATCAAATTCTGCTAAGAAGTCAAGAAAGATGAAGACTGAGAAAAGTTTATTAGAGACACAAAGTCACTAATGACCACAGGAACAGAAGTTTAAATTGAATGATAAGCACAAAAATCAATTATATTCAATTGAGGAATAGAGGAGACTAGCTGTTAATAGATGAAAAAAGGGTGGTAGCTTGAGGAAATACAGAATTTAAAAAGATTGTTTTTAATAGGCAAGGTCCCTTCTCATTGAGTGAATAATAAAAATACTTTTAATGCTGAAATAATAATATTCATGATTTTGTAGACATGTATTTTTGGCTAAATACACTAAAGAAAGAGGCGACATATAGAAAAAGCTTCTGTGAGAGAGCAGCATTATTGATCAATAAGGCACAGGTATGTGTGTTTTTGGTCACTTTTTTTCCTGTAGTCATTAGGTCTCAGCTTTCCACCTCAACAGAGTCAGTTACCATTCCATCCACCAAAACTCTGTCAACACTTCTAAAATGCTGTTGTCTATTTCCTTCTTTTCTATTTTATTTGTCCTTGTAAATTGAAACTTTGTGTACATTCATTATAATGTTTCATAAGGGTATGTTTTACCATATTAGCTAGAAATTTGCTTACATTTTAAGACTTGAGCAGTCATTTCTAAAAAAGTGTTCTTAAATATAATTTGACAAAATAGTACTTTTTAAAATAAGTACTATTTTTATATCTTTTAAATATAAATTTATTTACTTTAATTGGAGGTTAATTACTTTACAATATTGTATTGGTTTTGTCATACATCACCATGAATCCACCATAGGTATACATGTGTTCCCTATCCTGAACCCCCCTCCTTCCTCCCTCCCCATACCATCCCTCTGGGTCATCCCAGTGCACAAGCCCCAAGTATCCAGTATCATGCATTGAACCTGGACTGGCGATTTGTTTCATATATGATATTATACATGTTTCAATGCCATGCTCCCAAATCATCCCACCCTCTCCCTCTCCCTCAGAGTCCAAAAGACTGTTCTATATATCTGTGTCTCTTTTGCTGTCTCGCATACAGGGTTATCATTACCATCTTTCTAAATTCTATATATATGTGTTAGTATACAATATTGGTATTTTTCTTTCTGGCTTACTTCACTCTGTATAATAGGCTCCAGTTTCATCCACCTCACTAGAACTGATTCAAATGTATTCTTTTTAATGGCTGAGTAATACTCCATTGTGTATATGTACCACTACTTTCTTATCCATTCATCTGCTGATGGACATCTAGGTTGCTTCCATGTCCTGGCTATTATAAACAGTGCTGCGATGAGCATTGGGGTACACGTGTCTCTTTCAATCCTGGTTTCCTCAGTGTGTATGCCCAGCAGTGGGATTGCTGGGTCATAAGGCAGTTCTATTTCCAGTTTTTTAAGAAATCTCCACACTGTTCTCCCTAGTCGCTGTACTAGTTTGCATTCCCACCAACAGTGTAAGAGGATTCCCTTTTCTCCACACCCTCCCCAGCGTTTATTGCTTGTAGACTTTTGGATCGCAGCCATTCTGACTGGCGTGAAGTGTTACCTCATTGTGGTTTTGATTTGCAGTTCTCTGATAATGACTGATGTTGAGCATCTTTTCATGTGTTTGTTAGCCATCCGTATGTCTTATTTGGAGAAATGTCTATTTAGTTCTTTGGCCCATTTTTTGATTGGGTCATTTATTTTTCTGGAATTGAGCTGCAGGAGTTGCTTGTATATTCTTGAGATTAGTTGTTTGTCAGTTGCTTCATTTACTATTATTTTCTCCCATTCTGAAGGCTGTCTTTTCACCTTGCTTATAGTTTCCTTTGTGGTGCAGAAGCTTTTAATTTTAATTAGGTCCCATTTGTTTATTTTTGCTTTAATTTTCAATATTCTGGGAGGTCACAGAGGATCCTTCTGTGATTTATGTCGGAGAGTGTTTTGCCTATGTTCTCCTCTAGAAGTTTTATAGTTTCTGGTCTTACATATAGATCTTTAATCCATTTTGAGTTTATTTTTGTGTGTGGTGTTAGAAAGTGTTCTAGTTTCATTCTTTTGCAAATGGTTGACCAGTTTTCCCGGCACCACTTGTTAAAGATTGTCTTTTCTCCATTGTACATTCTTGCCTCCTTTGTCAAAGATAAGGTGTCCATAGGTGAGTGGATTTATCTCTGGGCTTTCTATTTTGTTCCATTGATCTATATTTTTTGTCTTTATGCCAGGACCATACTGTCTTGATGATTGTGGCTTTGTAGTAGAGCCTGAAGTCAGGCAGGTTAATTCCTCCAGTTCCGTTCTTCCTTCTCAAGATTGCTTTGGCTATTGGAGTTTTTTTGTATTTCCATACAAATTGTGAAATTAGTTGTTCTAGCTCTGTGAGAAGTACTGTTGGTAGCTTGATAAGGATTGCATTGAGTCTATAGATTGATTTGGGTAGTATACTCACATTCACTATATTGGTTCTTCTGATCCATGAACATGGTATATTTCTCCATCTATTAGTGTCCTCTTTGATTTCTTTCACCAGTGTTTTATAGTTTTCTGTATATAGGTCTTTAGTTTCATTAGGTAGATATATTCCTAAGTGTTTTATTCTTTTCGTTGCAGTGGTGAATGGAATTGTTTCCTTAATTTCTCTATTTTCTCATTATTAGTTTATCTTATCATTAGTTTCATTTCAGGTGACTGCAGCTTCATGACTTTTTAACCAACAATTTGTGCATCCTTCTGTCAAGTATTATGGAACTGTTGAAAGGCACTTCTTTAAAAAGTCATTTTACCTAATAATTGGTATTTATGGTTGGACACTTAATTGGTTCGAACACATTAGCAACTTTTTGTGAAACAAATTAATAGCTCCACTAAAAATTGATATCATTGTTACACTAAATAAGTTAATGCTTAATCATATAAGTTGTTGGAGAAAGAAATGGCAACCCACTCCATTATTCTTGCCTGGAGCATCCCAGGGACAGAGGAGCCTGGTGGGCTACCATCTAAGGAGTTTCACAGAGTTGGACATGACTGAAGTGACTTAGCAGCAGCAGCATATAATTTTTATTCAAATAACTTACAAAGAAAACTAAATGGCTGTACAGAATGAACGAACAACTCAAAATATGTCTCTTGAGAGGTATTTGAATTTCATTTGTTGGTTACAATTTGAAACAATTCAGTATGTTAGAGCTGAAAATGAAGTTCATATAACAATAAAACTGTTAGAGATCTGTCAATGCATTTCGAAAGACAGCATATTCTAAACATGTACTTTTGTAATGGCATGCCAGTCGATGAGAAATCAGTTTATTTTTTCCCATTTAAATTTCTGTGGAAGTATTGAATATACATTTTTATAAAGTCAATTTTTTAAGGCTTAAAGTGAAGGACAGAGTAGATAAACACACATAAGTACAGTAAAAATGTACATAATAAATGCAGGAGAAAGAATAATGTTTTTATTGTATTTTCAAGGAGAAACGGAGAATAAATTCATGCAGATTGGCCCTTTAGGGAAATTTACAATAGTAATTAAAACATTTAGTTACATGAGTTTGACCGTTCCTCAGCTTTTTTCCTGACCTTTCCTCAGGAGAGAGTGGTTGGCTGCAATTTTGCATCATCATCCAGAACAAACAAGTATACAGTCCTGTTTTCTGACTTCTTTCTTATTTGACCATAGGTTTACAAATATGTCCCACTAAAGCTCAAGAGCAATCCAATCCATATTACATGTGAGCCTTCCTTAATCTTAACAAATAAGACTTGATCATCAGGGAGGAGGTGTAAATCCTGAGGCTTAAAAACAAGAAAGGTTAAAAAAAAAAAATCCAGCCTAGGACAACCTGCAAACACTGAATCAATACCCTTTCCCACAGGTACATTCAAAGAGAGTGAATGATCCTCAGGCTTCTATTCAAAGTTAGGATGAAGTAGGATGGCTGAAAAGAAGACAGACAAAAGAAATGCTAAAAGTGTAGGGAAGCAATTCCTTTCTGTTGCAAATTAGGTCACATTAACTAGCAGCTCTGCTGATGAAACTCAATATTCAGCACATAGGGCAGTCATGGTCATCCAGGGTAATGATTTTAAATAAAGTTAGTCTGGAAGATTGACAACCTTTCCTGAATTCAACTGCTAACCTGACTAGATTTCTAATCATAGTCTGCTCTCCTAAATTCCTTATCATTATGTTTTGCCCATGTCAGGAAACCAAGTACCCACTTGCACTGTACTAGTGAGTGGCTAAAGTAGGAAAAATCATCCCCAACATAAAGCCTTAACAGCTCCTTCTAAGGCATAATAAGATATGCACACATTATATGCATCTTATAAAAATCTAGATGCTTAAAACATTATTGTAATGACTGGTTGAGTAAGATGTTTTAAAAAGTGAGATTGAGCCAGATAAAGCATAGGAGGTAAACTTGACAAATACAGCCCAATATGCAATGTAGTTTATAATTACTTGGTCATATATTTTCATTGACTCTTGAAATTAGGTTTTGTCACAGTTTTGCCAATTTTGGATTAGAAATACATGTATGGGATTTAGTTTTTAATTGTAACTGACAGAATGTTGTATTATTATTCAGGGCAAAGAGATATAACAGCAAAGGTTTATTTTGTTAAATGGGAAATGGTGCTTTTAAACCCTTCTCTTGGAGATTCATAATATGTAAAATTAGCATGTTAATACACCGAGAAGTCCTGCAACTAAAGAAACCCTCTTTAAATAGCTTCTACATCATCATACTTACACAGATAAAGATTTTCTACATCATAGCAATTTTTTGATGTTGTTATTTGTTTTTTAATGCCGGCTAGAATGATCCAAAATAAATAAAATACTTCTCATCTACCTACTTTGCAATCAGCATTGCCTGGAATATTCAGTAATATACGAAAAAGTCATGATAGTATAGCTAGATTTTTGAAACAAAACTCTGCCAAAGTTATTTTCAGGAAAATTTTGCTTGATATTGACATAGCACTAAATTTTAAATGCATTAGCCAGTGATGAAATATTTTATTTTCATAAGCCTTAATATAAAGCTCAGTAGTTCTTTCAACTATTAGATTTTATGAATTTAAGTTTATCACAGACTCCAAGGACAATTTTTGTAGAACTATTGCCTCTAATCTTTTATCATCCTCCTTGATAAATATGGCAGACTCCATATCTCATGTGACTGCATTAGCCTTGGTTAAGGGAAGTTCAAGGTCTAGATGTTTCCATTCTACCCAGGTTTTCTGTATTGAACCTGTAATACCTACCTTTATACAGAGATATAACAATAGACAAGACAGAAACCTGTAGAGTGTTATTTGTTGTCATGTCTGATTCTTTGCAACCCTGTGAACTGTAGCTTACCAGGCTCCTCTGTCCATGGAATTCTCCAGACAAGAATATTGAAGTGGATAACCATTCCCTTCTCCAGGGGATCTTCTCAACCCATGGATCGAGCCTGGGTCTCCTGAATTGCAGGCAGATTCTTTACCATCTGAGCCACCAGGGAACATGTATATAAAACAATTATTAGCCTTTAAAATAAGGTTAACATATACTTTATTTCCCAAAATTTGACATATTTAAGAGTAATAGAGGGTATATTAAACATTAAAGTTTTGACTTGTCTATCATTTGGCTCATAAAGTGGAGCAACAGACCTCTACGTTAGTGGTGATTCTCCACCGAAACCACCTCTGTTTCATTTTTATAATTAAAAAAAAAATCAGTTCAGTTCAGTTCAGTTCTGCTGCTCAGTCTTATCTGATTCTTTGCAACCCCATGAACTATAGCCCACGAGGTTTCCTTGTCCATCATCAACTCCTAGAGCTTGCTGTCCATTGACTCGGTGATACCATCCAACCATCTCATCCTCATCCCGTTCTCCTCCTGCCTTCAGTCTTTCCCTCTATCAGGGTCTTTTCCAATGAGTCAGTTCTTCGCCTCAGGTGGCCAAAGTATTGGAGGTTCAGCTTCAGCATCAGTCCTTCCAATGAATACTCAAGGTTGATTTCCTTTAGGATTGACTGATTTGATCTGCTTGCAGTCCAAGGGACTCTCAAGAGTGTTCTCTAACACCACAGCTCAAGAGCATCAATTCTTCGGTGCTCAGCTTTCTTTATCGTTCAATTCTCACATTCATATGTGACTACTGGAAAAACTATAGCTTTGACTAGACTGACATTTGCTGGCAAAGTAATGTCTCTGCTTTTTAAAATGATGTCTAGGTTTGTCGTAGCTTTTCTTCTAAGGAGTAAGTGTCTTTTAATTTCAAGACTGCCGTCACCATCTTCAGTGATTTTGGAGCCCAAGGAAATAAAGTCTGTCACTCTTTCCATTGTTCCCCATCTATTTGCCATGAAATGATGGGACTGGATCCCGTGATCTTAGTTTAAGGAATGTTGATTTTTATCCAATATTTCACTCTGCTCTTTCACTTTCATCAAGAGGCTCTTTAGTTCCTCTTCACTTTCTGTCATAAGGGTGGTGTCATCTGCATATCTGAGGTTATTTATATTTCTCCTGACAATCTTGATTCTAGTGTGTGCTTCATCCAGCCTGGCATTTTGCATGATGTACTCTGCATATAAATAAAATAAGCAAGGTGACAATATATACCTCACATACTCCTTTCTCAATTTAGAACCAGTCCTTTGTTTCATGTCCAATTCTAATTGTTGCTTCTTGACTTGCATACAGATTTCTCAGGAGGCATGTAGGTGGTCTGGTATTCCCAGCTCTTGAAGCGTTTTCCACAGTTTGTTGTGATCCACACAGTTAAAGGCTTTAGTGTAGTGAATGAAGCAGAAGTAGATGTTTTTCTGGAATTCCCTTGCTTTTTCCATGATCCAGTGGATGTTGGCAATTTGACCTCTGGTTCCTCTGCCTTTTCTAAATCCAGCTTGGACATCTGGAAGTTCTTGATTCACGTACTGTTGAAGCCTAGCTTGGAGAATTTTAAGCATTACTTTGTTAGAGTGTGAAATGAGTGATAAAAAGGATGGAGGGGTGTAATATATCTGATTTACAGTGTTGTGTTAGTTTCAGGTATACAGAAAAGTGATTCAGCTATATATATACATGTAATTTACTCATTTTAGATTCTTTTTCTCATATAGATTACCACAGAATATTGAGAAGAATTCCTTGTGCTATAGACTAGGTCTCTTTTGGTTATCTATCTTATATACAGTAGTGTGTATGTTTATCTGAAGCTTCTGATTTATCCCTTCCCCCACGTTTCCTGTTTGGTTACCTTAAATTTGCTTTCAACATCTGTAAGTCTGTTTCTGTTTTGTAAATAAGTTCATGTGTTTCTTTTCTTTTTGTGAATTCAATTCCACAAATGAGTGTTATCATATGATATTTGTCTTCATCCGACTTATCTCACTTAGGATAATAATCTCTAGTTCTATCCATTTTGCTGCAAATGGTGTTATTTCATTCTTTTTATGGCAAAGTGATATTCCATTGTATATATGTACCACATCTTCTTTATCCATTCATCTATTGATGAATATTTAGATTGATTCCATGTCTTGGCTATTGTAAACACTGCGACAATGTACATCAGATGCATATATCCTTTCAAATTATGATTTTCTCCAGATATATGCCCAGGAGTGGGATTGCAGGATCATCTGGTGGCTCTGTTTTTAGGGAACATCCATACTGTTCTCCACAGTTACTATACCAATTCACATTCCCAAACACCACCCTTAGACAGAGAGTTCTCAATGTTTTGAATAAGATCTATCCTTTTTGGCAGAGACTTAGAGATTCTTGTCCATATGACCCACTTTCCTCCTAGTCATAAATTCTATACCACTCCACAGGAATAGAGATTGGGGTCCCTCACTTCTAGGGATGATAATCCAGTTCTATGATTAAGTATGATGGGGAGTGAATGACAATTTTTCATCTACTTGGCTTGCCCTTCTGACATGGAAACTTGACCCTATAAGAACATTAGCACAGAAGCCCACAATATTCTCAGCTTGCTATAGTTGCTTACTTGAAAGTAAGTTTGTACAATATGTGGCTGGGGGACAGAGAATGAATAGTGCATACTGCTTATATCTCCCAGGGTTTAACTGTAGCTCCGTACTGGAAGTAGGCAATGAGAGAGCTTGTCTTCTTGACTGCACACACACCCAGAGTAGTGTTGTAGCTCAAATAAAATGCTGGGAGTTGAAGAGTACAGCTGTATATGAAACTCAGTGTGTACTCTTTCAGACCCAACTAAAGGCAATGTAAAGCCTTTTGCTTGGCAGACCACATGGGAGGAAAGCTACCCTCGCCACCTGAGATGTGGTGCACTGTCAACAGATTACAGTGTAGAGAGAGTTTCAGTCAAGGACCAAGGTGACCCCTGGGTCAGCCATGCTCATATACATATATGCCTTCCTAGCCAAGGTGCCCCCATTCAGAGACTTTCATATCTGGGGACCTCCACTGATGCACTTTTTAGACACTTCTGCTAAGACCTCCTTGTAAGGCTTCTTTGAGTTAGAAATTTTTTCCCTTCACTGACTCAGTACTTTTGACATCTGACTCATTCCTAGACTTTCCCCTTCTTCTGAGCCATAGTTATCAAAGTCCATAAACTAATAGGAATGTTTGTTTCAGACCTCTTTGGCAGAGAAATGATTGCCACCATTCCCACCACTTGCACTGCATGCCATCTGACTGATGTTCACCCTGTATACTTCCTTGGGGAAAAATTGAATGTCAGGGAAGCAGCGCATTTTTCCTTTATCTCTTGTCTGCACTACTACAGTAAGTGAATAAATGCTTGATTATTACTTTCAGTTTGACTCTTTGTCCTAATAGACCACCTAAACATCTGGTAGCTAAACATGGGGTGGTGAGTAATGGAGCAGAAGGTCATGGCTCAAATGTCAGAGATTCATGTTTTTTCTTACTGAGATTTAGTAAATTTTCTCACAAGGAAGTTTTCACATTTCCTATATGCCCTTAGGGCAGTTGCCATAGATTTTAACGGAATGTTTTCTATAATTTTTACCAAATAGGTTGTAGTTTTGCTGGAGAGAGAGTCTAACTCCATCACTCAGAAGTTATATTTAAATTCCTGAGCTATATTCTTGCTAAGGTGATAATTATGTTACTGCTGCACATGCAAATTGTTCTCTTAAAAAAACAAGCTTTGGAAATTCTCAAACCAAAAAAAAAAAAAAAATGACAATGTCAAAGATTAAGCAAAATGGAATTGTTTGAGCTTGTTAAAATTAAATACAAAACGAAGGCCAGACTTGGAAATTTCCTGAGCAGATAAAACCATTTAAGCCACATGAGCAAAACTAAATGTAGCCTGTTTCATGAATATAAGTGAACTTAGGCAGGGAACTTAAGTCATCTTTCTAAAACTGGTATAAGATATTGATTTTCCCATGGACAGAATACTGGAGTGTGCACTCTTTCCCTTCCCCAGGGGATCTTCCCAACCTAAGGATCGAACCGAGGTCTCCTGCACTGCAGGTAGATTCTTTACCAGCTGAACCACAAAGGAAGCCAAAGAATACTGGAGTGGGTAACCTATTCCTTCTCCAGCGGATCTTCCCCACCCAGGAATTGAACCAGGGTCTCCTGCACTGCAAGTGGATTCTTTACAACTGAGTTATGAAGGAAGCCTGATTTTTCAAAAATCATTTATTTATTTGGCTGCACTGGGTCTTAGTTGCAGCAAACAGGATCTTTGAACTCTGTTGCAGCATGCAGGATCTTTACTTGGGGTATGCAAACTCTTCCCTGGTGGGTCAGACTGTAAAGAATCTACAAGCAATGTGGGATACCTGAGTTCAGTCCCTGGGTTGAGAAGATCCCCTGGAGAAGGAAATGGCAACCCACACAGATATTCTTGCCTGAGAAGTCCCAAGGACAAAGGAGCCTGGTGGGCTACAGTCCATGGGGTTGCAAAGAGTCAGACATGACTGAGTGGTTAATAATACACACACACGTGCAAACTCTTAATTGTAGCATGTGAGATCTGGTTCCCTGATGAGGGATGGAACCCAAGCTCTTTGCATGGGTGCAGGGAGTCTTAGCCACTGGACTACGAGGAAAGTCCCAAGATGATAATTTTTAACCAATTCCCTACTGTCTGGAAACCCTCGCTGTAACAACCAATCATAGTAAAGGTTAAACAACTTCCTGATTCTCACTTCAAAAGCCATCCTGTAACATCATGTTCCTGAGCTTCAGATCAGTTTTAAATTTGAATGCTACTGGTTGGTGAACGTTCTAATATGCATAATAAACTTACTATTTATTGGTTTGGTGGTTTTAATTTTGTATTTCTGGATTTCTGACAGGCTAATATATGCATTTATGTGTTGTTGCCCTGAGGCAATAAGAGGGCAAAGGACAGTGGTATTCCATGAAACTATCACTACATATGAGAACAGTACATGATCCAAAGTGTAGGTAACACTAATATACATCCTGTGCTTTAAAATAGATTCTCCTTACATAGTCCAAAAATGCTTTCAACACCTTCAAGAGTTATTTTAATGACACATTTGAAGTTGTTTGCTAGTACAACAAAAGGAAGTGACACTCCTTCCCACAAATAAGAAGACATTAGACCTTCTTCCAGAGCTACTGAGATTGAGTGTCACTTGCCAACTCCACTGCATTGTGATGTTTTTTATGAAATAGGGAGACTATGTTTTATCCATCCAAAATTTTCTGGATGAATTACAGTTTATTTATACATTTACTGACTGAAGGACATCTTGATTATTTTCAGGTTTTGGAAATTACAAATAAAGCTTCTGTCAGCATCCAAGTGGAGGTTTTTGTGTGAACATATGTTTACAGCTAATTTGGTAAATAGCAAGGAGTGAAATTGCTGGATCATATGGTAAAGGCCCAGCTGAATTCCAAAGTAGCTTTGTCGTCCCGTAAGAAATAAATGAGAGTTCCTATTGTTACACATCCTCACCCTCATTTGTGGTTTACAGTGTTCTGGATTTTTTGCCATTCTAGTAACTATATAGTGGAGAAGCAAATGGCAACCCACTCCAGTATTATTGCCTGGAGAATCCCATGGACAGAGGAACCTGGTGGGCTGCTGTCCATGTGGTCGCACAGAGTCGGAAATGACTGTAGTGACAGCAGCAGCAGCAGTAGCAGCAGCTATATAGTGGCATCTCATTGTTTTAACTTTCAATTCCTTAATGACATCTCATGTGGAGCCCCCTTTGTAAAGTTATTTGACCCCTGTATATCATCTCTGGCTTTTCCTTCATTTTTTTCCCTCCAAATTTTGTCACTTAGTTTATCCCACTCATATTAAAAACATCTATATTTTAAATGTACATACTATAATCTTCTGATGATTGTTAACTTTTGATTCTTAACTGTGTAATTAAGCCTTTACTGTCTGCAAAACTCCTCATTATGTACTTGGGAACACTGGTTTCCTAGCAGTACTGGCTCCATTCCTCTAAAAAAAAGAAATATCCCTTATTCATGATATTTTTTAGCTTTCTCAAATTATAGAATTGTGTGTTATTGGAGGCAAATATGGATGACTCTTCAGTGTTTTTAACTATTAATTCTACTTGATCGTGAAGTTTAAGATATGTCTTAAATTTTGTTTTCAAAGAGGATAATAAATTAAATACGAACTATTGAAGTTTTTGTGGAATATTAAAGTTGAATAGTCATAAGACTATTGAAGTTTATATTTTAATCACCCAGCATAGGCTTTTTCTTCCCTTCCTCAACAATGGGCTCCTAAGCTTCAATCGTCAACATTTTCATGCGTGTAAATTTCCCTTCTCCATTTCTGAGCAGTTTCATGTTTCTTAGGAAGAATAAATGGAAATGCCAGGATTATGCTGCCAAAATTGTTCTAAGTAATCATGGATAGTGTTTCAGTAAATGTTTGTTGACATTTTCAGGTATCTAGAAATAAAAGATGGGAAAAAATGCAGTCACTAGCAGGTTTGGATGATGAGTGAGAAATCACTATAGATGAGCTCTATATATTCATCAGCAATTTCCAGCAATTCCTGCAATGAACAGCACTAAAATAAATATCCTTATATCAACTGCTA
Source organism: Capra hircus (assembly GCF_001704415.2). NCBI lineage: Eukaryota > Metazoa > Chordata > Mammalia > Artiodactyla > Bovidae > Capra > Capra hircus. Next base: position 47,769,878 of record NW_017189517.1, read on the forward strand.
GCTTGATATCTCTCTTGATAGTTTTATGTGATTTCAGCAGCTATGCAGTGCTGGCACGGCAAGTGGTAGCTGTGCAGTGCTTGAGCGGTGAGTGCTGGAGAGGAGATACCCCACGTCCAAGGTCAGGAGTAGTGGCTGAACTTCGCTGGACCAGCCGTGTGGAGATACACCATGTCCAAGGTCAGAGAAACCCCAGTAAGATGGTAGGCACTGGAGCAGCTGTGAGGAGATACCCTACGTCCAAGGGCAAAGGAAAAGCACCAGAAAGATGGTGGGAGGGGCGAATTCATGTTTAGAATAGAACCCCATTACCAACAGAGACACTCAGAGAGCTCAAACAAACCTTGTGCACACCACAACCAAGGGATTCCACAGAGACTGAGACAGAACTGTGTTTGAGCATCTCCTGTGGAGGTACTGGTTGGCAGTGGTCTGCCACAGGGACAGGGACTCTGGGCTTGGATATGACATAAGTCTTCTTGGAGGAGGTTGCCATTAACCCCATCATAGAACTGCCAGAACTCACATAAGACTGGGAAATAAACTGTTGGAGGAAACAACAGAGCCTTGTGAACCAGGAAACAGAAGAAAGGAACATTGACCCCACAGGAGACTTACCTGTGGGTGTTTGGGAATTTCCAGCGAAGAATTGGGTTGGTGGTGGCCTGCTGCAGGGTTGGGGGTATGGCCTCTTTCAGTAAATTCTTGGGATATTTTGAAGGAGGTCACCATTATCTTCATTACCTCTACCATAGTTTCAGTTCAGTTCAGTCACTCAGTCGTGTCTGACTCTTTGTGACCACATGAACTGCAGCATGACAGGCCTCCCTGTCCATCACCAACTCCCAGAGTTCACTCAAAATCACGTCCATCGAGTCAGTGATGCCATCCAGTCATCTCATCCTCTGTCGTCCCCTTTTCCTCCTGCCCCCAATCCCTCCCAGCATCAGAGCCTTTTCCAGTAAGTCAACTCTTCACATAAGGTGGCCAAAGTACTGGAGTTTCAGCTTTAGCATCATTCTTTCCAAAGAACACACAGGACTGATCTCCTTAGGAATGGACTGGTTGGATCTCCTTGCAGTCCAAGGGACTCTCAAGAGTCTTCTCCAACACCACAGTTCAAAAGCATCAATTCTTCAGTGCTCAGCGTTCTTCACAGTCCAACTCTCACATCCATACATGACTACAGGAAAAACCATAGCCTTGACTAGACGGATCTTTGTTGGCAAAGTAATGTCTCTGCTTTTGAATATGCTATCTAGGTTGCTCATAACTTTCCTTCCAAGGAGTGAGTGTCTTTTAATTTCATGACTGCAATCACCATCTGCAGTGATTTTGTAGCCCCCCAAAATAAAGTCTGACACTGTTTCCACTGTTTCCCCATCTATTTCCCATGAAGTGATGGGACCAGATGCCATGATCTTAGTCTTCTGAATGTTGAGCTTTAAGTCAACTTTTTCACTCTCTTTCACTTTCATCAAGAGACTTTTTAGTTCCTCTTCACTTTCTGCCATAAGGGTGGTGTCGTCTGCATATCTGAGATTATTGATATTTCTCCCGGCAATTTTGATTTCAGCTTGTGCTTCTTTCAGCCCATTTTTTCTCATAGTGTACTCTGCATAGAAGTTAAATAAGCAGGGTGACAATATACAGCCTTGCCGTACTCCTTTTCCTATTTGGAACCAGTCTGTTTCTTGTCCAATTCTAACTGTTGCTTCTTGACCTGCACATAGGTTTCTAAAGAGGCAGGTCAGGTGGTCTGGTATTCCCATCTCTTTGAGAATTTTCCAGTTTATTGTGATCCACTCCATAGTTTGGCCCCAGGTAAATGGCAGGAAGGGAACACAGTTCAACCCATCAACAGAAAATTGTATTAAAGATTTACTGAGCATCGCCCCGCCCATTAGAAAAACAACCAGTTTCCCCCTCAGTCTGTCTCTGCCATCAGGAAGTTTTCATAAGCCTCTTATCCTTTTCCATCAGAGGGCAGACAGAAAATCTGCCCTCAGATTTTTTTCAAAGATTGTTAAAATCACAATCACCGAAATACTAACCAATCTAATCACATGGACCACAGCCTTGTCCAACTCAATGAAACTGGAAGCCATGCCGTGTAGGGCCACCCAAGGAAGACGGGTCATGGTGGAAACTTCTGACAAAACGTGGTCGCTAGAAAAGGGAATAGCAAACCACTTCAGTATTTCTCCACTGAGAACACCATGAACAGTATTAAAAGGCAAAAAGATAGGGCACTGAAAGATGAACTCCCTAGGTCAGTAGGTGACCACTATGCTGCTGGAGATCAGTGGGGAATTAACTACAGGAAGAATGAAGAGGCAGAGCCAAAGCAGAAACAACACCCAATTGTGGGTGTGACTGGTGGTGGAAGCAAGGTCCGATGCTGTAAAGAGCAATATTGCATAGGAACCTGGAATGTTAAGTCCATGAATCAAGGCAAACTGGAAGTCATCAAACAGGTGATGGCAAGAGTGAAAGTCGAGATTTTAGAAATCAGTGAACTGAAGGACTAGAATGGGTGAATTGAGCTCAGATGACCATTATATCTACTACTGTGGGCAAGAATCCCTTAGAAGAAATGGAGTAGCCATCAGAGTCAACAAAAGATTCTGAAATGCAGTACTTGAATGCAGTCTCAAAAGTGACAGAATGATTTCTGTTCATTTCCAAGGCAAACCATTCAATATCATGATATTCCAAGTCTATGCCCCGACCAGTAAAGCTGAAGAAGCTGAAGTTGAACCGTTCTAAGAAGATCTACAAGATCTTATAGAATTAACACCCCCAAAAGATGTACTTTTCATTATAGGGGACTGGAATGCAAAAGTAGAAAGTCAAGAAACACCTGGAGTAACAGGAAAATTTGGCCTTGGAGTACAGAATGAAGCAGGACAAAGGCTAATAGAGTTCTGCCAAGAGAATGCACTGGTCATAGCAAAAACCCTCTTCCAACAACACGAGAAGACTCTACACATGGACATCACCAGATGGTCAACACCGAAATCAGATTGATTATATTATTTGCAGCCAAAGACGGAGAAGCTCTATACAGTAAGCAAAAAGAATGGGAGCTGACTGTGGCTCAGATCATGAACTCCTTATTGCCAGATTCAAACTCAAATTGAAGAAAGTAGGGAAACCACTAGACCATTCAGGAATGATCTAAAAAAAGTACCTTTCAATTATACAGTGGAAGTGACAAATAGATTATTGGATTAGATCTGATAGACAGACTGCCTGAAGAAATATGGAGGGAGGTTCCTGACATTGTATAGGAGGCAGTGATCCAGACCATTCCAAGAAAAGCAAAAAGGCAAGATGGTTGCCTGAGGAGGCCTTACAAATAGCTGTGAAAAGAAATGAAGCAAAAAGTAAAGAAGAAAAGGAAAAATATACCCATTTGAATGCAGAGTTTCCAAGAATAGCAAGAAGAGATAAGAAAGACTTCCTCAGAGATCAATGCAAATAAATAGAAGAAAGCAAAAATGGGAAAGACTGGAGATTTCTTCAAGAAAATTAGAGATACCAAGGGAACAATCATTCAAAGATGGGCTCAATAAAGGACAGAAATGGTAGGGACCTAACAGAAGCAGAAGATATTAAGAAGATGTGGCAAGAATACGTGGAAGAACGGTACAAAAAAAGATCTTCAAGACCAAGATAATCACGATGGTGTGATCACTCACCTAGAACGAGACACCTGGAATGTGAAATCAAGTGGGCCTTAGGAAGCATCACTATGAACAGAGCTAGTGGAAATGATGAAATTCCAGTTGAGCTATTCCAAATCCTAGAAGATGATGCTGTGAAATTGCTGCACTCAATATGCCAACAAATTGGAAAGCTCAGCAGTGGTCACAGGACTGCAAATGGTCAATTTTCATTCCAATTCCAAAGAAAGGCAATGCCAATGAATGCTCAAACTACCGCACAATTGCACTCATCTCAGACGCTAGTAAAGTAATGCTCAAAATTCTCCAAGCCAGGCTTCAGCAATACGTGAACTGTGAAGTCCCAGATGTTCAAGCTGGATTTAAAAAAGGCAGAGGAACCAGAGATCAAATTGCCAACATCCTCTGGATCATTGAAAAAGCAAGATAGTTCCAGAAAAACATTGATTTCTGCTTTATTGACTATGCCTAAGCCTTTGACTGTGTTGATCACTATAAACTGTGGAAAATATTGAAAGAGATCGGAATGCCAGAACACCTGACCTGCCCCTTGAGAAACCTGTATGCAGGTCAGGAAGCAACAGTTAGAACAAGACATGGAACAACAGACTGGTTCCTAATAGCAAAAGGACTATATCAAGGCTGTATAATGTCACCCTGCTTATTTAATTTATTTGCAGAGTACATCATGAGAAACGCTGGGCTGGAAGAAGCAAAAGCTGGAATTAAGATTGCTGGGAGATATATCAGTAACCTCAGTGATGTCCAGTTTCTATGTACTATCTGTTGGCAAGGCTACCCTTCTTCCATTGAACTGCTCTTGCAACATTATTATTATTATTATTATTTTAAAGAACACTGGGTTGAGCATATTTGTGTGGATGTACTTCTGGATATTCCATTATTTTCTGTTGATCTATGAATCTTTCCCTTCATTATATCACACTATTTCAAGTATTGTAGCTATATAATAGAATTTAATATCAAGTTAAATGCTTTTACCTACTTTCTTCTTCCTTGTCAATAAAATTTTAGCAATTTTACATACAAATATAATAATAAGCTTGTGTATAAATATAAAAAATTTCTTATTGTGATAGGAAATGAATAAATGCAGAGATAGATATGGGTAGAAATGGCATCTTTACAGTGTTAAAGTTTCCAACACACGTCTCTCAATTTATTTAGGCCTTCTTTGATTTTTGTCATCTATATCTATCATCTTCAGCATTTTCAGTGTTTAATTAATATATGATATTTCTTTAAATGCTTGATAGAATTCCCCAGTAAATCATCACAACGTAGAAATTTCTTTTTTGAGAAAATTTAAATTATACTTCCAATTTTATCAATGGTTAAAAGCTACTTATGTTGACTATTTTATCTTTGTGAAATTTGTAGTTTTGTGGTTTTTGAGGAATTTGGTGTCAAATTTATGAAAATGATGTTGCTTGTGGCATTTTGTAATTATTTTTTTCCATTAAACTATGTTACCTGTTTATTCAGAAATTAGGTAGAGTGATAATGAAAATAAAATGAATAAAGAGGTGCAATACATCTTTTAAAAATTGAATTATAGCAGGTTGCCAAAGAATGGTCAACCTACCACACAATTGCACGTATCTCACATGGTAGTAAAGTAATGCTCTAAATTCTCCAAGCCAGGCTTCAGCAATACGTGAACCGTGAAATCCCTGATGTTCAAGCTGGTTTTAGAAAAGGCAGAGGAACCAGAGATCAAATTGCCAACATCCGGTGGATCATGGAAAAAGCAAGAGAGTTCCAGAAAAAAACATCCATTTCTGCTTTCTTGACTATGCCAAAGCCTTTAACTGTGTGGATCACAATAAACTGTGGAAAATTCTGAAAGAGATGGGAATACAAGACCACCTGACCTGCCTCTTGAGAAACCTGTATGCAGGTCAGGAAGCAACAGTTAGAACTGGACATGGAACAGACTGGTTCCAAATACGAAAAAGAGTACATCAAGGCTATATATTGTCACCCTGCTTATTTAACTTCTATGTAGAGTACATCATGAGAAATGCTGGGCTGGAAGAAACACAAGTTGGAATCAAGATTGCTGGGAGAAATATCAATAACCTCAGATATGCAGATGACACCACCCTTATGGCAGAAAGTGAAGAGGAACTAAAAAGCCTCTTGATGAAAGTGAAAGAGGAGAGTGAAAAAGTTGGCTTAAAGTTCAACATTCAGAAAACTAAGATCATGGCATCTGGTCCCATCACTTCATGGGAAATAGATTGGGAAACAGTGGAAACAGTGTCAGAATTTATTTCGGGGGGCTACAAAATCACTGCAGATGGTGACTGCAGCCATGAAATTAAAAGACACTCCTTGGAAGAAAAGTTATGACCAACCTAGATAGCATATTAAAAAGCAGAGATATTGCTTTGCCAACAAAGGTCTGTTTTGTCAAGACTATGGTTTTTCCAATGGTCATGTATGGATTTGAGAGTTGGATTGTGAAGAAAGCTGAGTGCCAAAGAATTGATGCTTTTGAACTGTGGTGTTGGAGAAGACTCTTGAGAGTCCCTTGGATTGCAATGAGATCCAACCAGTCCATCCTAAAGGAGATCAGTCCTGGGTGTTTATTGGAAGGAGTGATTTTGAAGCTGAAACTCCAATACTTTGGCCACCTCATGCGATGAGTTGACTCTTTGGAAAAGTCCCTGATGCTAAGAGGGTTTGGGGCAGGACGATAAGGAGATGACAGAGGATTAGATGGCTAGATGGCATCACCGACTCGATGGTCATGAGTTTGGGTAAACTCTGGGAGATGGTGATGGATAGGGAGGCCTGGCGTGCTCTGATTCATGGGGCCGCAAAGAGTCGGACATGACTGAGCGACTGAACTGAACTGAATATTGTATTAGTTTCAGGTATAAAGCAAAGTGATTCAGTTATATTTTTTCAGACTGTATTCCATTATAGGTCATTACAATGTACTGAATATAATTCCCTGTGCTATACAGTAAACAATAATTTTTTTCTGTTATATGTATAATACTATGTTAATCCCATACTCCTAATCTGTCCCTCTTTTCCTCCCTCTACCCATTGATAAGAATGTTTTCTAAGTCATTTAGTGAGTCTGTTTCTGGTTTGTATATATAGATTCATTTGCATTTTTTGTTAAATACCACATAAATAATATCACATCTGTAGTGCTTTATTATGGACATATTTTTAATGATAAATTAGGGAAAAACGTGGTGAAATTTTTATTGAGATATAATTGATATGTTGTTCAGCCATTAAGTCGAGTCTGACTTTTTGTGACCCTGTGAACTGCAGCACCCCAGTCTCCTCTCTCTTCCACTATCTCTCAGAGTTTCCTCAAATTTATGTCCATTTCTGATGCTATCTAAGCATTATTCTCTATGACTCCTTTGTCCTTTTTCCTTCAATCTTTCCTGCTGTTCAGGTCTTTTCCAGTGAGTTGACTCGGCATCAGGTGGCCAAAGCATTTGAAATTCGGCATCAGCATCAATCCTTCCAATTAATATTCAGGGTTGATTTCCTTTAGGATTGACTGGTTGGATCTTGCTGTCCAAGAGATGCTCAAGAGCTTTCTCCAGCACCATAGTCCTAAAGCATCAATTTTTCAGGGCTCAGTGTTTTTTATGGTCCAAGTCTCATATCCATACATGACTACTGGAAAACCCATAGCTTTGACTATATGGACCTTTGTCGGCAAAATGATGTCTCTGCTTTTTAACACATTGTCTAGGTTTGTCATAGTTTTCATTCCAAGGAACAAGTGTATTTTCATTTACTGGCTGAAGTCATCATCAGAAGTGATTGTGGAGCCTGAGAAAATAAAATATGCCAGTTTCCACTTGTGCCCCTTCTATTTGCCATGAAGTGATGGGACGGGATGCCATGATCTTAGTTGGTTTAGTGTTGAGTTTATAATTGATATACAACACTATAATAGTTACAGATATGCAACATAATGATTTAATATTTGTATATATTGTACCATAATAAGTCGAGTTAACATCTATTATTGTGCATAATTACAGAATCTTTTCTTGTACTGACAATTTTAAGATTTATTCTTATAACAACTTTCAAACAAGCAATACAGTATTACTAACTATAGTTGACATCCTGTGCATTGCATCACCATGATTTACTTAATTTATAACCAGAAATTTGTACTTTTTACCCCCTTCAACCATTTTGGCCATCCACCTATCCTCTCATTTCTGACAACCAACAGTTTGTTTTCCTTAAATATGAGCTTATTGTTCTGTTTTGTTTTGATTCCACATATAGTTGAGATCTTATTGTTCTTGTTTTGACTTATTTCACTCAGCATAACACTCTCAGGGCCCTTCTATGTTGTTGCAAGTGGCAAGATTTCATTCTTTTTAAAAGCTGAATAATATTCCTCTGTGCATGTGTATGTATATATGTGTATCACATTTTCTTCATCCATTCATCTATCAGTGGACACTTACCTTGGCTGTTGTAAATAATGCTGCACTGAATTTGGGATTGCATATTTCTGTTCAAGTGGGTATTCCTGTTATTTTCATATATATACCCAGAAATGGAATTGCCAGAGCATATAGTGGCTCTATTTTAATTTTTTGAGGCACCTGCATATTGTTTTCCATAATGGCTGTACTAATTACCTTTGCATCAAGAGTGTACAAGGGTTTCCTTTTTTCTATGTCTTTATCAACACATTATTCCCTGTCCTTTTGATAATCAATATTCTGACAAGTATAAGGTTTTATCTAATTGTGATTTTGATTTGCATCTCCTTGATGATTAGAGATGTTGAGTATCTTTTCATGTACCACTTGTTGTTAGAGGTTTGTCAATTTTTTAAGTCAATTTTTGTTGCATTGATTTCCTCTACTATTTTCCTATTTTCAATTTCACTGATATCTCTTGTTTTCTCTATTGTTTCCTTAATTCTTCAAGAATTTTCCAACATATATTTAGGAAATACAGAGTATTTCCATGTACTGTTTAGGATTATGTTGTTTTTGGAAAATTTCCTCTTTTTTCCTGCTATTGATTTCTAGTTTGATACCATTATGGACAAAGAAATAATATACAAAAGTGTATTCTGCTGTTGTTGAGTAGACTGTTCTTTGAACACCAGTAAGATTCTATTATTTGATGTGTTTCTGAGTCATTTTATATTTTTGCTGATTTTTCTCTTTAGTAGTCCTATTAATTGCAGAGAATGGGGTGTTGAAGTCATAATCTACAACTGTGAATGTCTATTTCTGCTTTCAGTTCTGTCAGTTTTTACTGATCTATTTTGAACCTTCATTGTTTGTTGCACAGACATTTAAGATCATTGTACCTCTCTGGTATATTGATCATTTTATCATTATGTAATGTTGTTCTTTGACTGTAATATTTTTTTCATTCTAATGTCTACTTTATCTGATGCTAATATAGCCATTCCTGCTTTATTTTGATGAATGTTTATGTGGTACATGCATACCTCATTTTACTGTACTTCTTTTTATTGAACTTCACAGATATCATAGTTTTTACAAATTAAAGACTTGTGGCAAGCCTGCATTAAACAATCTTATTGATATCATTTTTCTAACAAGATTTATTCACTTTGTGCCTCTGTGTCACATTGTGGTAATTTTTGCAACATATGCATTTTTCATTATTATTATATTTTAATGGTATTGTATGATCAGTGATCTTTGATGTTACTATTTTAATTATTTTAGGGTGTCAGAAAATGTGCCCACATAAGATAGCTAACTTAATAAATGTGTGTGTTCTGACTATTCTCTCATCTCTCTCATTTTCCTCGGCCTCCATATTCCCTGAAGCACAGCAATATTGAAAATAGACCAGTTAGTAGCCCAATGTTGTTGTTGTTCAGTCACTAAGTCCTGCCCAACTCTTTGCAATCCCATGGACTATAGCACTTCAGGTTTTGCTGTCCTTCACTAACTCCCTGAGTTTGCTCAGATTAATATCCATTGAGTTGATGATGCCATCCAACTATCTCATCCCCTGTTACCTTTGAACCCTCCTATTCTCAATCCTTCCCAGCATCAGGGTCTTTTTTAATGAGTCAGTTCTTCGCATCAGGTGGCCAAAGTATTGGAACTTCAGCTTCAGCATCAGTCTTTCCAATGAATATTCAGTGTTGATTTTCTTTAGGATTGACTGCTTTGATCTCCTTTCAGTCCAAGGGACTCTCAAGAGTCTTCTCCAACACGACAGTTCAAAGACATCAATTCTTTGGTGTTCAGCTTTGTTTATGGTCCAACTCTTACATCCATACCTGACTACTGGGAAAAAAAAATACCTTTGGCTAGACAGACCTTTGTTGGCAAAGTGATGTCTCTGCTTTTTAATACACTGTCTGGGTTTGTCATAGCCTTTCTTCCAAGGAGCAAGGGTCTTTTAATTTCATAGCTTCAGTTACCATCCACAGTTATTTTGGAGCCCAAGGAAATAAAATCTTCCATTGTTTTCACATTTTCCCCATCTATTTGCCTTGAAGTGATGGGCCTAAATGCCATGATCTTAGTTTTTTGAATGCTGAATTTTCAACCAGCTTTTTCACTCCCATCTTTCACCCTCATCAAGAGGCTCTTCAGTCCCTCTTCACTTTCTGCCATTAGAGTGGTATCTTCTGTATATTTGAGGTTGTTATTTCTCTCAGCTATATTAATTCCAGCTTCAGATTCATCCATCCTGGCAGCATTTCCCATGATGTACTCTACATATAGGGGTTTCCCATGTGGCTCAGTAGGTAAAGAATCCACCTGCAATGCAGTAGTTCCAGGGGATGCAGGTTTGATTCCTGGGTCTGGAAGATCCCCTGGAGGAGGACATGGAAACCCACTCCAGTATTCTTGCCTGGAGAATCCCATGGATAGAGGAACCAGGCAGGCTACAGTCAATAGGGTTGCAAAGAGTCAGACACAACTGAAGCGACTGAGCACACATACACTCTACATACAGGTTATATAAGCAGAGTTGCAATATACAAACTTGCAGTACTCCTTTCCCGATTTTGAACCAATCCATTGTTTCATGTCTGGTTCTAGCTGTTGCTTCTTGATCTGCACACAGGTTTCTCAATAGAAAGCTAAGGTGGTCTGGTATTCTCATCACTAAGAATTTTTCATGGTTTGTTGTGATCCACAGTCAACAGTCTTCATGTAGTCAATGAAGTAGAAGTAGATTTTTTGGAACTCACTTGTTTTTTCTATGATTCAATTGATGTTGTCAACTTGATCTCTGGTTCATTTTCTAAATCCAGCTTGCACAACTGGAAGTTCTTGGTTCACATACTCTTGAAACCTAACTTCAAGATTTTTGAGCATTACCTTGATAGCATGTGAAATGCCCACAATTTTCTGGCAGTTTGAACATTCTTTGGCATTGCCATTTCTTTGAAATTGTAAGCAAAACTTGACCTTTTCCAGTCCTGTAACTATCACTGAGTTTTCCAAGAGTGATCACACTATTGTGGTTATCTGGGTCACTAAGACATTTTTTTCTACAGTTTTTCTGTGTATTCTTGCCATTTCCTCTTAATCACTTATCCTTCTGTTAGGTCTTTGCCATTTCTGTGTTTATTGTGCCCATTTCTGAATGTAATATTATATTGATACCTCCAATTTTCTTTAAGAGATCTCTAATCTTTCCCATTTTATTGTTTTCATCTTTTTTTTTTTTCTTTTTTGCATTGCTTACTTAAAAAGGCTTTCTTAGCTCTCCTTGCTATTCTCTAGAACTCTGCATTCATTTGGGTATATATTTAACTTTCTCCTTTGCCTTTCACTTTTCTTTTTTCAGTTATTTATAAGACTTCTTCAGGCAATCATTTTGCATTATCATATTTCTTTTTCTTTGGGATGGTTTTGGTCACCACCTCTTTTATTATGTTACAAACCTCTGTCCATAGTTCTTTAAGCACACTGTCTATTAGATGTAGCCCCTTGAATCTATTTGTCACCTTTACTGTATAATTCTAAGGGATTTAATTTAGGTCATACATGAATGGTCTAGTGTTTACACCAATTTTCTTCAATTTAAACCTGAATTTTGCAGTAAAGAGCTCATGATCTGAGCCACAATCAACTTAAGGTCTTATTTTTGCTGGCTGTATAGAGCTTCTCAATGACTTCAAAATGTTCACAATGAAAAGAAGAGTTGTACATCTCTCACTTTAAATCAAGAGCTAGAAATATGCTTCGTGAAAAAGGCATGTAAAAAGCCAGTGTAGGTTGAAACCTAAACCTCTTGAACCAAATAGCTAGCCAGTTCAGCTAGCTGTGAATGCAAAGGAAAAGTTCTTGAAGCTAACTAAAAATGACATTCCAGTGAATACATGAAGGATAAGAAAGCAGAATATACTTATTCTTGACAAGGAGAAAGTTTTAGTAGTCTAGTTAGAAGAACAAATCAGTCACAACCTTCCCTTGAGCCAAAGTCTAATCCCGAGCAAGCACCTAACTTTATTCCACAAAGAGGTTCAAATGTCTACATTCAAAGGAATTTGGAAATTGATTCTAACCCTCATGGATGACTTTGAGGGATTCAAGACATCAGTGGAGGAAGTAACGGCAGATGTAGTGGAAATAGCAAGAAAACTAGTGTGAATAAGTGATAACCATTCAGTCATGTCCGACTCTTTGTGATCCCACGGACTGTAGCCTACCAGGCTCCTCTCTCCATGGAATTCTCCAGGCAACAATCCTGGAGTGGTGCCAAAAAATATCTTCAGTCATAGAAATGAAGGAAGTCATCTTTTGTCTTCAGACAGTCTCCAGAATTGTCTGAATAAGAGAAAGATAGCATTTGCTGCAGTCCTACCCTTACACCACTCATATAAACTTATATCTCACTTAATGTACACTCTGTCTTATCACTGATCCTTTATGGTAGTTCCCAGTTGTAATTCCTTGAGGAAGAAAGGAATACAACAGAAGGGTAAATGGGATAACCATTAGTACCTGATGCTATACTTTTCCTGATATTGTTCTTTTGCTTTACCATAAATTCTAAATTTTCTTTCTCTATCTTCAGAATGCAATCCTGGTCTGAGTTGTCTGCCAAGTTGAGATACCTAAACCTTCATCTCTAAAAGATTTAAGCCTTCTGTATACCTGTTCTTATCAGTCTGTCATTGCTACAATTTTTCTCTTCTTATTAATATCCAGTATGGAAGCACAAAATGGAATCTGAATGACTATCCCCGTTATGGGGCAGTAATCATAGCTCTTTGTGAAATTATTTTCAATTACCACTACTGGTATGTAAGACTTTCTTTTGCTACTGTTCTACTTGTAGAAGAAACCCAAAGAGACCCATTTCAGCCATAGATTTTGATTTTATAGGCCTCTTCTTGTGTTCACTAATGGAAGCTGCTTCTGTGGGAAGCAGGAACCATGGAACCTAAAGTTGCTGGAAAAGAAATCATAAATTCCTCAATGCTGGCGAGTGTGCCATTTCTACTCCTACCACTTTGTTCCTAAATCATTGTGTTCTATCTTTAGGGGAACAGCACAATAAAATTTACATTAGCTTAAGGGATAAATTATATCCTGAAGAAGAGTATAACATCTGAGAATATTTCCAAGCCGGTACCTTAGTAGCACCATCAAGAGACTGTTTCAATGTTCCATAAGGCTGGCAGATTCTGGGTGATACAATATATGGTATAAGCGATGAATTCTGTGATCTTATGCTAATTGTGGTGGCATTTTTGCTAAAAACAAATAAACAAACAAACAACAACAAAACTGTCCCCTTGTTCCAAGGTTGTATTATGTGGAGCTCAGGGTGAGTAAATTTGACACTGTGAGTCCCTGAGTAGTACTGCTAACAGAAACAGTATGAACAGACAAAACACATCCACGCTAAGAATTAATGTCACTCTTAGTAAGGACCATCCTCTCTTGTGGAAAGAGTTGTATGTAATCAACTTCCTACCATGTGTCTGGTTGTTGTTCTTTTTGACGGGCTTACTATATTAAGAGCCCAGTCTCAGTCTTTGCTGTTTACAGATCAAATATTTAGCAGTGGAAATAGGTAAATTAGCCTTGATGAGATTGAGTCTATGCTTTTGAGCCTATGCACAATTGCCACTTTTGTTACCATGTGTCATGGTTGTGTAGTAACCCCTCCCCAAAATATATGCCCACATCAAATTCCTAGAACCTGTAAATGTTGCATTATTTGGAAAAATGATCTTTGCATATGCAATTAAGATAAGAAACTTGGGATCAGTGTGAATTATCTGGGTTGGTTCTGAATTCACTGACAAGTGTGTTGTAAGAGACGCCCAGTAGAGACATAGACAGGAAAGGAGGAGGTAATGTGAAGGAGGCAGAGATGGAAGTAATGCAGCAACACACCAATGAAGGCCAAAGTTTGCCAGCAGTCACCAAAGGCCATGAAAGAGGTATAAAATCAATTCTTCTCCAAAGCTTTGGGAGAGAGTACAACCTGGTTGATATCTTGATTTTGGACAGCTCCTTAATTGTGAGATAAATAAATAAATTTTCATTGTTTTTAGCCACCAAATTTGAGGTGATTTTTTAAGGCTGGCCTAAAAAACCTATACTATGATTACTGTATTCATAATTTCATTCTCTAAGCCATTGGGTGGCAGAGAAGATAAACTAGAAGAAACCCACTAAAACAGTCATTCAATCCACTCGGTTGCTTAATGCCTCCTGTACAGTGGTCTCAGGTGAGCATTGACTTGAGGCAATGATCTGCACACTTTGTTCCTACTCCTATAGTCTCAGTCACATTTTCTCTCTCCAACTTCATGATCTTCAGTCTTCAAATCTTGCTCATTCCAGACTTCCAGTGATCAGCCAAATTATTCCTCCTTACTTTGGTGGAGAGAGTGCCCTCTGGAGCCTGCTGAGGAAGACGTTCAGATCATAAGTTTCATGGTCTCCCATAGTTAATCCACCATTTTTTGGCTTCTAACTCCTTCACTGATGCCTTGGCAAGGCAGTTCAGACATATATACCTCATTTTCAGTGGAGAATTGCCGGGGGCCAGCATGAGGAATTCCACCCATGGCAAAGGTCATGAGGAAAGAGGCTTGGCATACGCAAAGGCGTGATCAAGCCTCAGGAAACCCCGTTCCTGAGCATCTAACCCCAAAACCAGAGTCTGTTTTATGCTCTCACCTACACCTCTGACTTTATGGGGGGCTCTCCCCCATAACCGTTTCTCTCAGAGATGCAGCTCCAAGGCAATAAAAATTCCTGGGTGTGACAAGAGTGTTTCAGCTTACGGATTCCTTTGAAGGTTATCTAGCCCACCTGTATAGGTTCGTCCGGCCACATGTGATTGTTTATAGCCTCCCAATCTGAGAGGCATGAGATGTTTTAGACTTACTAAAGGCAAAATATTTTGGGGAGTTGGAAATTATTAGTATAGTGTGTTGGTTAGGAATTATATTGGTGAAGGGTTTTTCATTTGTTGTGTCAATAATTGCTGCTAATTCCCTGCTCTGGGTGGGACAAGGATGTCTCAGGTCAAACCTCTCTGCTGACAGACTAGCTTGTGTGACAGGATTATCCATACTCCTGCCACATGATTGTTTACTACCTCTCAACCATAAACAGCACAGAGAGTTTTGGAGTATTTGGAGAGTCTTCATTAGCATAGGGCTTTTTCTTCTTGTTGAGTCAATGATTGCCGCCAGGCCTCCATATCCTTAGGCACTTGGGAATATATTAATCAATGTATTTGGAATATAGCAAAGGAAATATAGTAGTTTTTGATGTTAGCAATACTAGACTTTTTGAGTTAATGAATTTTCTCTTTTGTAATAGATCACTGTACTTTGTTATAAATCACTGTGTCCTTGCTATGTAAAAATGTAACTTTATCATATCTTAAGACTAAATAGATCTTAAGGGGAGCATTGGTGAAAGGATTTTCATTTGTTGGGCTGATGTTTGCTGCTAAATCTCCATGTTCCCTACTCTTATAATGAATATAACTAACATATAGGAGAAATAAGTATTAACCCTTAAGCATATAGGAGAAATAAGTATTAACCTTTAAGATTAATCTTGTTAACCTTGGGTTAAATAAATTCCTTTCTTGATTGTAACTCACTACACCCTCACCCTATAGGAATGTAACTTTATTTGGAGGGTGGTGCCTGGTTTAAGAAAAAACACCCTTGGAAGAAATAAGTTTTTTGGTTATCAGAAAGAAAGGATCATAAAATGTCAGCAGGTCTCACTCATGGCCAGAAGATGATGTAATATTCCTAAGACCTTTTTTTTATACGTTTATGTGAAGCACCTGATTTTGACAAAGGTCAGGACTGCTGACTCCCACGTGACTCTGTATTCATCCCTATGTGCAACAAAAGGTATATAAGCAAACCCAAAAATAAAGAAATCGGATCAGTTTCTGGAAAGACTGATTCCCCCATGTTGCTTCTTTCTTGCTCCCGTTTTTCTGGCTGAATTCCCACCTGGAGCATGGATGCTATTCCACATAATCCAAGTTATTCAGCCTCTTTTTCTCCACTAATTTTCCTACTACACTATCCATTTCTAATCTCTCTATATCTGTGATTAAATATGTATTTTTCCAAAGACGCCGACTCCGTCCCCACCTTCGAATCACCCTGGATCCACCGGGGCTGGACCCCGGCAGAGAATCTTTTCTTTCTTCACATTGATCATAATCCACATAATTTATAAATGTGATATGACTGCTGCCCCCTGAATGGCATC
This sequence comes from Capra hircus, assembly GCF_001704415.2. NCBI lineage: Eukaryota > Metazoa > Chordata > Mammalia > Artiodactyla > Bovidae > Capra > Capra hircus. The sequence continues at coordinate 47,786,328 of NW_017189517.1, forward strand.
CATGGTTAGAAAACACCTCAAACAGAGTTACAGGAAGACCGTAATGTGTCTAGAAATTGTTTTCAAGGATTTGGGTCAAGGCACTAACAACACTTGCTACAAATGTCAAGCACCATGTTATTCCAAGATAAACTTGTAGGATTTTAATTCCCTGACCAGGGACTGAACCCTGGCCTTAGCAATGAAAGCATAGAGTCCTAACTACTGGACGACAAAGGAATTCCCAGGTTAAAGTCAGTTTAAATGTAACACTGAAACTTGGTAATCATTTCTGATGGAATAATACAGAAATAGCATTCAGTTCCTGAAAAACTACATATTCCCTCAAGCATTTAGAAATGAAATTTCTATAAGTTCCTTACTGAAAACGTCTTTCAAGTGTCCTAACAAATATTTAATTGATTACGCTTAGACATCATCTGATTAATATGCTATGCTTTGCACTTAAAAATGCATATGAAGAAGTGACTATTTACAATTCTGAATTCCACAATATCTTTCTAATTGACATATCTTATTATCCTACATTAACTTAAATAGTTCAAAGGACTGTTTATGTTGCAAGAGATTTAGAAATGCTTTACGTTGGGCTTGGTTTTTCTGTCACTTTAAGTTAGGAAGCAATTAACAAATGACCTCTATTATGTTGTTTCCTTTCTCTTCCAGGCAGTTCACATTAGAGCTCACTATTGGATTGCAGATGACTGTTGTCACCTTGGGAAACTATTAAACCAATCAATTTCCTCCCCAATGTTGGCATTAACTACTGACATTTTAAGTGCCCAACAGTATTGACGATCCTTGTAATGCTTAAAAATTTTGTCTAAAGCCATTCATGGCCTGCTTTTGTGTGTTTAGAATAGGATTAGATGAAGTTTTCTCATCAGTGGTGTGATTCTCTTCCACATCTTGCTGATTTGGGACATACTTTTATAAAATGCTGCTTCTTCTTATGTACCTCTCATGTCTTGGAAAAAAATAAGGGCAAATATAGGTCCCCAAAAGCTTGATTACTGCATTACCTGAAGCAAGTTATTCAAGCTCTCTGAGCTGCAATTTCATTTTTTTTTAAAGTAGAGATAATCATGAGCTTATGCGAAGACTAAATTAAATAGCATATGTGAAGAAACAACAAAATTTGCATTTAATCAAGAACCAAAGTGAAATATTGGCTACACTGTTCCAGGGGGTCTGTTGACCAGAAATAGCATAAGATTTAATGCTGATAGTCTCTGCAGTCTGATCCCTGACAGTAGCACATGAAATAAATAGTCTGACTTTTCAAACTCCTTCTTTTAGGCACATAGTGTTAACTGTATTCCTTTCTGTTGGACAAGAAGACTTGAAAATATGAGGTCAACATTGCTAGGACACTCAATGTACTTTTCTACTCACTTCCCTGACCTCTTCCTATAGAAACAAACCTATAGGATTCCTGATATAACAAAGAAATTGAAATTATCAGATGACTGGGAAAAAAAAATTTCCTGTAAAGGCCCGAGCTTGAAATTCCAATTGTTGTTCAGTTGCCAAGTTGTGTCCAACTCTCCATGATCCCATGGACTACAGCACACCAGGCTTCCCTGTCCCTCATCATCTCCCAGAGTATACCCTTGTTCATGTCCATTGCATCGGTGATGTCATCCAACAATATCATACCCTGTCACCACTTTTCCTTCTGCCTTCGATCTTTCCCAGCATCTGGGTCTTTTCCAATCAGTCAGCTGTTCACAGCAGGTGGCCAAAGTATTGGAGCTTCAGCTTCAGCATCAATTCTTCCAATCAGTATTCAGGGTTGATTTCCTTTAGGATTGACGGGTTTAAAATTCCAATAAGGGCCATCTATTAGGGTTTTATTTAAATAATACAGACAACTTATATTTGACACAAATAAAAATGTATATTATATGTCTGTGTGTAACTTTTCTTCCTGTAGAAGATTCTTTAGATGTTAAAGAGTGTGCAGGTCTTTGTACATATATTAATTTACACATAAAATATTAAGATTCACAACCAACACATACATTAATTAAGAGTGTTTTGCACTCTTTGTGTACTCAGTGCCATGCCAGAGCTTTGGAGATTGCAAAAGAAATAGGACATAGTTTTCTACCAAAGAGAGTGAAAACTGGTTGCAGAGATCAGACTAGCATACACAAAGAAATCAACACATAAAAATGTAAACTAGCTCATAATTATGTGCTCAATCATGCACAGAGTAGATTATAAATTTTTGACAAAAGGGATATGATTTAAAGTGTGGCAAGTTAGGAACTGTTACATGGAAGATATGTGTCTTAAGGTCAAAACTCTGGGAGACATTTACTTTAGACCTTGGTTACATCTTTAGATATATAGGAGTGGAGTTCTCCTCAAAGACTGTTTAATATTAGTCTTTCCACAGGCAATCCTTATGTCCCATAACATCCAAAGAAATTTAAATCACATAGAACAAGTTATTTCTGGAAACTTCATGGGTACTATAATGATTGTATGCATAAAAATAGTTTTTTAAATACTACTGATTCATTTTAGTCTTTTTGTTGAAGACATACTCTGTATTTTTCAGCATATATGAAAAATATCTACATACTTAAAATATTTTTCATTGTATCAGCATAAATTTTGGATTTAAGCTCATATACCATTTATTAAAAAAATGTATATTTTGAAGTAGGTATTGTTTTTGAACTTTGAATTGGGTTCCTGAAAAAGGTGATGAAATGATATCATTCTAAAATTGTTTCATAGGAAGGAAAAATATTATAATGAAGGGTTGCATCCCCAATCATGGGTTCACATTCATTCAATCATTCAGTCATTTGCTTATTAAACAATCTCCTCCATGTCAGTGCCATGCTAAGTGCTAAACATAGAGTAATGAATGAAACAGACCTTGTTCCTGCCCACATGGAGCTTAGTCTAGTTGGACAGGCAGACATTAAGCAAACAAATTAATGTAGAATTGTCAATTGCTATTTGTTATTTAACAAAAAGAGCTGAAAGAGACAAAAACAATGGAAACAAGATAGACTGCCCCAGAGAAGGCTTCTTATAGGAGATGATTTCTAAAAGAAATTAACCATATTAAAAGACTATGAATGAACATTCCATCCAGAAGAACCAACATGTATATATTCAAGAAGCAGAAAAACTGCCGTGGTTCTGGCACATAAAACTAAAAAAGAGAATGACATCATATGAGGTTCAAAAAGCAGCAGTGGCTAAAAGCTTAGGGGGTCCTGTAGGCCACTAAACTTTATTCTAAGTGCATTAAATGATGTGTTGAGTTTGAAGAGGATGAATGATATAATTTTATTTACATGGTATAAAGATTACTTTTGTTGATTTGTAGAGAAAAATTAGAGGTGTATGAAGAAGAAAATGCATAAGCCCAGTGCTTGTTTGCATATTAAATAAACTAAAAATGATGTGCCTTTATTTCACATGAAATAAAACTTTCAGAATTATGTATGTTAATAATGGGACAGGACAGTGGTAATTGGAATGTAAAGCTGATAAAAGCAAAGGCTTCATTTACCTTATCTTTCATAAGTAGTACTTGGTCTTAAGTATATAGTAATTGGTAAAAAATATTGTCAAATTAATTAATTCATAGATTAATGAATAAAATAATTTTATTTAATGTGGCTTATATAACTGATTTCTGAAAGAATGACTATCACATGGACAAGAATTGGGGTTTCTCAGTATAGCAGAATTTAATAAAATACTATGCCAGAGTCTGAGATCCATTAATAACCACACAATTAACTCTTCTCTAAATGGAAGAAGATAGTATATAATAGCGCAATGATAATATAATTTGCATACTGCTTGTTATAAACAAAATAGATAGTAAAATGAGTATAACAGGCAAAGCATTATGAACAGCGTATTATTATGAAGTGGATTACGACTCTGAAATAAGAACTGATTGTAATGAGGTCAGAAGACTACAGCAATGAAAAAATTAAAAGCATAAGAGTTTCCTTGGAAGCATGTAATAAAAACATTTATTAAATATGCTACAGAATTTCTAAAACAGAAAGAAACCAAACAAAATTTAAGCATTAACTAGGTGACTTGTCTATTCTGACATTCTTATCTAACGAGTATTTAGCTATAAAAAGGATAATGCTTTTCTCCATGGATTGCTTTTCTTTAAGATATATGTTAACTAACATTTCCACATTTATCATGACTTTAAAATCAGAGATACCATAATTCAGAGATCACCAACCCCCGGCCATAGACCAGGATCAGTCCATGGCCTGTTAAGAACCAGGACGCACAGCAGGAGGTGAGTGGTTGTCTTTCATGAAACAGATTTCTGGTGCCAAAAAGGATGAGGATTGCTATAATTACTGGCATAATTGACATTGTAAGTTTTGCAATATGTATTTTAATTGATAAATAAGTACAAGAATTTAGTTCACATATGTATACAAGATACACTTTCTGGCACAATTAAAGTTAGGTAATTAATAGTAAATATTAACAATGTTGAGTTCAGTTGCTCAGTCATGTCCAACTTTGTGACCCCATGAACCTCCCTGTCCATCACCAAATCCCAGAGTCCATCCAAACCCATGTCCATTGACTTGGTGATGCCATCCAACCATCTCATCCTCTGTCATCCCCTTCTCCTTCTGCCCTCAATCTTTCCCAGCATCAGGGTTTTTTCAGTGAGTCAGCTCTTCACATCAGGTGGCCAAAGTATTGGTCAGCTTCAACATCAGTCCTTTTAATGAATACCCAGGACTGATCTCCTTTAGGATGGACTGGTTGGATCTCCTTGCAGTGCAAGGGACTCTCAAGAGTTATCTCCAACACCACAGTTCAAAAGCATCAATTCTTAGGTGCTCAGCTTTATTTATAGTCCAACTCTCACATCCATACATAACCACTGGAAAAATCATAGCCTTGACTAGACAGACTTTTGTTGACAAAGTAATGTCTCTGCTTTTGAATATGCTGTCTAGGTTGGTCATAACTTTTCTTCCAAGGAGTAAGTGTCTTTTAATTTCATGGCTGCAATCACCATCTGCAGTGATTTTGGAGCCCAGAAAATAAATTCAGCCACTCTTTCCCCTGTTTCCCCATCTATTTCCCATGAAGTGATGGGACCAGATGCCATGATCTTCGTTTTCTGAATGCTGAGCCTAAGCCAACTTTTTCACTCTCCTCTTTCACTTTCATCAAGAGACATTTTAGCTCCTCTTCACTTTCTGCCATAAGGGTGGTGCCATCTGCATATCTGAGGTTATTGATATTTCTCCCAGCAATCTTGATTCCAGCTTGTGTTTCTTCCAGTCCAGCCTTTCTCATGATGTACTCTGCATAGAAGTTAAATAAGCATGGTGACAATATACAGCTTTGATGTACTCCTTTCACAGTTTGGAACCAGTCTATTGTTCCATTGCTAGTTCTAACTGTTGCTTTTTGACCTACAAACAGATTGCTCAGGAGGCAGGTCAAGTGGTCTGGTATTTCCATCTCATGGAGAATTTTCCACCGTTTCTTGTGATCCACACAGACAATGGCATTGAAAGCAAAGTGAAAGTGAAAGTCGCTCAGTCGTGTCCGACTGTTTGCAACCCCATACAGTCCATGGAATTCTAAAGGACATAATACTGGAGTGGGTAGCGTTTCCCTTCTCCAGAGGATCTTCCCAACCCAGGATCAAACCCAGGCTCCCACATTGCAGGTGGATTCTTTACTAGCTAAGCCAAAAGGGAAGCCCAAGAATACTGGAGTGGGCAGCCTATCCGTCGTCCAGCATATCTTCCTGACCCAGGAATCTAGCCAGGGTGTCCTGCAATGCGGGCTGGTTCTTTTCCAACTGAGCTATCTGACATAGTCAATAAAGCAGAAGTAGATGTTTTTCTGGAACTCTCTTGCTTTTTCCATGATCCAACAGATGCTGGCAATTTAATCTCTGGTTCCTCGGCCTTTTCTAAAACCAGCTTGAACATTTGGATGTTTTCAGTTCATATACTGTTGAAGACACTCTTGGAGAATTTAGAGCATTAGTTTGTTAGTGTGTGAGATGAATGCAGTACTATGAACATAGTTTGGCATGGCCTTTCTTTGATGTTAGAATGAAACTGACCTTTTCCTGTCCTGTGGCCACTGATGAGTTTTCCAAATTTGCTGGCATATCGAGTACAACACTTTAATAGCATCATCTTTCAGAACTCAAAATAACTCAGCTGTAATTCCATCAACTCCACTAACTTTGTCTCTAGTCATCCTTCCTCAAGCCCACTTGACTTCAGACTCCAGGATGTCTGGCTCTAGGTGAATGATCATACAGTTGTAGTTATCTGGGTCATTAAGATCTTTTCTTTCTTTCTTTCTTTTTCTTTTTTTTTTTTGGTATAGTTCTTCTGTGTATTCTTGCCACCTTTTTAAAATATCTTCTGCATTTGTTAGGTCCTTGCCATTTCTGTTCTTTACTGTGCCCATCTTTGCATGAAATGTTCCCTTGGTATCTCTAGTTTTCTTGAAGAGATCTGTAGTCTTTCCCATTTATTGTTTTCCTCTATCTCTTTGCATTGATCCCTGAGGAAGGCTTTCTTATCTCTCCTTACTATTCTTTGGAACTCTGCATCCAGATGGGTATATCTTTTCTTTTCTCCTTTGCCTTAACTTCTCTTCTTTTCTCAGCTATTTGAAAGGCCTCCTCAGACAACCATTTTGCCTTTTTGTATTTGCTTTTCTTTGGAACGGTCTTGATCAGTCCCATCTTGTTCTATGCCCATCATTAAACACAAAACTCAGAAAAATCTCCATTTTAAAGGTAGGAAATAAAAATATTTCAAGACTTTTATGGTTCACTCAGAGCTAATGCAAGCAGTTAGTATGGTCACTGGCAATAACTTATCAGTATCATTGTTTCCACCACTCAAAAATGAGATTCTACAGTTTGATGGGTCTATCCTCTAAGTGGAAATGTGTAATATGAAAGTACAGAAATTGGGGTCACATTCATAGCATCAGTGATCTATGAACTTATGCTTATATCTACTACACAGTATTGGGTCATGTTCTAATTTCTTTGCTCTGACTTGCCTCTGTTTCTCTAAACTATCTTCAGCAGTGAAAGATGTTAAAATTTACATTGTTTAAATGTTTATAAAGAAACAAACACTCATTTTACAGTATCCCTTCCTCTAAATAGAGTTCTGCCCAAAATATAATTCTTTGGTTAGCCTGGAAAAGCAACATCTTCAGGCTTTGATTGGATCTGTTTTTAATATCTGGACATTTTTCTGAATTAGAATAAACTGATAATGACATATGCCTTGTATGTATCTACTCACAGATTGTCTCCTTACTTGTTTTCAATAAGTCTTATTCTCATATTCCCTCACCTTTAGCAACTTTCCATACAATGCCCAGGTAAGAAGGTATTTGGAAAACATCTCCTCAGAACTATGTTTATATATACCAAGTTGTCTTTTCAGTATTTTATATTAAGGATTCTATCTTATAATCTACTTCAGCAGAAATTGTTGGAATGACTTTTGGGGAATAAGAATAAATAATTAAGACGTAGCTTCACTTTTAGTAAATTTCATCATATAGACATGATTTAGTTGTATAATGGTTTATATCCTATTTGTGTACTGGAGGCTAAACTGCACAAAAGTCATGGGGTGTGTAATTTTATATTTTTAAATACAGTAATTAAAAAATTGTTTAAATAAAATTATGTGTGCTATTTACATTCTAAAACAGAATGATCTTGGTTACAACCAACAAACAAGTTGTTCAAATGACTCAGCTGAAAATGAGTTAAAATTCACTAAAAAGTTAGATTTGTGTTTTAAAATTATATAAAACCAACAATGAAATAAATCTAAAGATGCAAATTAGCAATTATTTTTGTGGGTTTTTTTCTTTGGGCCATACAGCATGTGGGATCTTAGATCCATTACCGGAGATTGAAATCATGCCCCAAGTGGAAGCACAAAGTCTTAATTACTGGGCCACCAGAGAAGTCACTTTTTTGTGTGTGTTTTATTAATAGACCAAAGAACCTAACTTTTCAGCATTGCTTTTTTAGAGTAAAGAATAAAAGAAGAATTATTAGTGCAGAATCTAAATACAAATGGAGCATCAGTGGGTCAAAAGCCAAGAAAATTAGGTAAATAAGTAGATAAGTTAAAAAGTAAGCAGTGTGACTAAGAAACCCAAATGTAGAAGCTGAATACCTTAAACAAAGTCTTGTAAGATTGGTCAACAAATTGGTTCAATTCAGTCTTGAGCATACAAAATCATGATAGAGTTAAAGACAAAACTAATTAGAAATGTAGTTAACTTAGAAGATCAAGTTAATGAGGATAAGCTAAAAGGACACATAGCAGAGTTACATATAAAACTGAAAAATAGTGAAGGTGAGGATTAAAGAATATCAGTATATATAAGGTGCATGCATGCATGCTTAGTTACTCAGTTGTGTCTGAGTCTTTGCAACCCCATGGACTGTAGCATTCCAGACTCCTCTATCCATGGGATTATCCTGGCAAGAATACTGGAGTGGATTGCCATTTCTTCCTCCAGGGTATCTTCCCAACCCAGGAATCAAACCTGTGTCTTTTGCATTGCAGGTGGATTCTTTACCACTGAGCCATCTAGGAAGGCCTTTGAATATTAGGTTACCTATCACAAATAAAAATTAAAAATGGGTTATATTCTTTTGTGCACAACAAAGATTGAGCTATGAAGAATAAATTATTAGAAAGGAATAAATCATTTCCAAAACCTAGCAAATGCTTTTGTAAAAAGTCACCACACTTTTGCTGATAGAATACTTTTTAGCCTCTCCATCCATATAGCTCAGTGTTACACAAAGGATGGAATGTGGAAAGCATGTCAAATCTCTTGATTTAAAATTTCTTGGTAAGGGTCCAGGAATATGCATTCTAATAATTCTCAAGATTCTGACACACACTAAAGTTTAAGAAACAACACTTACCTACATTTCCTTAATACACTTAATTTAGATTTCAGTAGTGATGACCATTGATCAACAAGGATTGAGCAGAGGAATGACATAATAAGGTTTACGGTCTCCAAGTTGAAAATAATCTGTAGGGGGAAGTGTAGAAAAAAAGAGACCAATGTGGAACCTACTGTAGTAATCAAAGTTAGAAATGATGGTGGATTGGACAAAAGACGCGACAGTATTGGTATTGTCCTTCTTGGTTTCAAGTCAAACTGGTCATCCAATTCAATTTGCTAAGAGAAATGCCCCCAATGGTAATAGTCAGCAATCTCTTGGTTACACACTGTAAATGTGTAAGAGCAACAAAAAGTAATTCCTTGGCTCATGCAACTGAGAAGTCAAATAATAAAATTTTCAAGTATAAAACCATGCTGTCAAGTTTCTCAGTCTACCACTTGCTCATTTTTTATTTCTATCTCATAGCTCTACATTTTTTGTTGACCCACTTCTTTTATTAAAACAAGGTTTATCTGTGTGGTAATGGAAGTTGGGAGATAATATATCTGTGCATAGATCCAGGATTATGTGTTTCTAGCCTGCAATACCAGAGAAAGTAGAAAATAATATTTTCCTGTATTTACATACAAATTTGAGGAGGGTTGTCCTGGGTGCCTTTCTTTGGGAAAATCATTGAGGCAAAGGAAATAGGTTATTATAAATTACCAGGACTGAGTAACTCAGATGATCATCATTATGATCAGGATATTAGGTTTTCTTTTGTCAACACAGTTAAAACCACAGCATGAGTAAGGGATAGTTCTCCACAGAATGAAGTTGAGGTTACTAGAAAAAGTGGAAGAAATGCTGAACAGATTAAAAATTATGAGACGTTCACTATTTCTTGTTTTAAGATTGAGAATTATGCTTGTGTGTTAGCAAAATTATCCTTCAGTTTCCTTTGTAGAAGACATTTTCCACTTTAGAAAATTGGTACACTTATAATAAAAACTTTATTATTATTATTTTAATAGAAGAAATAAGTCACAAATGAAATACTATATCCAAAAATGATACTGGCAATTAAAAAAATATAAAAATTACTGTGGTCTGGCAAATGATCATAGAAACAGCATTTGGGTGCTTAATTAACACTTATGTTACTTCTTTTTTTACAATAGTTAATTCATTAGTCATTCTACTGGAGCAGTTAAAGAAACTAATTACTTTAAATTTTCATGCCTACAAATGAATGAAATGCATTGTGGCTATTATTGAAATTGATTTTCCTTACAGTAATGCAAATAATATACCACTTCATTTTCTTTGAAATGAGAAAGAAAACAAAATATGATTATTAAAAATAACAAACTGATAACCTGTTTAGAAATCTATTTATAATAAAAGAGCAAGATTCTGAGAGAAAATGTTGATCACAATCCTTCTTCAGATTAAACATGCAAATCTTAAGTATAACATAAACTATAATTTAATTCACTGAATCAAATATTTATAAAATCCATTTACTGATTTCAAACAAGATAAGAGAAAATAGTGGGTTCACAGTAAAGAGATTTTGGTTCTAGTTTTAGCTCTAGATAGGCAGGGTTCTAAAATGGCCTAATTTTTCCTCTCCCTAATCCCTGAAGCATTTTGATATTATGAGAGCTCAACCTTGTAATTATTTTGCTATATGGCACAGCTGGGTTTTCCAGGTGGTGCTAGTGGTAAAGAAGCTGCCTGCCAATGCAGGAGACATAAGAGATATGGGTTCATTCCCTGTATCAGGAAGATCCCCTGGAGGAGGGCACAGCCACTCACTCCAGTATTCTTGCTTGGAGAATCCCATGGACAGAGGAGCCTAGTGAGCTATAGTCTATAGGGTCACAAAGTGTTGGACATGACTGAAGCAACAGGCATGAATTCATGGCACAGTTGACCTGAAGATAGGGGGAATATCCTTAATTGTTTAGGTAGGCCCAATGTAATCACATGCATCCTTAAAAACAGTTTTCTTTAACAGAAGAAGAGGTTGAAAAAAACAGAACTTGATGTTCTTCTTCTGCTTTGAAGATAGAGAAGATGTTAGAACGAAGGTGTGTAGCCTGTTGAGTGGAGAGCCAGTCCCAGTTGGCAATCAGGAAGGAAACAAGGACCTCAGTTCTACAACCACAGAGAATGAATTCTACTATTGACCTGAATAAACTTGGAAGTGTATTCCCCCCCCCCCCCCCGCCACCCCGAGGCTTTAAATAGGAGACTATACCTGCCTGCATATTGATTTCAGTCTTGTAAGACCCTAAGGAGAGAGTCCAATTGAACCCACCTGGATTTCTGATATACAGAAACTGTGATATGATAAATGGGTGCTATTTTAAGCTTATACATTTGTTATAGCTACAGAAGAAAGCTAATATAGCTGCTGAGAGGTGAAGTGAGTTAAGGTCTGTGGATCTCCATTTCCACTTCTGTTAGGTGAAATACTTGGACTATATTTTTATCAGCTAATCAGGCGTTTCATGAAATAATATTCTGGGAGATGTTAATGCCTCAAATTTGAAAATATATGCGTTTGTGCATGCATGCTCAGACACTTCAGTCATGTATTTTGTGACTCTATGAACTGTGTCCGCCAGGCTTCTCTGTCCATGAGATTCTCCAGGCAAGAATACCAGAGTGGGTTGCCGTGTCCTCCTGTAGGGGATCTGCCTGACGCAGGGATCAAACCAGCATCTTTTGTATCTCCTGAATTGTAGGCATATTCTTTACCACTGAGTCACCAAGGAAGACCCATATGTGTCTAATGGTCAAATAAATTTAGCAAAACTCTATCATAACAAAAGATTCTGAACAGTCCTTCGTTTTTTAAAACAATCTCACTTTTATCCATGAGTGTTTTAATATTTTTAGCACACATATAAACCAATGTGAATTCAATATGGAGAAATTTGGGACAAGAAAATTGCATTTTCTCTATATATAATTATTTTCCATTATAAAAATGGATGAAAAATAGAATACATATAGAAATATGCATAGTAAATATTTTAAAACTTTTTCTGAAAATACTAATTCCCAGTTTCAAATAATCTCACTTATTTCCACTAAATGTTATTTCATAAATTATAATTTTTTAGTCAAAAAGGCATGTTGACCAATGATGTCACTTTACAAATATTCATCAGTTGACTCATTATATTACACTCTGCTTGAAGAGAAAGAGCATATTATTAGATAGTGTATATTAAGATTTATATTTGTAGCCATATTGCACTATTTGTATTCATTTTCTATCTGAAGCCTAGCAAGAAGATTCCTAAAACTATATCCTCTATCTTTGCTATTTATTTTTTCTTTATTTTTTGCCAATATATATCCTTCTTGTCATTAAAAACTCAATACAAATAGTACTCGTAAAGAAATTTTCTGACCGTCTAGGTAACATACCCACACTCTTAACCAACCGGCTTTAATTCTATGTATACACAAAGAAAATGGATCTTAGCTATTTTGATAACTACTTCTGAGTAATCTAGTCACAAGAGCATCTTCTTTTGAAAATTTGACCTTAGACATGATACTTTCTTCTGCTTTACTAAGCAGTGGCTAATCTTATTTAGAAACTATGAATGTCTAGATTTTTAAATCAATATATATTTTTAAACTGCAGAGATAATGTGAAGATAAATGAATTTAAAGGTGTCAATGTATGGCAAAACCAATACAGTATTGTAAAGTAAAAAATAATAATAATAATAATAAAGGTGTGGATTCTTTTGAAGTTTTTCAAAACTCAAGTTCTATACACCTTCTTCACCTGACCAACTTTGACAGTTTAATCAGAAAACTCTCAGCACATATTACAAAATGCTACTAATTTTTTTTTCGAAAATGCTTTCTAACAAATAAGTTGTCATAAGAACATTCAGATAATTTTTTGATACTGTCTCAGAGTTTCAGCGTTGAGTTCCATAAACCTTATTATGAGTTAAATGTTGACAATCCATTTATATAAAATAACTTTTTAAATTTTATAATCAATTTTTAACATTAGCTGTGAAATATGGTTCATTAACCAAACTTGCCTTCCTCATGTAAAACAGCTAGGTGGACAGCACTCAGATGGTAATATTAAATCTAATTCTTGCCAAATAACCCATTGTGAGACTTTGACTAAATCAGTACACTTTTTTGGGTCTCGGTTTCTCATGTAATAATGACCTCTAAGTGTCCTTCAATGCCTAATTTTCTAGAAATATGAATATTCTTTGAAATGAAAACATGCTTGAATTTCTATGGTTTAAAAAAAATATTTGTTGCTCTTATCTAGCATTTCACTACTGGGATCAAGCATTATTTTATACTTTTTCACCCACAGAGATATATACAAGTATTATAGATAATGTGAAATATTTATAACATATATGTAGCAACTATATATGAAAAAATAATTTGCAAGGGTGTTAAATGTATCTTCAGTTGGAACTATTATATTGTTATTGTTTTATTAAGAATATTTATATTGCTTACAAGTAACATTATTAGTCCCTGCTGATATCAGTAAGAACTAGTTAATTTCAATCAGAACTGGTTTTTCTTTCCACCATACTCCCATGGCATTTTGTATCCCTATTGTTGTATTCATTTTAACCTTTCATGACTTAGAGATATTCCTTTATAAAGAGCCTCTTAATGAGGGTGAAAGAGGAGAGTGTAAAAGCTGGCTTAAAACTCAGCATTAAAAAAAAGAAGATCATGGTTTCCAGTTCCATCACTTCACGACAAATAGATTAGAAAACAATGCAAACAGTGACAGACTTTACTTTCCTGGGTTCCAAAATCACTTCAGATGGTGACTTCAGCCACTAAATTAAAAGATGCTTGCTCCTTGGAAGAAAAGCTATGACAAACCTAGACACCATATTAAAAAGCAGAGGTATTACTTTGCTGACAAAGGTCCACCTAGTCAAAGCTATGGTTTTTCCAATAGTCATGTATGGATGAGAGAGTTGGACCATAAAGAAGTCTAAGTACCAAAGGATGGATGCTTTTGAACTGTGACGTTGGAGAAGACTCTTGAGAGTCCCTTGGACTGCAAGGAGGTCAAACCAGTCAGTCCTAAAAGAAATCGGTTGTGAATATTCATTGGAAGGACGGATGCTGAAGCAGAAGCTCCAATACTTTGGCAACTGATGCGAAGAGCTGACTCATTAGAAAAGACCCTGATGCTGGGAAATATTGACATCAGGAGGAGAAGGGGATGACAGAGAATGAGATGGTTGGATGGCACCAATGACTCAAAGGACATGAGTCTGAGCAAGCTCCAGGAGATGGTGAAGGACAGGGAAGCCTGGTGTGCTGCTGTCTGCTAAGATTAATGTTTCCAAAAAAAAAAAAAAAAGATTAATGTTTCCGCTTTTTCACAAAAGAAAAATAAAGCACAGTGGTTATGTTACTTACCCAAGGTCACATATGAGATGTTTAATAAGCCAATGTGGGAATTTTAAAACAGTATTGTAAAGTAAAATAAAGTAAAAATAAAAATTAAAAAAAAATAAAATACATATTATTTTAAAGAGTTATACTGCCCTTTGTACAGATTTGATAATATAGACAAATCAAATGAACAATGACTAAGGATGATAGCAAGAAAGCATGAAGAATTGGAGAGCTAGGTTTTGTACCTGTATGATTTTAAAAGCCATCACCAAAGAAAAAATATACATATACATATATATATATATTTATGATTCAGCATTAAAGCAGATACATTATTGATGAAGCAAGGCACAAAAGTAGAGCAGTAGGGAGCAAATTGACATTAGTGAAGTGACTTTCTTTTTTCCAGTGGGATAATACACTTAAACATTTTTCTTGCAAAGCATTTTACAAAACCCTGTAAAGTTGTGTGACATTTTGTATCCAAGATTTCTATTAAAGGACAAGCCAGCAACTGAAAGCAGAAGAAAACGTCAATCCCTTGGGGGGGAAAAAAAAAAAAAAGGCATTCAAAGCCAAGGCTGGTATGCAAGACTACCATTCACCATTCACTATTCATTTTGTACATGCGTGCAACCTGACCTACCTTTCCTTGAAAAGAACTAAATAGACTAGATGAAATACGCTTATAAAAAAATAACTAAAATAATCCATAAGCTGATAAGAAACCAGGAATATTCAAAGTCTAGAAAATAATTAAAATCAGAGAAATAAGCTTGCCATCAGAATATTTGCCATACCAGAGGAAATTGTACTTCTATTTTTACCAACTTTTAAGGAAAAAAAGGTACAGGAATAAAGCTTAGAACCACCAGAAATTGGAGTTTGACACGGTAATTCTTCCCACTCTAAATAAATTAAGATTCCCAAATGTTCCATCCTTATTATAAAATATATATTAGAAATAAACCTCTACCTGCCAGGGAATACAAAAGAAATGTGCATGTCTTGAACCAGCATGCTAACTGAAATGAAAACTTATGCTTCTTCTAATGATTTATAACAGCAAGCCCGTCATCATATGGCCTTGCAGCCTAAATTTTGAACTACCTTGGTGGTTCAAAAAATATCAATTTTGGAATTTAATTATTTTTCTTTTTCTGACTGGGAAATATTTTCATTCTTGTGCCTGACAGAATCAAGTCCAAATCCTCTTTGGAAGAATGAGAGGCTAAAAGACATAAAGATTATTATAAAAATGTCAGAGTTTTAGAAGGTGAGAAAAGAGAGGATACGGCAAAGGAAATTCTTAAAGGGAATATGACTGATACATCCACTAAACTGTTAAGAGACAATCATCTACAGATTCAGACAGCCTAATGAGTCCCAAAGATGATAATTAAAAGAAATATACAATTCAGTCTTAAAAAAAAAAATGTAAGTACAAAGAACCTGGTTAATTCAACAAGCAAATTGTAAGAAAAAGGATAGAAGGACCTACATATTAAAATGGACTTAAGAAACGTTATCAACCAGTTATATATATGGTTGTTGTTTGATGCTGATTCAAATTGCTTAAGAGAAGAAAAACACATTTTAAAGACAACCTGAGAAACTCCAAGCTCTTGAACTCACTGAGAAAATACTGAGAAAATATTATAAAAATTTGCATGTGTGAAAAAGTTACTATGATTTTATAAAAGCACTTACCTACATATGCTAACTTTATTTTATAAAATGATCATTCGAACTTGCTTCAAAATAATAAGGTTGAATGATGATGGTGGTTGTTACAGGTCTAGGTGAAGCAAGGTTAGACATAAGTTGAGATATATTGAAGGGGAATGACGTTTATACATAGAAGTTAATTAAACCATTTTCTCTGCTTTTCTTATGTTAGGAAATTGTGCAAAATAAAAAAATTTAAGCATAATTGTAAAACTGGACATAGGAGAATGAAACTGAAGAAAAAGGAATCTTAAAGGCAGTCAGAAAAAAACATAAAATACCATTTTTTTATTTTTTTATTTTATTTATTTATTTATTTTTTTTATTTTTTATTTTTTTTAAATTTTAAAATCTTTAATTCTTACATGCGTTCCCAAACATGAACCCCCCTCCCACCTCCCGTACAGCTGACTTCTCAAGAGCAAATATGAAAGCCAGAATATTGAAGAGTAATATCATCAAAATGCCAAGAGAAAATAATTATAAATTAAATGTACATGTTAAGTGAAAATCTTTCAGAAGCAAGGGGTAAATTAAAGATATTTACAGAAGTTGTTTTTTTTTTTTTTTTTTCAAAAAAGAGTCTCTATTGGAAATGCTAAGGGATTCAATTAGGCAAAAAAAAAAAAAAAAGAATGATCCCAAATATATTATGAAATATGAAGGTAATCAATGTGAATCTGAAAACTGATGGCATAAAATGAAAATATCATCTATGATTTTTAAAAAGAGAAGGGAGAACAATGTATAATTTAAGTACAAGAGATCAAATAATATAAATCAGGGTATTATCACAATTAAAGTTCTCTAAGATTCTAGTACTGACATGGAGGAAAGTTTTAAAATGAAATATTTTTCGCAGGCCCAACTAAGTCTGTGCCTTGGTGGAGTAACTGAGAACCTGAACCTGAGTGGCATAGATCTGGGAAGTGCACGCAACCCAGGGCCCACCTTAGACAATTCCCCAGCATAGCAACCTGGAGCCTGAGCAATGTAAACCGAGAAAGCACACACACCATGAGTGGGGCAAACCAGTGTGGCCCAGACACAGTGAGCACTTCCCACACTCACCAGTGATATTTGTTTGCAGTGTTCATCCCTCCCCACAGCACAATTGAACAAGTGAACCTAAATAAGTGATCACCTTTTCCCCCTTGTGTCAGGGCAGAAGTTAGATACTGAAGAGACTTCCAAAAAGAGGAAGCTAAAATAAACAAAGAAGAGGGAATGGCTTTGGAAGTGACAGGTGCAACAGATTAAAACCCTGTAGTTAGCACTGGCTACATTGGAATGGACCTATAGAACATGAGAAGAAGTATAAGGAGGAACAAGGAACTATCTGAAACTGAATTGACCACACACTTCCCTCAACATCTCCACAGAAATTCGTAAATATACTTTACTATTATAATTCTTTAATTTTTAAATTTTTAAATTCTTTATTATTGCTTTAATTTCATTTTTAAAACATACTATTTCCTTGAAAAAAGGACATTATTTTTACAGAAAATTTCATTTTTTATATGACTTTTGCAATTTTGTTTCATTTTTTTTAAATGTTGAATTTTTGAGAGTATAACCTCTACTCTAGATTTTTAATCTTTGCTTTTGGTATTTTTATGAATTTGGTATCTTTAAGAATCCAATCTTCAGTATCCATTTTTACTTAAGAGTGTGATTTCTGGCTTGACTGTTCTCTTCCCTTTTGATTCCCCCCTTCTCTTCCTGGTCACTTCTATCTCCCTCCTCTCTCTTCTCTTCTTCATATAACTCTGTGAACCTCTCTGGGTGTCACTCACTGTGGAGAATCTTTCCACCATTAACCTAGATGTTTTATCATCGGTGTTGTATGGATGGAGAAGTATTGAGGATACTATATGAATAAGACTGAAAGCCAGAGGCAGGAGGCCTAAATCCAAAACTTGAGAACACCAGAAAACTCTGACTCCAGGGACCATTAATTGACAAAAGCTCATCCCAAAGCCTCCATACCTACACTGAAACCAAGCTCCACCCAAGGGCCAAAATGTTTAAGAGCAAGACATACCAAGCTAATTCTCCAACAATGCAGGTACATAACCCTGAGCACAAAATTACAGGCAGCCAAAAGTCACACCAAACTAATAGACACCTCAAAACTCACTATTGGACACTTCATTGCACTCCAGAGAGAAGAGATCGAGCTCCACCCACCAGAACATTGATGCAAGCTTCCCTTACCAGGAAACCTTGACAAGGCACTTGTCCAACCCTACCCACAAGGAGGAAGCTACACAGTAAAGAGGAACCAAAAATAAAAATAAAAATTTCCAGCATACAGAAAGGCCACCCCAAACACAGAAACCTAAACAAGATGAAAAGACAGAGAAATATTAAGCAGGTAAAGAGAAGAGTGAAAAAGTTGGCTTAAAGCTCAACATTCAGAAAATGAAGATCATGGCATCTGGTCCCATCACTTCATGGGAAATAGATTGGGAAACAGTGGAAACAGTGTCAGACTTTATTTTTGTGGGCTCCAAAATCACTGCAGATGGAGATTGCAGCCACAAAATTAAAAGATGCTTACTCTTTGGAGGGAAATTTACGACCAACCTAGATAGCATATTAAAAAAAACAGAGACATCAGTTTGCCAACAAGGGTCTGTCTAGTCAAGACTATGGTTTTTCCAGTGGTCGTGTACGGATCTGAGAGTCAGACTGTGAAGAAAGCTGAGCGCCGAAGAATTGATGCTTTTGAACTGTGGTGTTGGAGAAGACTCTTGAGAGTCCGTTGTACTGCAAGGAGATCCAATCAGTCCATCCTAAAGGAGATCAGTCCTGGGTGTTCATTGGAAAGACTGATGCTGAAGCTGAAACTCCAATACTTTGTCATGTGAAGAGTTGACTCATTGGAAAAGACCCTGATGCTGGGAGGGATTGGGGGGCAGGAGGAGAAGGGGACGACAGAGGAGATGGTTGGATGGCATCCCTGACTCGATGGACATGAGTTTGGGTAAACTCCGGGAGTTGGTGATGGACAGGGAGGCCTGGTGTGCTGTGAATCATGAGGTTGCAAAGAGTCAGACATGACTGATCGACTGAACTGAACTGAATTGAACTGAAAGGAACATGATAAAAGCCCACCAAATCAAACAAGAGGAGGAAATAGGGAATCTACCTGAAAAAGAATTCAGAATAATGATAGTAAAAATGATCCAAAATTAAAAAAAAAATGGAGTTACAGATAATAGTCTGGAGACAAGGATTGAGAAAATGCAAGAAAACTTTAAACAAGACCTAGAAGAAATAAAGAAGGGTAAATCAATAATGAATAATGCAATAAATGAAATAAAAAACACTCTGGAAGGAACCAACACTAGAATAACTGAGGCAGAAGATAGAATAAGTGAGGAGGAAGATAGAATTGTGGAAATGAATGAAGCAGAGAGGAAAAAAAGAATTAAAATAAATGAGGACAACATCAGAGACCTCTGTGACAATGAAAAACGCCACAACATTCGAATCATAGGGGTCCCAGAAGAAGAAGACAAAAAGAAAGGCCATGAGAAAATACTTGAGGATATAATAGTTGAAACCTTCCCTTAGATGGGGAACGAAATAGCCACCCAAGTGCAAGAAACCCAGAGAGTTCCAAGTAGCATAAACCCAAGGTGAAACACCCCAAAACACATATTAATCAAATTAACTAAGATCAAACACAAAGAAGAAATATTAAAAGCAGCAAGGGGAAAAACAACAAACAACGCACAAGGGGATCCCCATAATGGTAACAGCTGATCTTTCAACAGAAACTCTTCAGGCCAGGAGGGAATGGAAGGACATATTTAAAGTGATAAAAGAGGAAAACCTACAGCCTAGATTACTGTACTCAGCAAGGATCACATTCAAAAATGAAGGAGAAATCAAAAGCTATACAGACAAGCAAAAGCTGAGAGAATTCAGCACCACCAAACCAGCTCTTCAACAAATGATAAAGGATCTTCTCTAGACAGGAAACACAGAAATGGTTTATTAACTCGAACCCAAAACAACAAAGTAAATGACAACAGGATCATACTTATCAATAATTACCTTAAATGTAAATAGGTTGAATGCCCCAACCAAAAGACAAAGATTGGCTGAATGAATACAAAGACAAGACCCCTATATATGTTGTCTACAAGAGACCCACCTCAAAATTAGGGACACATACAGCCTGAAAGTGAAGGGCTAGAAAAAGCTATTTCATGCAAATGGAGACCAAAAGAAAGCAGGAGGGGTAATACTTATGGAAGGTAAAATAGACTTTGAAATAAAGGCCATGAAAAGAGACAAAGGACACTACATAATGATCAAAGGATCAATCCGTGAAGAAAATATAACAATTATAAATATATATATGCAACCATCATAGGAGCACTGTGATATGTAAGGAAAATGCTTACAAATATGAAAGGGGAAATTAACAGTAACACAATAATAGTGGGAAACTTTAATACCCCACTCTCACCTATGGATAGATCAACTAAACAGAAAATTAGCAAGGAAACACAAACTTTAAATGATACAATGGACCAGTTAGACCTAATTGATATCTATGGACATATCACCCCAAAGAAATGAATTTTAACTCTTTTGCAAGTGCACATGGAAACTTCTCCAGGATAGGTCACACCCTGTGCCATAAATCTAGCCTTGGTAAATTAAAAAAAAAAATGAAATCATCTAGAGCATCTTTTCTGATCACATTGAGGTAAGATTAGAAATAAACTACAGGAAAAAATAAAACTATTAAAATAAAAGCATATGGAGGTTAAACAACTTACTTCTGAATAGCTAAAAAATCACAGAAAAAAGAAAAAAAGAAATCAAAATATGCATAGAAACAAATGAAAATGAAAACAAAATAACCCAAATTATATGGGATTCAGTAAAAGTAGTGCTAAGGGGAAAAGTCATAACAATACAAGCCTAGCTCAAGAAACAGGAGATAAATCAAATAAATAACCTAACTCTACACCTATGGCAAATAAAAAAGGAATAAATAAATAACTCCAGGGTGAGTAGAAAGAAATAAATCACAAAATTTAGGGCAGAAATAAATGAAAAAGAAACAAAAGAGACCATAGCAAAAATCAACAAAGCTGAAAGCTGGTTCCTCAAGAAGATACCTAAAATAGACAAATCATTAGCCAGACTCATCAATAAACAAAGAAAGAAGAATCATATGAACAAAATTAGAAATGAAAATGGAGAAATCACAAGAAACAACACAGGAATGAATACAAAGGATCATAAGAGACTACTATCAGCAACTATATTCCAATAAAATGGACAACTTGGAATAAATGGACAAATGTTTAGAAAAATATAACTTTCAAAAACTGAACCAGGAAGAAATAGAAAATCTTAACAGACCCATCACAAGCACAGAAACCGAAACCATAATCAGAATTCTTCTAACAAACAAAAGCCAAGAACTAGATGGCTGCACAGCTGAATTCTACCAAAAATTTAGAGAAGAGCTAACACCTATCCTACTCAAACTCTTCCAGAAAATTACACAGGAAGGTAAAGTTTCAAATTCATTCTACTAGGCTGCCATCACCCTAATACGAAAACCAAACAGAGATGCCACAGAAAAAGAAAACCACAGGCCAATATCACTGATGAACATAGATGCAAAAATCCTTAACAAAATTCTAGTAAACAAAATCCAACAATATATTAAAAAGATGAAACATCATGACCAAGTGGGCTTTATACCAGGGATGTAAGTATTCTTCAACATTTTCAAATCAGTTAATGTGATACACTACATTAACCAACTGAAAGATAAAAACCACATGATTACTTCAGTAGATGCAGAGAAAGCCTTTGACAAAATTCAACATGCATTTGTGATAAAAACCCTCCAGAAAGCAGGAATAGAAGGAACATACCTCAACATAATAAAAGCTATATATGACAAACCCACATTATCCTCAATGGTGAAAAATTTAAAGCATTTCCCCTAAAGTCAGGAACAAGACAAGGGTGCCCACTCTTACCACTACTATTCAACATAGTTTTGGAAATTTTGGCCATAGCAATCAGAGCATAAAAATAAATAAAACAATCCAAATTGGAAAAGAAGTAGTAAAACTCTCACTGTTTGCAGATGACATCATCCTCTTCATAGAAAACCTAAAAACTCCACCAGAAAATTGCTAGAGCTAATCAATGAATACAGTGAAGTTGCAGGATATAAAATCAACACACAGAAATCTCTTGCATTCTTATACACTAATAATGAGAAAACAGAAAGAGAAATTAAGGAAACAATTCCATTCACCATTGCAACGAAAAGAATAACATTCTTAGGAATATATCTACCTAAGAAACAAAAGACCTATATATATATAGAAAACTATAAAACACTGGTGAAAGAAATCAAAGAGGACACTAATAGATGGAGAAATATACCATGTTCATGGATTGGAAGAATCGATATAGTGAAAATGAGCATACTACCCAAAGCAATCTATAGATTCAATGCCATCCCTATCAAGCTACCAACAGTATTTTTCAGAGAGCTAGAACAAATAATTTCACAATTTGTATGGAAATACAAAAAACCTCGAATAGCTAAAGCAATCTTGAGAAAGAAGAATGGAACTGGCGGAATCCACCTGCCTGACTTCAGGCTCTACTACAAAGCCACAATCATCAAGACAGTATGATACTGGCACAAAGACAGAAATATAGATCAATGCAATAAAATAGAAAGCCCAGAGATAAATCCACGCACCTATGGACACCTTATCTTTGACAAAGGAGGCAAGAACATACATTGGACAAAAGACAATCTCTTTAACAAGTGGTGCTGGGAAAACTGGTCAACCACTTGTAAAAGAATGAAACTAGAACACTTTCTAACACCATACACAAAAATAAACTCAAAATGGATTAAAGATCTAAACGTAAGACCAGAAACTATAAAACTCCTAGAGAAAAACATTAACAAAACAGTTTCCTACATAAATCACAGCAGGATTCTCTATGACCCACCTCCCAGAATATTGGAAATAAAAGCAAAAATAAACAAATGGAACCTCATTAAAATTAAAAGCTTCTGCACAACAAAGGAAACTATAAACAAGGTGAAAAGACAGCCTTCAGAATTGGAGAAAACAACAACAAATGAAGCAACTGACAAAGAATTAATCTAAAAAAATACAAGCAGCTCCTGCAGCTCAATTCCAGAAAAATAAACGACCCAATAAAAAAATAGGCCAAAGACCTAAACAGACATTTCTTCAAAGAATACATACAGATGGCTAACAAACACATGAAAAGTTGTTCAACATCACCCATTAACAGGGAAATGCAAATCAAAACCACAATGAGGTACCACTTCACACCAGTCAGAATGGCTGCTATCCAAAAGTCTACAAGCAATAAATGCTGCAGACGGTGTGGAGAAAAGAGAACCTTCTTATACTGTTGATGGGAATGCAAACTAGTACAGCCACTATGGAGAACAGTGTGGAGAGTCCTTAAAAAACTAGAAATAGAGCTGCCATATGACCCAGCAATCCCACTGCTGGGCATACACACAGAGGAAATCTGAGTTGGAACAGACACATGTACCCCAATGTTCATCTCAGCACTGTTTATAATAGCCAGGGCATCGAAGCAACCTAGATGTCCAACAGCAGATGAATGGACAAGAAAGCTTTGGTACATATACATAATGGAGTATTACTCAGCCATAAAAAAGAATACATTTGCATCAGTTCTAATGAGGTGGATGAAACTGGACCCTATTATACAGAGTGAAGCAAGCCAGAAAGAAAAACACCAGTAGAGTATGCCAAAGCATATATATGGAATTTAGAAAGATGGTAAAAATAACCCTGTATGTGAGACAGCAAAAGAGACACAGATGTATAAAACAGTTTTTTGGACTCTGTGGGAGAGGGCTAGGTTGGGTGATTTGGGAGAATGGCATTGAAACGTGTATAATATCATATGTGAATGAATCGTCAGTGTAGGTTCACTGCATGACACAGGGTGCTCAGAGCTGGTGCACTGGGATGACGCAGAGGGATGATATGGTGAGGGAAGTGGGGGGAGTTTCAGGATGGGGAATACGTGTTCACCAATTCCGATTCATGTTGATGTATGGCAAAACCAATACAATATTGTAAAGTAATTAGACTCCAATTAAAATAAATAAATAAAATAAAAATAAAAGTAATAAAATAATAAAATATTACTGATAGTCCTAGGGTAACTATTAAACAATAGAAGTAGTACCATTTTCAAATTAAAAGGAGGAAAACAGAAATATAATTAAAATTTTTAAAAACTGTAAAGAAGAGGAAAAAAACCTAAAATATAGATGTAAATCTAAATATGTATGTCATTCAGTTCAGTTCAGTTCAGTCGCTCAGTCGTGTCCGACTCTTTGTGAACCCATGAATCACAGCACACCAGGCTTCCCTGTCCATCACAATCTCCTGGAGTTCACTCAGACTCATGTCCATTGAGTCCATGATGCCATCCAGCCATATCATCCTGGGTCGTCCCCTTCTCCTCCTGCCCCAAACTCTCCAAGCATCAGAGTCATTTCCAATGTGTCAACTCTTCGCATGAGGTGGCCAAAGTACTGGAGTTTCAGCTTTAGCATCATTCCTTCCAATGAAATCCCAGGGCTGATCTCCTTCAGAATGGACTGGTTGGATCTCCTTGCAGTCCAAGGGACCCTCAAGAGTCTTCTCCAACACCACAGTTCAAACGCATCAATTCTTCGGCTCTCAGCCTTCTTCATAGTCCAAATCTCACATCCGTACACGACCACAGGAAAAACCATAGCCTTGACTAGGCGGACCTTAGTCTGCAAAGTAATGTCTCTGCTTTTGAAAATACTATCTAGGTTGCTCATAAATTTTCTTCCAAGGAGTAAGTGTCTTTTAATTTCATGGCTGCAGTCACCATCTGCAGTGATTTTGAAGCACAAAAAAAATAAAGTCTGACACTGTTTCTACTGTTTCCCCATCTATTTGCCATGAAGTGATGGGACCAGATGCCATGATCTTTGTTTTCTGAATGATGAGCTTTAAGCCAACTTTTTCGCTCTCCTCTTTCACTTTCATCAAGAGGCTTTTTAGCTCCTCTTCACTTTCTGCCATAAGGGTGGTGTCATCTGCATATCTGAGGTTATTGATATTTCTCCCGGCAATCTTGATTCCAGCTTGTGTTTCTTCCAGTCCAGTGTTTCTCATGATGTACTTTGCATAGAAATTAAATAAGCAGGGTGACATTATACAGCCTTGATGTACTCCTTTTCCTATTTGGAACCAGTCTGTTGTTCCATGTCCAGTTCTAACTGTTGCTTCCTGACCTGCATACAGATTTCTCAAGAGGCAGGTTAGGTGGTCTGGTATTCCCATCTCTTTCAGAATTTTCCACAGTTTATTGTTATCCACAGAGTCAAAGGCTTTGGCATAGTCAAAAAGCAGAGATAGATATTTTTCTGGAACTCTCTTGCTTTTTCCATGATCCAGCAGATGTTGGCAATTTGATCTCTGGTTACTCTGCCTTTTCTAAAACCAGCTTGAACATCAGGAAGTTCCGGTTCACGTATTGCTGAAGCCTGGCTGGAGAATTTTGAGCATTACTTTACTAGCGTGTGAGATGAGTGCAATTATGCGGTAGTTTGAGTATTCTTTTGCATTGACTTTCTTTGGAATTGGAATGAAAACTGACCTTTTCCAGTCCTGTGGCCACTGCTGAGCTTTCCAAATTTGCTGACATATTGAGTGCAGCACTTTCACAGCATCCTCTTTCAGGATTTGAAATATCTCCACTGGAATTCCATCACCTCCACTAGCTTTGTTCATAGTGATGCTTTCTAAGGCCCACTTGACTTCACATTCCAGGATGTCTGGCTCTAGATGGGTGATCACACCATCATGATTATCTGGGTCATGAAGATCGTTTTTGTACAGTTCTGCTCTGTATTCTTGCCACCTCTTAATATTTTCTGCTTCTGTTAGGTCCATATCATTTTTGTCCTTTATCAAGTCTATCTTTGCATGAAATGTTCCCTTGGTATCTATAATTTTCTTAAAGAGATCTCTAGTCTTTCCCATTCTGTTCTTTTCCTCTGTTTCTTTGCACTGATCACTGAAGAAGGCTTTCTTATCTCTTTTTGCTATTCTTTGGACCTTTTGCTATTCTATGTAAATCTGCATTCAGATGCTTATATCTTTCCTTTTCTCCTTTGCTTTTCACTTCTCTTCATTTCACAGCTATTTATAAGGCCTCTCCTGACAGCCATATACATATGTGTGTATATGTATACATATATGCATATATATGTAATGAATTTAAAATTAGTAAATTTAATATTCTCATGAATTGGAATAAATATTCAATATAAAAACAAATGGATATGAAACAGAAACAATTAAAAAACTTGTAAAAATTGAATTAAAACATCACCAGATGCCCTAAATTGACAAGAAATATCCAAAGAACAAAAATAAATAAGTAAATAAATAAAATTGAAGTGCAGTATCATATTGAAGAATTATTCTCCAGTTGGCAGACAGGAATGGAGAGACTGAAAATATGTAATAGAAACATAGAAACACGAAGACCAGCTCCATAAGTTTTAATATTTATATAAAAGGAAAAATGGGAAGGAAAGAGATGGTTGGATAGCATCATTAACTCAATGGACATGAGTTTGAGCAAACTGATGGGACAGTGAAGTACAGGGAAGCCTGGTGTGCTGCAGTCCATGGGGTGGCAAAGAGTCAGACACAACTGTGTGACTGAACAACAATAAGAGGGGGGAATACCAAGAATGGAAAGGAGTCATCATTGAAGAAATAATGGTCAGTGATTTTCCAGGGGTTTTGCAGAATCTAATTGAGTATATTTGTATATATTTATTTTTTTGAAAACTATGCTTTATTGGAGGCATTGCTGAGATTTAAAATCAGTCCCATACCTATACATATTTTTTAAATGAAATGCACTGTTAAACATGATAACAGCTGTTGACGATAATGAAATAAACTTGGATATCAAAAGCAAAAAGTTAGTTAAAAAATCTATTCATTGATAAATTACACACACAAATGCATATGCACACACATACACATATAAAAAATTAAAGAGTTAATAAATCTTGAAGGAAATAACAATATGGTTGAAAGTGAATGAAAAATCATATCTAAACTTAAAGGTCACAATTAAATTTTTAATATTCTTATTAATAATTGCTTTTTAATTATTTTTTAACATTTCCTAGCTTATTGTACTGAAGAATTCACTTTTACCATTTTCTTCTCTTGTCATAATTTTAAGGCTATACATGAACAAATAGAAGCTGGGTATAAAGATAGGAAAGGAAAGGCCTAAAGTGTCACTATTTGTAGACAATCTGATCATTTACCTAAAAAGTTCAAGAACATTAACATCTATTATAACTAATAAGAGTTCAGTATTTTTGCCAGGTACATGACTCCTGTACAAAAATCCTTAATTTTCTGTTTTCTATCCAGAAACAAAGGAAAGTTCAATAGAAAATAAAAGATCACAATCTCAAACAGGACCCCAAAGCATATAAATATGAACTTAGCCAAAACAAAGTATGAAAAAGGAACTGGAGGAAACTCTAGAATATTGAATATCAGCGGCCAGGTATATCTGTCACTAAAATTACAGATTGTAATAGGTTAACTTTACATACTTTTTTTAAAATATTAAAGACCAGTAGATTTCACTTTAAGATCAAGTTGCAAGATCAGTACTTCAGTATATGTGCTTGTCTTGCCAATTATTTGTTTTGTAAAGGATGATCTACAAACCAGAAGTTGACAATTTTTTTTTTCCTGTAAAGGGCCAGAAGATAGATTTTTTAGACTTTGAGGGTCACAGCCTCAGTTGCAACTAGTTACTTCTGCTGTTGAGGTACTAAAGCAGCAATAGATGATACAAAACATATGACCACAGCTGTACTCCAATAAAAGTTTATTTTAAAGAGCCAGTGGGCTGGATTTAGCCCATAGAGCATAGTTTGTCAATCCTTGCTACAATACCTTTGAACATTTTGCTCGCTTCTGAAAAAGAAAAAAAAAAAATCAGTATTCCTCAATGCATACAAAATCACATCCAAACTCCTGAGAAGTCACAGAACATTCTGCTTCCAAATGCCTTTACAATTTTGTTCCCTAGTACACTCCTTCTCTCCAATCCTGTCTACTCATATGTATTATATTCAGTATACTTCAACTCCTGAATTTTTGTCTTGCTATAAATATCCTTTGAATTTTCCTTTGATTCAGTTATTCTGTCACGCATTTGGAAAATACTTACTTAATGCTTGTTATGTCCCAGGTACTTTGCTAGAATGCTGAAGATAAAGTGGGGAAAAAAGTGACACTGTCTCTAATTTCAAAAAGCTACATTTGAGTGTGATTTACAGATAAGCAAGCAACTGAAGAATCATATGATGCATTCTATCATAGGACAATAAAAGATGTTAGGTGAACAAAGAAGTAAAGATATAAAAGGTTTGATTTTATCATTTTTCAATTGAGTTGATGTTTAGACCATATTGTTTTACAAATTCATAGTTTGATTTCAAGTTTATAAATCTTACAATTTTAATAAAACATACCCACATGCCTGAACTTTCAATAGAAAAGCAATTTCAAGAATAAATTTAGCCATATTAAGACCTTGATACATT
Source organism: Capra hircus (assembly GCF_001704415.2). NCBI lineage: Eukaryota > Metazoa > Chordata > Mammalia > Artiodactyla > Bovidae > Capra > Capra hircus. The sequence continues at coordinate 47,815,178 of NW_017189517.1, forward strand.
GTGTATATACTGCAATTAAACTGTGTGCAATATCAGCCTTTGATGGTGGTATTCAGCTTTTGATTTCTACTGTTTAATTTTTTATTAATTAAATTTCACTTTTCATTTAAAATTTTTATTTTTAATTTCATGAATCGATGCTTGAAATCTAATTTAGTTCATACTCAGTGCTGCTAAGTTGCTTCAGCCGTCTCAGACTCTGTGCGACCCCATAGTTGGCAGCCCACCAGGCTCCACCGTCCCTGGGATTCTCCAGGCAAGAACACTGGAATGGGTTGCCATTTCCTTCTTATACTCAATAATACATTTTATTATGCAAAAATAACTATTTTAGCTTTTGTCAGTTTTCTTTGATATTGATTAATAGTCACAGTCATAATCATTATATTTATTGATTATATTTCTTAAGGTTAAGAACCTAAACAGTGGAATCCAAACATTCATAGGACCAGATGATAGGACCAAATATTCCCAAGAGTATTCTAAATTGATACCTGAGGATGAGCAAGAGTTTGCCAGGTAAAGGTAAAAATGGGATTGGGGGTGGGGCATGTAAAGAGACTTCCAAGCAAAGACCCAGAGGTGAATAAAAGCATGATGTGTTATAAATTTTGGTACTGGAATTTTGCTTGTAATTTTTCTCTCACCTATTATTCTTTTCTTCTTCCCTATCTGTTAACATTATTAGCCTGTTAGAAAACAAATTCAATTTATATTTGAAAGACATGACAACTTTTATTTTTATTTGTCTAATGCATATATTGCATAAAAATAGATGTTCATGGTTACTCCATAAGCTAAAGTAGATATTTGAAATATGCTAGAGATAGATAAGATTAAGTGGAGAGCATAAGGTAGAAGATTTGCCATGATTCTGTTAGGTTGTTATTAAGTAAACACAAAGAGGATAAAGCCACATCATATGCAACATTTAATTTGCATGTGTCCTCTGCTCTAAATAAATATAATTAAACTTAAGTCTTCAATTTTGTGCATGGGGCTTTGAGTTAAATGATTGTTGTTATATTATTCTCTTTTCTTATTAAAATGAAGATGAATAAATACAGAACTCTTATCCTATGGTTAATGATTACTTTGGTAATCTCAATTAAATATATTCTTTAAACATGAATATAAGTACTACTACACGAGTTCAATATGAAGCTAAACTCATATTTTGCTGAATGTGGCATTATTAATAGAATTAAGTGAATATCAAAATATATTCAAATTCATTATTGTCCAAAGCCTATTATGATTGCTGCTTACTTGTAAGTGAACTAAACAGAAGAGTCTATGTCAAAAATTTTGTGACAAGACAAGAGGGTTAGATAAAAAATTAAGTGAAATTTGATCATGTGCTCAGATAGAATCAAACATTCTTTTTCATAGTTATCTTTTTTTTAAGCCAAAACAGGCTATAAGTCCATATTCAGGAAGGCTATGTTTGAATAAAGCAAGGTTCCCTTTTTTGTTATGCTCTCAAATTAGATGGAGTTCAGATATGCTATTTTGCTTTCACAGCCTCTAAATCTGAAAGAGGAGAGGGAAAAAGTTGTCTTAAAGCTCAACATTTAGAAAACGAAGACCATGGCATCCGGTCCCATCACTTCATGGGAAATAGATGGGAAAACAGTGGAAACAGTGTCAGACTTTATTTTGGGGGGCTCCAAAATCAGTGCAGATGGTGATTGCAGCCATGAAATTAAAAGACGCTTACTCCTTGGAAGGAAAGTTATGATCAACCTAGATAGCGTATTCAAAAGCAGAGACATTACTTTGCCGACTAAGGTCCGTCTAGTCAAGGCTATGGTTTTTCCTATGGTCATGTATGGATGTGAGAGTTGGACTGTGAAGAAGGCTGAGCGCCGAAGAATTGATGCTTTTGAACTGTGGTGTTGGAGAAGACTCTTGAGAGTCCCTTGGACTGCAAGGAGATCCAACCAGTCCATTCTAAAGGAGATCAGCCCTGGATTTTCTTTGGAAAGAATGATGCTAAAGCTGAAACTCCAGTACTTTGGCCACCTCATGCGAAGAGTTGACTCATTGGAAAAGACTCTGATGCTGGGAGGGATTGGGGGCAGGAGGAGAAGGGGACAACAGAGGATGAGATGGCTGGATGGCATTACTGACTCGATGGACATGAGTTTGAGTGAACTCCAGGAGACAGTGATAGACAGGGAGGACTGACGTGCCGCGATTCATGGGGTTGCAAAGAGTTGGACACGACTGAGCGGCTGAACTGAACTGAACTGAACTGAACTGAAACCTGATCACCAGTTCTACATCCTCTATATATGACTGGTGGAAAATCCAATGATTTAAATAGCATAAAACCCTTTAGTGCTGATTTCCCTTAAACTGTATATTTAATAAGTGACTCTACAGCTTTGCTACATTCTATATGACTTCTGTACACATCCAGAGGACACTGCTTAATCTGCAACAACTCCTCTGAGCACTATAACATTTTGTGATGCACACCTGAGTCCTAAAATGGTATTTTCTTCAGTTTATATCACAGAACCCAGATGGTTTGACTTAATTCTATTTCACTACTATCCTCTAAAGAGAGAATATTAAAGCAAAAGAATCCTTCATTAAAACCAAGGAGCAATGAAGTTCACAAATAGAACAACACCACTTTAGTAGTCAGTTATATTTCCTCATGAATGAGTTTTTGAGTTAGAGTCAAATTTAAAATTAAAAAGATTGTGGCCTACATGACCTTCATGAGAAGCCTAGGAGTTCCTCATTTCTTTTTTTTTTTTTTTAATTTTTATTTTTGCTTTATTTTACTTAACAGTACTGTATTGGTTTTGCCATACATTGACATGAATCCACCATGAGTGCACATGAGTTCCCAAACATGAACCCCCCTCCCACCTCCCTCCCCGTAACATCTCTCCGGATCATCCCCGTGCACCAGCCCCAAGCATCCTGCATCCTGCATCAGACATAGACTGGAGATTCGTTTCTTACATGATAGTATACATGTTTCAATGCCATTCCTCCACATCATCCCACCCTCTCCCTCTCCCTCAGAGTCCAAAAGTCTGCTCTACACATCTGTGTCTCTTTTGCTGTCTCGCATACAGGGTGATCATTACCATCTTTCTAAATTCCATATATATGTGTTAGTATACTGTATTGGTGTTTTTCTTTCTGGCTTACTTCACTCTGTATAATCGGCTCCAGTTTCATCCAGCTCATTAGAACTGATTCAAATGTATTCTTTTTAATGGCTGAGTAATTCTCCATTGTGTATATGTACCACAGCTTTCTTATCCATTCATCTGCTGATGGACATCTAGGTTGTTTCCATGTCCTGGCTATTATAAACAGTGCTGTGATGAGCATTGGGGTACACGTGTCTCTTTCAATTCCGCTTTCCTCAGTGTGTATGCCCAGCAGTGGGTTTGCTGGGTCATAAGGCAGTTCTATTTGCAGTTTTTTAAGGAATCTCCACACTGTTCTCCATAGTGGCTGTACTACTAATTTGCATTCCCACCAACAGTGTAAGAGGGTTCCCTTTTCTCCACACCCTTTCCAGCATTTATTGCTTGTAGACTTTTGGATCACAGCCATTCTGACTGGTGTGAAGTGGCACCTCATTGTGGTCTTGATTAGCATTTTTCTAATAATGAGTGATGTTGAGCATCTTTTCATGTGTTTGTTAGCCATCCGTATGTCTTCTTTGGAGAAATATCTATTTAGTTCTTTGGCCCATTTTTTGATTGGGTCGTTTATTTTTCTGGAATTGAGCAGCATAAGTTGCTTGTATATGTTTAAGATTAGTTGTTTGCGAGTTGCTTCATTTGCTATTATTTTCTCCCATTCAGAAAGCTGTCTTTTCACCTTGCTTATAATTTCCTTTGTTGTGCAGAAGCTTTTAATTTTAATTAGATCCAATTTGTTTATTTTTGCTTTTATTTCCAGAATTCTGGGAGGTGGATCATAGAGAATCCTGCTGTGATTTATGTTGGAGAGTGTTTTGCCTATGTTCTCCTCTGGGAGATTTATAGTTTCTGGTCTTACGTTTAGATCTTTAATCCATTTTGAGTTTATTTTTGTGTGTGGTGTTAAAAAGTGATCTAGTTTCATTCTTTTACAAGTGGTTGACCAGTTTTCCCAGCACCACTTGTTAAATAGATTGTCTTTTCTCCATTGTATATTCTTGCCTCCTTTGTCAAAGATAAGGTGTCCATATGTGTGTGGATTTATCTCTGGGCTTTCTATTTTGTTCCATTGATCTATATTTCTGTCTTTGGGCCAGTACCATACTGTCTTGATGACTGTGACTTTGTAGCAGAGCCTGAAGTCTATAAGAAGAAAGAACACAATACTTGTTATATTTGTGTATTAAATAAGATCACAAACTAAGAGCTATAAGACGATAGCTCTTATCTATTAATTTTTAAAAATTAATTGTACTTTTCTTCTTGAAATAACCTTTGAAACATAAAGGTGATCATCTTCTATACAGAACTGATGCAGTATCATCCTTGCAGGGTTGTTGGTATTCCTGTTTCTGATTGAAATTTATGTTTTCTTTAAATAGCATGAAATATAATTTGCCAGACATCTTTAGCCTTGGTTAGGAATGTATAACCACTGAAAAGATTTCAGATAGGAGGCTGGTAATTAGGCATGGCTTGAAAAGCCAATCAAACTCAGTTTACCTTTGCTTCTAGGGAGAACGTGGTGGTTGCCATTGCAGTGAAGGAATCTCAGATGTGAATCTGAAGACCTTGCCTAGCCTTCATTATAATCAAACAGCAGGAATAATTACTAGATACAGCTTCTGGATTCAATTCATGAAATCTTGTGAATAGAAAACGTATTCTTAAGTAAATAGAGAGGATAGTAACTTAGGGACAGAGGTTAACAGCCTAGAATTATTACATGATCAACACAATTCTAGAATTTTCCTTAATACTAGATAGTGGGTTTTGTTTCTTTTTTGTTGTTGTCTCTTTTCATCTCCTACTTCTTTGTCTTTCATAGCATCCCACAATAAAGGGAATTGCATTGCACCCATTATAGTTACCATAATTGCATGTTTTGTCACAAACTTGCATATGTTTTTTTTTCATTGGAAGACATGCCATGATTAAGCCTTTGGGGAACAATACATTAAAAACTTACTAAGCTCTAAATCAGATGACATTGACTCGTATTTCTTGATACATTGTTGTTGCTGCTGTTGTTCAGTTGCTGAATTGTGTCCGACCCTTTGCAACCCCACGGATTGCAGCAAGCCAGGCTTCTCTGCCCTTCACTGTCTCCTGAAGTTTGCTCAAGCTAATGTCCATTGAGTTTTTGATGCTATCTAACCATCTCATGCTATGCCACTCCTTTATTCTTTTGCCTTCAATCTTCCTTAGCATCAGGGTCTTTCCAATGATTTCCTTCTTCACATCCGGTACGCAAAATATTGGAGCTTCAGCTTCACTAATAGTGTTTCCAATGAATATTGAGGGTTGATTTCCTTTAAGATGACTGATTTGATCTCCTTTCTGTCCAAGGAGTTCTCAGGAGTCTTCACAGCAACACAATTTGAAAGTGTCAATTCTTTGGCACTCAACTTCTTTTATGGTCCAACTCTCATGTCCATACATGACTACAGGAAAAATCATAGCTTTGACTATATAGACCTTTGTCAGTAGAGTGATGTCTCTGCTTTTCAACATGCTATCTAGGTTTGTCATATCAGGTTGGTGTGAAAGTAATCGTGGTTTTGAATTGTTGAATTTTGCTGTTTGATATTGGAATACAGTCTTAAGTAAATGTGGTTATGTTACACATTGTTTTAATGCACATTTTTTGCTTTATGTCTTTTTGTGAATGACATTGTTCTCTGTTTATATTTATTTTAAATATAAAACAGGACAAGAGGAGATACCCCTCTTCCTAGGTAAGCAGCAGCAGCTGCACTTTGCTGGAGCAGCCATGAAGAGATACCCCAAGCCTAAGGTAAGAGAAACCCAAGTAAGATGGTAGGTGTGGCAAGAGGGCATCAGAGGACAGACACACTGAAACCATACTCACAGAAAACTAGTCAATCTAATCACACTACAGCCACAGCCTTGTCTAACTCAATGAAAGTAAGCCATACACGTGAGGCAACCCAAGATGGGCGGGTCATGGTGGAGAGGTCGGACAGAATGTGGTCCACTGGAGAAGAGAGTGGCAAACCACTTCAGTATTCTTGCCTTGAGAACCCCATGAACAGTTTGAAAAGGCAAAATGAAAGCGTACTGAAAGAGGAACTCCCCAGGTCATAGGTGCCCAATATGCTACTGGAGATCAGTAGATAAATAACTCCAGAAAGAATGAAGGGATGGAGCCAAAGCAAAAACAATAACCAGCTGTGGATGTGACTGGTGATAGAAGCAAGGTCCGATACTGTAAAGAGCAATATTGCATAGGAATCTGGAATGTCAGGTCCATGAATCAAGGCAAACTGGAAGTGGTCAAACAGGAGATGGCAAGAGTGAACGTTGACATTCTAGGAATCAGCGAACTAAAATGGACTGGAATGGGTGAATTGAACTCAGATGACCATTATATCTACTACTGCGGGCAGGAATCCCTCAGAAGAAATGGAGTAGCCATAACGGTCAACAAAAGAGTCTGAAATGCAGTACTTGGATGCAATCTCAAAAACGACAGAATGATCTCTGTTCATCTGCAAGGCAAACCATTCAATATCACAGTAATCCAAGTCTATGCCCCAACCAGTAATGCTGCAGAAGCTGAAGTTGAACGGTTCTATGAAGACCTAGAAAACATTTTAGAACTAACACCCAAAAGAGATGTCCTTTTCATTATAGGGGACTGGAATGCAAAGGTAGGAAGTCAAGAAACACCTGGAGTAACAGGCAAATTTGGCCTCGGAATGCAGAATGAAGCAGGGCAAAGTCTAATAGAGTTTTGCTAAGAAAATGCACTGGTCATAGCGAACACCCTCTTCCAACAACACAAGAGAAGACTCTAAACATGGACATCACCAGATGGTCAACACTGAAATCAGATTGATTATATTCTTTGCAGCCAAAGATGGAGAAGCTCTATACAGCCAACAAAAACAAGACCAGGAGCTGACTGTGGCTCAGATCATGAACTCCTTATTACCAAATTCACGCTTAAATTGAAGAAAGTACGGAAAACTGCTAGACCATTCAAGTATGACCTAAATCAAATCCCTTATGATTATACAGTGGCAGTGAGAAAATAATTTAAAGACCTAGATCTGATAGATAGAGTGCCTAATGAACTATGGAATGAGATTCATGACATTGAACAGGAGACAGGGATCAAGACCATCTCCATGGAAGAGAAACGCAAAAAAACAAAATGGCCATCTGGGGAGGCCTTAGAAATAGCTGTGAAAAGAAGAGAAGTGAAAAGCAAAGGAGAAAAGGAAACATATAAGCATCTGAATGCAGAGTTCCAGAGAATAGCAAAAAGAGATAAGAAAGCCTTCTTCAGCAACCTATGCAAAGAAATAGAGGAAAAGAACAGAATGGGAAAGATTAGAGATCTCTTCAAGAAAATTAGAGATACCAAGGGAACATTTCATGCAAAGATGGGCTCAATAAAGGACAGAAATAGTATGCACCTAACAGAAGCAGAAAATATTAAGAAGAGGTGGTAAGAATACACAGAAGAAATGTAGAAAAAAGATCTTTACGACCCAGACAATCACGATGGTGTGATCACTCATCTAGAGCCAGACATCCTGGAATGTGAAGTCAAGTGGGCCTTAGAAAGCATCACTACGAACAAAGCTAGTGGAGGTGATGGAATTCCAGTTGAGCTGTTTCAAATCCTGAAAGATGATGCTGTGAAACTGCTGCACTTAATATGCCAGCAAATTTGGAAAATTCAGCAGTGTCCCAGGACTGGAAAAGGTCAGTTTTCATTCCAATCCCAAATAAAGTCAATGCCAAAAACTTCTGAAACTACTGCACAATTGCACTCATCTCACATGCTGGTAAAGTAATGCTCAAAATTCTCCAGCCAGGCTTCAGCAATACATGAACCGTGAACTTCCAGACGTTCAAGCTGGTTTTTGAAAAGGCAGAGGAATCAGAGATCAAATTGCCAACATCTGCTGGATCATGGAAAAAGCAAGAGAGTTCCAGAAAAACATCTATTTCTGCTTTATTGACTATGCCAAAACCTTTGACTGTGTGGATCACAATAAACTGTGGAAAATTCTGAGAGAGATGGGAATATCAGACCACCTGCCCTGCCTCTTGAGAAATCTGTATGCAGGTCAGGAAGCAACAGTTAGAACTGGACATGGAACAACAGAGTGGTTCCAAATAGGAAAAGGAGTATGTCAAGCTGTATATTGTCACCCTGCTTATTTAACTTCTATGCAGAGTACATCGTGAGAAACGCTGGACTGGAAGAAACACACGCTGGAATCAAGATTGCCGGGAGAAATATTAACAACCTCAGATATACAGATGACACCACCCTTATGGCAGAAAGTGAAGAGGAACTAAAAAGCATCTTGATGAAAGTGAAAGTGAAGACTGAAAAAGTTGGCTTGCAGCTCAACATTCAGAAAACTAAGATCCTGGCATCCGGTCCCATCACTTCATGTGGAATAGATGGAGACACAGTGGAAACAGTGTCAGACTTTATTTTTCGGGGCTCCAAAATCACTGCAGATGGTAGTTACAGCCATGAAATTAAAAGACGCTTACTCCTTGGAAGAAAACTATGACCAACCTATACAGCATATTCAAAAGCAGAGACATTACTTTGCCAACTAAGGTCCATCTAGTCAAGGCTATGGTTTTTCCTGTGGTCATGTATGGATGTGAGAGTTGGACTGTGAAGAAGGATGAGCGCTGAAAAATTGATGCTTTTGAACTGTGGTGTTAGAGAAGACTCTTGAGAGTCCCTTGGACTGCAAGGAGATCCAACCAGTCCATTCTGAAGGAGATCAGCCCTGGCATTTCTTTGGAAGGAATGATGCTAAGGCTGAAGCTCCAGTACTTTGGCCACCTCATGCGAAGAGTTGACTCATTGGAAAAGACTCTGATGCTAGGAGGGATTTGGGGCAGGAGGAGAAGGGGACGACAGAGGATGAGATGGCTGGATGGCATGACCGACTCCATGGACGTGAGTCTGAGTGAACTCTGGTAGTTGGTGATGGACAGGGAGGCATGGTATGCTGCGATTCATGGGTTCGCAAAGAGTCGGACACGACTGAGCGACTGAACTGAACTGAGGTATCTCTCATTATCACCTTTATGTTTCTTCACTTAATATATCAGTAAACTTAACTAAATATGCCTTGGTATTATCTGTATTAAAAAACAAAACAAAACGGTGCTGTATTTGGAAGTGTAGCTTCTTGAATCTAAAAGAGCTAGTTGCTATTAATCAACTTGAACACTGGATGGCAGTCCTCACTAATAACACAAATAAAGGCTCTTGATAAACTTAGAAAGACAGATTTGAAATAATACCCTAGGCTGTTGCCAATCAGCTAAGAAGTCCACAAAGAAGAACTTTGAACAAAGATAGTGGCAGAATCAGAATGTCAAAAATTGCGATCTTGTTTGGCACATCATGAGTATGTTAACATGTTTCAGTTGATTTGACAATATTGTGCACCAAAACCATCTTTGTAAGTTTTACTCCAGTTACTAAATGCTCATTCTTAAACCACAAATTAGATTCACCTCCTTTATTGTCATCTGAAACCCAGTCTTAGCTGAAGCTATAGCTAGTGTGATTATAGTCTGAGGTGAATTTGCCTCAAGGACTTTTTTTTTGTCCTTCATATATTCATATATTTATTTATGGTCTTTTTATGCTGTGTTACTTTCTTAAATCACAATTAATACATTCTGTTGTAGGAACTGGTGTCCTGGCAATTGTCTTTTTGTTGATATCTTTTTTATTTAAATTTGTTTATTTTAATTGGAGGCTAATTACTTTATAATATTGTATTGGTTCTGCCACACATCAACGTGAATCCACCACGGGCATACATGTGTTCCCCATCCTGAACCACCCTCCCACCTCCCTCCCTGTACCATCCCTCCGGGTCATCCCAGTGCACCAGCCCTAAGCATCCTGTATCAAACCTGGACTGGCAATTCATTTCTTATATGATATTATACATGTTTCCATGACATTTCCCCAAATCATCTCACCTTCTTCCTCTCCTACAGAGTCCAAAAGACTGTTCTATACTCAAGGAGAACTTTTAAGTTTGCTTGATCTCATCCTTAAAAAGTGACTCTGCTGTTTTCTCTCCTGTTTGCTTAATCATCTTCTAATTTTATAACCAAGATTCCTCCAAATGAAAAATGATTCATTTGTATATTTGATTTTCATGTCTGGAAGGAACACATAATGTAAGGATGTTTCAGATAGTTTTAAATTTGTACACTGTATAAGCTTGGAGCAATGAAATAAAATTGTTTTGAATTTGAACCCCAACACTGCCACTAACAAGACGGGTAAAGATGGCAAGTCAATTTTCTAAACTATATTATACAGAGTGTACGTGTAAAGCAAAATAAAGTAAAAATAAAAATTTAAAATAAAATAAAATAAATAAACTATATTATACAGAGTGAAGTAAGCCAGAAAGAAAAACACCAATACTGTATACTAACGCATATATACGGAATTTAGAAATATGGTAGCAATAACCCTGTATACGAGACAGCAAAAGATACACAGATGAATAGAACAGTCTTTTGGACTCTGTGGGAGAAGGAGAGGGTGGGATGACTTGGGAGAATGGCATTGAAACATGTATAATATCATATATGAAAAGAGTCACCAGCCCAGGTTCAATGCATGATACTGGATGCTTGGGGCTGGTGCACTGGGAAGACCCAAAGGGATGGTACGGGAAGGGAGGAGGGAGGGGGGCTCAGGATGGGGAGGAGGAATAAATAAATAAATAATAAATTTTAAGAAATTAAAAAAAAATAAAATGGATGGATCCATGAAATGATACCCTTTTGTGGAGGAGCTGGAAGGCTTTAAGCAAATACTGAAAATGTATTTGCTCCACTCATGACGAAGGATGGAAGCTGGGATGAGCATAACAAAGGGTTATGAGAATTCACTGAGTGCCCAAGGCTGGGAACAGATGACGTAGGGTCAATATGCCCTGCCTTGAGGTGTTCGAAGGCTTCCTTCTGACCACCTGTTTCTGAGAGCAAGGACTGTTGTTTCATGATAACACTGCCTTTACAGTTTCGCCGAAGCTATGTTATGGCTTGGGCGGTAGGAACTGTATTTTATGCTTGAATACTTTAATGTTTATCTGGAATGGCTACGTGCAAGTCAGCCTTATGCTCTATTCCCTGAAAATTATTAAACTACACAATTGGATAATAAACTTTGTCAGTCCACTAGAGACTGTCCCTGAGTGTCCTTTTCAGAGTGCAGTTCTCCGAGCCTTACACCCTTTCATAGATTTGATGTAAATTTTATTTTTTATTTTTTATTTTTTAATTTTTTTAAATTTATTTATTTTAATGTTTATTTTTACTTTATTTTACTTTACAATACTGTATTGGTTTTGCCATACATTGACATGAATCCACCATGGGTGTACATGCGCTCCCAAACATGAACCCCCCTCCCACCTCCCTCCCCACAACATCCCTCTGGGTCATCCCCGTGCACCAGCCCCAAGCATGCTGTATCCTGCATCGGACATAGACTAGCGAAAATTTAAATAAAAGTATCTGTTTATAGCGCTTCAGATAATATTAGACACATAGAATGTAATCAGTGAAATTAGTTATTTTTATTATTACCATTATCAATTTCTATAATATCATATATTCCTTTTTCCTGAACATTTTATTAGATAAACAGCTAACCAAAAAAGCATTGTGTTGTTGGTTTAAATTCGTAATTAACCTATATCAGATTGTAGGGCAGTATCTTCAATTTAGAGGCAGTAACCAAGAAAACAAAACATTGAAAATAATGAAGAAATCATATGTATTTTTCTATCCCTCCATATATTATTAACTGAATGCTCTGAGCTTGCCTATCTGTTGTAGAATGATGAAATACTGCTATTTCTGAAAAGCACATTCTTTCTTTAAATCAGGTCAGTTGCAGCTACTTTTTCGAACATTCTTGCTATTTGATGGGCAAGAAGATGAAATTCATTTTCTGAACTGTTTACCAGTGGGGCCTCTAACTTGCAGAATAGAAGTATAGTAATTTCTCACGTATGGATTAACTTAATATCTAATCCAACTTAGAGTTATACAGAAACAAACAATCAAAAATCTTGAGTTTTCTTTGGTCCATGCTTCTCAAAATTAGTAAGTGCCACCATAATGCTTTTTCTGCTTAGAGATGATATTAAGCTTACAAGATTTGTATAAAAGCATCAAAAATGCTCTTCCTCTCTGATTCAAAATTCTCATTGTCTCTGTAATGAGAGAGAATATTTGCTTAATGCTATGAAATCTTCTGTGGAAATAAGTGAATTTAGATGATAATTTTATAATCCTGGAGAAAAAAATATATATATAATATATATATCATAATATATCACTTCTAATCTTATGGGCTAAGAGTCCAGAAACTCAGTGATGTGAATTTTTCTGTCCTAAAATGCAAAACTTTATGAGGAATACATACATAGGAAGTGTATTTCCTCAGGGCAAACACACAATATGTTAATACAAGCATATAGATGTATGTAGCAATTATATGACTAAATTATAGAAAAATGAAAATGTCCTGGTTTAACTTTTATTAAAGCTCTGAAAAGATTATTTTTTATACAGTTGAGGTAAGTGAGGGGTTAACCTAGTTTCCAATATCAAAACAAAACAAAACTAAATCCTTGAAATCTATAGTTACTACCCCAAATCAGTTTTCAATCTCTGCCTAGCATAAGGTGAAGCTGCATCAGTGCTTGTTCAGGAATAATTTATTTTTGAAAAAGAAAAGCTCTAAAAGAATTAGTAAATTCTAAATTTAAATATTAAAAACTCCATAAAAGACTCCACATAAGGAAAATAAGTGCTTCCCTTTTCCCCAGTGACACCTCCTCCAATTCAATAGCACACAGGCAATAAAGCAAATAAAGGGTTAAAATATGTTCCTTCTGGTAATCTATGATAAATGTGAAAGTAGTTCTTTCCATGGTAAATACTTATGATTGTTAACTTTGTTAGGTTTGAAGAAAGGTTTCCAGATTCTCATTTTTGTTAGACTGTAATGCTATTACCACACGTGCTAATTTCTCAGGATAGTCCTGGTTTATAACCATTCTCCTAGAAACACCAATAGGTCAACTTTCACCCTCAAAATGTCCTGGTTTGTGTAATAAATTATATGGTCATAGGGTGTGTGTTAGTCATTCAGTTGTGTCCAACTCTTTGCGACTCCATGGACTGTAGCCTACCAGGTTCCTCTGTCCATGGAATTCTCCAAGCAAGAATACTGGAGTGGGTTGCCATTCCCTTTTCCAGGGGATCTTCCTGACCCAGGGATTGAACCCAGGTCCCCACATTTTAGGCAGATTCTTCACTGACTGAGCTACCAGGGAAGAAATGAACATCACCCAAAACAAAGTTTCTCAGCAGTGTTAATTGTTTCAAGAGCAAAATAGACATATCATTTATTTTCCTATCTTATAGCACTGAGAAGTTAGTATAGGTGGTGGGCATTATGAAGAGACTACATGGAACTCAATTAAGACTTCTGTGTGGGAAAAGATTTAGTGTGCTGGAACCTTAAATAAATATGGAGAGAACCCAAGGATCCTTTCATTTTCCATTTCAGAAAGCTGTCAAACAATTCCTCAAAAAGAATCAAGTATAGAATTAGCATATGGCCTATCAATTCCACTCAAGGATATAAACTCAAAAGAATTGTAAGCAGGTATTTAAACAAATATCCACACATAATGTTTATAATAACACTGTTCCTAATAGTCAAAATCCAAATGCACTTCAACTAATTAATGAATAAACAAAATGTGAAATATCTATCCAGTGAGATATTATTTGGCAATAACAAAGAAAAAAAGTAATGATATATGCTACAGCATGGATAAATCTTCAAACACTATGCGGGGTGAAATAAAGTTACATTTTTCTAATACCACTCATATGAAATAGCTTGGAAAGGCAAATTCATAGAGACAGAAAGTAGATTAGTAGTTGCCAGGGGCTGAGAGAAGGGGGAAGGAAGTTAGAGAGCTACTGCTAATATGTATGGTCTTTGTTTGGGGAGAGTAAGAAAACTGTTTCAGAATTAGAGAGTAGTGATATTTATTTAACTGTGGATATACAAAACACCACTGAACTGTACATTTTACTGGATGCTTGGGGCTAGTGCACTGAGACAACCCAGAGGAATGGTAAAGGGGAGGGAGGAAGGAGGAGAGTTCAGGATAGGGAACACGGGTATACCTATGGCTGGTTTATGTTGATGTATGGCAAAACCAATACAATGTTGCAAAGTAAATAACTTCCAATTAAAATAAATAAACTTATATTAAAAAATAAAAGAGTGAATGTTATGACATTTGTATTATAGCATACACACAAAAAATAGGGCAGTCATAAACTATACAAGAGGAATTAATTTTGGAAACATTATCACTTCCCTGGTTCTATATTTTTTTTTTGCCTTGCTTTTTGTATTTTTCTGAATGATTAGCAATAAAAAAGAATCCACTCCCTGTCTTTCTCTCAAGTTTAGGTGCTTGTCCCCAACATAGTTAGGAAGAACATAGTTGAAGATACAGAATTTCAATCAGCAGCCACACAGGGGCAACGAAGAAGCAAATCAAGAATAAATAAGCAAGTGGGAATTCCCTGGTGGTCCAGTGATTAGGACTAGGCTCTTTCCCTGCCAAGGGCCCACAGTTCAATCCCTGGCCAGGGAACTAAGATTCCATAAGCCACATGGTGCAGGGGTTAATAAACAACAACAACAAAAAAAGCAAACTAGTTAATACCTAGACAAAAAATAATATAAGGAGTAGGTATGAACCTAAGCAGTCCTACCCTAGGACTAAAAACCCATATGGAATACACCAACCAGGAATGTGAGCAATATCTACAGTATTCTTAAATACTTAATGAACTCATTAAGAATTTTCTCTGGCAACGAATGACTATTTGAGTCAAACCAGCAGAATGTTGTATCATAGCTGACATCTTCCAACATTTTAGCAAGTCAATATTTCCTTTAAATTTAGCATCTTTTAGATGTGTTTACACTCCTAATAGGAATAATGCAATAAAAAATCAGGACACAAATGCCAACACAGTGGTAATCTAGACATTTGCTCATTGTTGTTGGGTATGAACAATTTGACCAGTAACTATGACCCAGACAGTGTCATTCACTATTATCTTTTGCCTAGCTTTAAAAAAAAAATTGTAAATTCAGAGGCTTAAAATAACCCTTGTATTTTCTGTTTCTGTGACATGTGGTTTGCAAAGAACTGCTTAGTCGCTCAGTCATGTCTGACTCTTTGCAACTCCATGTACTGTAGCCCTCCAGGCTCCTCTGTCCATGGGATTCTCCAGGCGAGAATACTGGAGTGGATTGCCATGCCCTACTCCATAGGACTAAGCTGCCCCTTTTGCAAAGGACTAAGCTGCCCCTTTTGCTTAGGGTCTCACAAGACTAAATCAAAATATTCAAGGCTGCATTCTAATCTGAAGCTTCAACTGGGGAATAATGTGTTTCCAAGTTCATTCAGATCATTGACTGATTTTATTTTTTGGCAGCTGTAGTAGTTTATTCCTGGATAGTGGGTTGAAACTTCTCTCAGATCCTAGAGTCTATTTCATGTAAGCCCCTAAAATGGTTATTTTTCCAAATCTAGCAATGAAGAAGCTCTAGAGTAATTCAGCTAGCAAAACAGATTTTTTTATGTAACCTAAATAATCACAAAAGTGATGTGCAATAGGTTTTGTCATATTCTAAAGATTGTAATCAAGTTACAGGCCCCACCCACATTCAGGGGAATAGAATTACACAAAGATGTGAACACCAAAAAGCAGGAATCATGAAACCATCTAGAATCTGTTCACCTAAAAGTGGTGACTGCTTTTTAAGTAATTTTAATGATTAACTTTTGTAGAATTATATAAACATCTCAAAATTTTATATTATTTGAAATAAATAAATTTTACATGTGTCCTTTATTTTACCTGCCCACCATGACCAAATAGAACCTTAGGAAATTCTGGCAACATTTTCATCCTCTTATTAATCACAAGTTAATCCTGAGTATTTCTCCAGCATTGTTCAGACCTTTATCGGAATGTGGAGTTTATCTTGGGGCTGTGCAATGTAAGCAAGAAGTAGGAAGATGCCCAAAGAAAAACAGCAAAAAATGATTAAAGCAATTGAAAATAAATTCTACAAGAAAAAGGAAGAGGATTACAGTTACGTATTTCAAGAAAGGGAGTGCTAACACAAAAGGGTGGCCTTATCAGCAATATTCCCATATGTGTTGAGAGAATAATTTTTATCTTGTGATGATAAAGCAGTAACAGATTTAAAGTGGATTTTAAATCTCTTTACTCAGAGTGTGTGTGTGTGTGTGTGTGTGTGTGTGTGTGTGTGTGTGTGTGTAGTGGGGAGTAAATACAAAAAAACTTGCTAAAATGACAAATGTTTCATAGATGCTGTACATGTTTCAATGATCTTTTGAGTTCCCTTTAGAGATACTCCTTAAAAGGCACTGTGACTATCCACAAGGAAAAGGTCTGTGACTATCTCTTTGGTTCTGAAAATTACATGAAAGAAACATCCTAAAGAAAATTTTTTAAAGGCATACTAACCTCTTCTAAATATTTAAGAAGCTCGAGCAGTGTTATTGCAATGTGTTTGCTGATTTGACTTCTCTGAGTTCTGGCAGTATTATTATCTTTATATTATATATATATATATATATATATAAAGAATATTATCTTTAAATATTCAATCTTACACAGTTTTTAGCATACATATAAGTAGAATTATCCCCAAATTTATTATCCAGAATGAACATTTTTGAGAGTAAAAATAAATTCAGTTAATCATAGCAGTAGGATAACATGGAGAAATCAGAACTTGCCAAAGGAAAACTGGGAGGCATTATAACTTAGGTCATATCTGACTGGCAATAATTAGAAGAATGATTAAAAGGGGATATTTAGCTTTTTCAGGTCCCAGGCAAGCTATATTATAAACTCCTCATTAGTAAAAAGAAAGGTCTTAAACTTTGTACCCTCAGCATTCGAGTTCAGCAGAATAAAAATTGATAAAAATAATTATAACACGTACTTCCCATAGATTAGGTACTATTCTAAGTGCTTTATAAGTATAATATTAATGTATTTAAAACCCTCCACAGTTCTGTGAGGTACTTATATTATCATTTCCATCTTAAATTAAGGAAACTGAAGTACAGAAATACTAAATAACTTGCCCAAGTTCCAGGAGTTGGAATTCAAACTCTTTCATCTCCTCTCACTTTTATCCTCATATTTTCATGTTATGTCGCTCCCTTTCACTGTTACACCCATCTTATGTATTTCCCTTTTCCAATCCTTCTCTTGTACTGCTTCTGTCTGTTTTATTTCTCTCCCCTTCTCTTGTTTAATCTCTTATGATTTTCTTCCAAGGTAGGTCCCTTTTAAAGATTTACTACCTAAGAACAAAGATGGCTAAACCATCAAATTGAATGTTCACTAAGGATTTTTTTTTTCTAGCTTTTAAATAATTCAACAAATATTATTTAGTGCTTCAGGTCAGTTCAGTTCAGTCGCTCAGTCGTGTCCGACTCTTTGTGACCCCATGGATCACAGCATACCAGGCCTCCCTGTCCATCAACATCTCCTGGAGTTCACTCAAACTCATGTCCATCAAGTCGGTGATGCCATCCAACCATCTCGTCCTCTGTCGTCCCCTTCTCCCGCTGCTCCCAATCCCTCCCAGCATCAGGGTCTTTTCCAATGAGTCAACTCTTCGCATTAGGTGGCCAAAGTATTGGAGTTTCAGCTTTAGCATCAGTCCTTCCAATGAACACCCAGGACTGATCTCCTTTAGTATGGAATGGTTGGACCTCCTTGCAGTCTGAGGGACTCTCAAGAGTCTTCTCCAACACCACAGTTCAAAAGCATCAATTTAGTGCTTACTCTGTGCAAGAATCAATTCTAGAAGGTAGCACATACAGAAAAATCAGGATGAATAGGAAAATCTTAATACAAGGAGTGCATAATCTAATATAAGAATAAAAACCATTCGAATAACCAGGAGAGAGTTCATTCTTTTAGAGATTTTTCCAGCACTTTAACTCTTGGTGTATATCCAGTTAATATTGTTTTTGTATTAGTTCCTAAAAAGCAAAATACTAGCTAAGTTGCTCTTATTCCCTTGAAAGTGAAAGTCACTCAGTTGTGTCCAACTCTTTGTGACCCCATGGACTGTGTAGTCCTTGAAATTCTCCAGGCTGGAGTGGGTAGCCTTTCTCATCTCCAGGGGGATCTTCCCAACCCGAGAATCAAACCTAGGTCTCCTGCACTGCAGGCAGATTCTTTACCAGCTGAGCCCTGAGGGAAGCCCAAGAATACTGGTTTGGGTAGCCTATACTTCTCCTGGAGTGGGTAGTCTATCCTTTCTCCAGCAGATTTTCCTGACCCAGGAATCGAACTGGGGTCTCCTGCAATGCAGGTGGACTCTTTACCATCTGCTCTACCAGGGAAGGTGAGGGTGAAGTCGTTCAGTCGTGTCTGACTCTTTGCGACCCCATGGACTGTAGCCTACCAGCCTTTTCCGTCCATGGGATTCTCCAGGCAAGAATACTGGAGTGGGTTACCATTTCCTTCTCCACGGGATCTTCCCGACCCAGGGATTGAACCCGGGTCTCCTGCATTGGAGGCAGACACTTTAACCTCTGAGCCACCAGGGAAGCCTTCTCTTATTCCCTTAGATAATAGTAGTTACCTTCTCTCCACTCTTTTCAACATTAACAGAACTTATTTACCCAGAGCATATTTATTTATTGAGTGTCTGCTCTGTCAGACATAATACTGTGATCCTTAACATTTACCAGACTATTTAAAATGGTCTGTTTGCTTGTCTTTCTCTCCTATTAGATGAGTTCCTCTCCAATGACCCATAGACAAATGGAGGTGTGTAATGAAATTTCCTGAGATTGCATGCAACAGTTTATGTGTTTTAACATATGTTCATTTTTTGGAGAGAAATTCAATACCTTTCATCAGATTTTCAAAAGGGGCCAGGTGCCACAAGAGGTACTTTTACCTTACTTTGAATTTTGAATAGCTCAATGTTAACCTCACAAACCCAGATTCAGACAGACCTTCTATTAAATGTGTAATACATGGTAAATGATAAGAGTCTTTTGTTGTGTGTTCTTCCAGGTCTAATGTGAGAAATAAATGAAGTGATTTTTGTATCACTTAGTATAATTTCTAAGTACTTAGTATACGTACAATAAGTATTAAGGAAAAATACAGTGTTTTCACACAGCAGGCACATTACATAGGTAATGTGAGCATTTTTCTAAGGCAGGGTTTCCCAACTTTGACACGATTGACACTTTGGGAAGGATCATTCTTTGTTGTAAGGGGCTGGCCTGCACATTGCAGGATGCTTAGCCACTTCTCATTAGATGTCAATAAACCACGCTTCTCATTTCAGTTCAGTTCAGTTGCTCAGTTATGTCTGACTCTTTGAGACCCCCTGGACTGCAGCAGACCAGGCTTCCCTCTCCATCACTAACTTCCGGAGCTTTCTCAAACTCATGTTCATCAAATCAGTGATGCCATCCAACCTTCTCATCCTTTTCATCTTCTTCTTGTCCCCTTCTTCTCCCACCTTCAATCTTTTCCAGCATCAGGGGCTTTTCAAACGAGTCAATTCTTCACATCAGGTAGCCAAAGTATTAGAGTTTCAGCTTTTGCATCCTCCAGTGAATATTCAGGACTGATTTCCTTTAAGATTGACTGGTGTGGTCTCCTTACAGTAGGCCAGAATACTGCAGTGGGTAGTCTTTCCCTTCTCCAGGGTTTCTTCCTGACCCAGGAATCAAATTGGGGTTTCCTGTATTGCAGGTGGATTCCTTACCAAGTGAGCTATCAGGGAAGCTAGATCATAACATAGCACTTAAAGCACAGACACATAGAAAAAGTTTAAGAAGCACATTACAGAAAGCATCAACAAAGTAGAAAGGAGAAAGAAAAGTAACATATAGATGGTGTAAAGATTAACAGCAAATGCTAGAAATCTAACTAATAATACAACTAGCTATACTTTAGATACTTGAAGAAAAAAACAAAGTCATGTACAAAATGTCAAATAGAGTGGACAGAGACACTGCAAGGGATGTTAATTAGCATCTTCGTGGTCCCAGATAACTATGAGATTCAAAAATAGAATTTTCAACATCCAGGGAACAGAAAAATAGGCCTGACTTGGGTCAGATCTTAGAGTCATCTGGTCACTGAGCTAGTGCCTATAGAAGAATCAATACTACATGACTGTCTCATCTGTTCCCTCTGTACTTGGTAGAGAGTAGGTGTGTTAGGGTTCTCCAGGACCAATAGGATATACAATTACATATATATATATATATATATATATATATATATATATATATATATATATATATACACACACATACATATACATATACATGGAGAAAGAAAGTTCTTATATAATGAATTGGCTCACAAAATTACAGAGACTGGCAAGTCCAAAATCTTAAGGGTGGATCAATAGGCTGAAGTCCCATTAGAAACAATGCTGCAGTTCCAGTCTGAAACCAGTAAGCTGGAAACCTAGGAAAATGGACATTTCAGTTCCAGTCTGAAGGTCATCTGCTATATCAAGAAACAGTCAAGGTTTCAGATGAAGCCTGAAAACAGTAAGCTAGAGAGTGCTCTCTTGCTACAGAAAGGCTTGTCTTTTTGTTTCATTCAGGCCTTCAACTAATTGGATGAGCCCCACCTACAACCCACCAGAGTTGGCTAAATCTGAGTGTTCTAAACATTTCTAATTTTCTGGACAAAATTTCCAAAATCAAATTCTGTTGGAGTTCTTTTGACCTCAGCTAACTTTGGGATGCTTCAAAGGAACCCTGCAACATCCCAAAGAGAGATATTAAACTAAGTAGATTTATTTGGCACATGGAATTACATGGGAAGTATTATATTATCAAATGAGTAATACATCTTCTTTTGACTTCCCCAGTGGCTCAACGGTAAAGAACCTTCCTGCAATGCAGGAGCCACAGGAGATGCAAGTTTGATTCTTGGCTTGGAAAGATCCCCTGGAAAAGAGCATGGCAACCCACTTCAGTATTCTTGCCTGGAGGGGCCTGGCAGGCTACAGTCTGTGGGGTAGCAAAGAGTCAGACACTAATTTCACTTAGTGACTGAACAACAACAACCACCTACATTTTAAAATTTTATTCATTTTAATTGGAGGCTAATTACTTCACAACATTGCGGTGGCTTTTGCCATATACTCACATGAATCAGCCATGGGCACACACGTGTTCCCTATCCTGAACCTACCTCCCACCTACCTCCCCATCCCATCCCTCAGGGTCATCCCAGTGCACCAGCCCTGAGCACCCTGTCTCATGCATCGAACCTGGACTGGTTATCTATTTCACATTTGATGATATACATGTTTCAATACTATTCTCTCAAATCATCCCACACTCGCATTCCTCCACAGAGTCCAAAAGCCTGTTCTTTACATCTGTATCTCTTTCACTGTCTTGCATATAGTGTCATCATTACCATCTTTCTAAATTTCATATATATATATATATTATATATATATATATGTTAATATACTGTATTGGTGTTTTTCTTTCTGACTTTCTTTGCTCTGTATAATAGGCTTCAGTTTCATTCACCTCCTTAGAACTGATTCAAATACATTTTGGAGGGCAATCTACTTTACTCAATTTGTACCAATTAATATGTTAATCTGTTTAGCACATCATGAGAAATACCAATCTGGATGAGTTACAAGCTGGAGTCAAGATAGGCGGGAGAAATACCAACAACCTCAGATATGCAGATGATACTACTCTAATGGCAAAATGTGAAGAGGAACTAAAGAGTCTCTTGATGAGGGTGAAGGTGGAGAGTGAAAGAGTTGGCTTAAGACTAAATTAAAAAAAAAAAAAAAACTAGGATCATGGCTTTCAGCCCCATTACTTCATGGCAAATAGTGGGGGAAAAGGTGGAAGTAGTGGCAGATTTCCTCTTCTTGGGCTCTAAATTCATTGAGGGCGGTGACTGCAGCAATGAAATCAAATGTTTGTTTCTTGGCAGGAAAGCAAAGCTATGATAAACCTAGACAGTGTGCTGAAAAGCAGAGACATTACTCTACTGACAAATTTCCTTATAGTCAAGGCTATGGTCTTCCCAGTGGTCACATACGGTTGTGAGAGTTGGACCATAAAGAAGGCAGAGTGGCAAAGAATTGATGCCTTTGAACTGAGGTGCTGGAAAAGTCTCCTGAGAGTCCCTTGGACAGAACCAGTCAATCTTAAGGGAAATCAACCCTGTATACCTCTTAGAAAGGCTGATGCTGAAGCTGAAACTCCAGTAATTTTGTCATCTGATGTAAATTGCTGACTTACTGAAAAAGTCCCTGATGCTGGGAAAGACTGAGGGCAGAAGGAGAAAAGAGCATCAGAGGAGATGGCTGGATAGCATCAGTCATGCAATGGACATGAACTCGGGCAAACTTTGGGAGATGGTGAAGGACAGAGAGGACTGATATGCTGCAATCCATAGGGTCACAAAGAGTCGGACATGACTGGGCAACTGAACAACAACAACCCTCATCACCCTCAGGGAAACAACCAGGATGCTGTTTGATCAAATATCTAGGCAGCCTGTAGTTCAGCCAGGTTGACATATAACATTAACCATCAGAGCCTTATTATAGGAGAAAAAACTGTTTTAAAATAATTGCCTACATAGATATGTAACTTTAGATTATGATTAAATTGCTTGCTTCACTCTAAACAGGATAACCACACTAAACTCCCTAAGACTGATATAACTGATGTTCAGATTACTTCAATAGCTAAAGATAAAGCTAAAGGAAGGAGAAGGGATTTTATTTATTTGAATAACCACAGTCAATCTTATTTATGTAAATTTAGAGGTGGAATAAGTCTGATGAGCCACAAAGACAATGTAATAAATACAGAACTCTGCATTTTGCTTCTTTAGCAGCTTTCCATATTGAATGGTAATTGCTAATCTGATTTTCCTAGTATTGCTATGACTTGCTTGAAATGCCTGATTTAGCTGTAAAGCATTTGCCTTGTTCTCTGCAGTAGTTTCCCTGTGGCTATCTGTTTTTTTCTCAGCTTTAGGATTAAACCATTTGAGCTTGGCTTACACAAAATGTCATTCATCAATAAAGTTCTTACTGATTTACCTATTTCTTCATTTGTGAAATGGAGGTATTTGTGTGCATTTTCATAAGGATATTAATTAATGATTGTGAAGACATACACAACTTCTCAAAATAAATTTTTGATATAGTTTATTAAAAGACAGATGGATTGAAAGCATTATATGCATATGCAGTTTTGTTCTTAGAATATTAACCACATTTAATTTTTTTTTTTCTTAAGGGCAAGATTTCCATACTTTGTTAAGACTTTAGATCTTCACTTTCTGTTGCATAAAAGGAAACTTTTATATTCATTATTCTATTGTTGGTAAGTATTGGATAAACTTTTGCAACAGATTGGCATTTGTTTAGACAGTAAATACAACTGAATGTGCTGAAATTTTAAATCCTATTATTTTACACTAAAAATGCTTTAATGATATAAATTTTGTATTTCAATTACAAAACCATCTAAATAGTATCTAAAGGGATTCTACCTTATATAGGCTCTGTCTGTAACAAATTCTTGGCTAACAGTGTTTTACTGTAATTGGCAAATACTAGATTAATCAATCTCTTGCTAAATCTAGGGCATCAAAAACATCTGATAGTCCAATTTAAATGTAATAAAAATTAGCTGCACAGTGAGGTTGCAAATCTTGCAAAAGATGCAAAATTTTGTGAACGTTATGTCAGAGAGCCACATGAATCTTATTGCAAAACTACTAACGAACAAGGGCAAAACAAGAATCTGGCCAAGTAAGAAGAGAGAGTTTACACGGTTGTGAAATAGTAGGTGCTGCAAAAAGAATCAGCTTCAAAGTAGTCATAGAGTTCTTTGGGAAACTATATAACATCAAATATTTTTGCAAGAATATATTCCTACTGATTGTTTTTTTTTTTTTGGTCTGCGAGTGAAATGGAGTTAAAAGGTGAACCATGCTCTATTATCAGCAACTTTGTCAGAAAAAAATACAGATAAAAACAAACAAAGTTACAAACTTGATATTGTCAAAAGAGACATTCAGTAAGTATATTTTTATGAATAAAATTTTATGTTTCATTTTTATTGTAAGCTCATTAAAAAACAAACTTTGCTTTCATTTTCTATCATTCTGATACATACCAGCTGATTGTGAACTCTGGATATACGGTATGTTAGAGACAGGGAACATGTGGATATAGTGCACCTACATTGCTTCAGATGACATCACCAATTACAAGCCATTTTTTGAAAAGTTTCATTAGCTTTAACATCCTTCACTATGCAGTGGCATAAATGAAAAAGAATAAAGATTCTATCACAACCCAGACACTGCTATTGAGAGAAAACCTCCTAAACTAAGTTTCTGTATTTTGTCAACTTTAGAACCAGATATTGAATATATTTTCAACTCACTTCCCACTGTATTACACTTTTTAAATGTCTACCTAAAAATGTTCATCATGCACTGTTGAATTATTTTTAAAAAACATGTTATGGAGTACAAAATATCAGTAGATCTTAATTTTTGTTGATTTATTTTTAAGAAAAGGAAACATACCCATCTGAATGCAGAGTTCTAAAGAATAGCAAGGAGAGAAAAGAAAGCCTTCTCAAGTGAACAATGCCAAAAAAAAAAAAAAAAAACAGAAGAAAACAATAGAATGGGAAAGACTAGAAATATCTTCAAGAAAATTAGAGATTCCAGGGGAACATTTCATGCAAAGATGGGCACAATAAAGAACAGAAACTGATTAGACTTAACAGAAGCTGAAGATATTAACTAGACAGAAGAGCTATACCTAAAAGGTCTTAATGACCTGGATAAACATGATGTTGTAGTCGTTCACCTAGAGCCAGACATCCCAGAGTACGAAGTCAAGTGGGCCGTAGGAAACAGCACTACAAAAAAGATAGTGAAAGTGATGGAATTCCAGTTGAGCTATTTAAAATCCTAAAAGATGACACTGTTAAAGTGCCATACTCCATATACTAGAAAATTTGGAAAATTCAGTAGTGGCCACAGGGCTGGAAAAAGTCAGTTTTCATTCTAATCCCAAAGAAAAACAATGCCAAATAATAATAAAACTACTGCACAGTTGCTACTTCTCATTTCACATGCTAGCATGTTTTGTTGTGAGATTCCCGCAGGCAAGTCTATAATTAGTAGGTCAGCAAGGTAATATGAACATTGCTGAGTACGCAATCGAAATTCTTTTCTCACAGCTATCAGAGTACCCACTAAATTCTATTTGAAACTAGATTTTTCAGTTGGTCACAAAAATAGGTAGACAATTCTGGTGAATTGTTATAGAAGAGAAATAACATATTCAAGACTGTTTCTATGTTTCACTACATCACTCTGGTTTTGTGGCTCTCTTACTTCTTATCACAATGCTAAATTACATTGGATGCCTTAACATCACAGTCTTTTTTTTTTAATTTTTTTTTAATTTTTTATTTTTTATTTTTTTTAAATTTTAAAATCTTTAATTCTTACATGCGTTCCCAAACATGAACCCCCCTCCCACCTCCCTCCCCATAACATCTCTCTGGGTCATCCCCATGCACCAGCCCCAAGCATGCTGTATCCTGCATCAGACATAGACTGGCGATTCAATTCTTACATGATAGTATACATGTTAGAATGTCATGCTCCCAAATCACAGTCTTAAATCAGAAAAAAAAAAAAAACTTCAATCTCTTACATTTTGGACTCAAATTTGAAATCAAATATGGAAAATATTCCTTTTCTCTCATAGAGAATATTCTCTAAATGTGGGAGTAGCAGGATGAGGGCAAACAGGGATGGGAATGAACAATATCTAGGAGTAGCTGGTGGTTGATGGATGAATGGGATTTGGCTAAGAGTAGAGAGAAGACTGAAAGAGGTGCTGAAAGGCCACAAAGCCATGTGAAAAAGGAAACAGTTGGTGGAATAGGAGATATTTGGCCTAGAGGATAAACTACTCAGGAAGGACATGATATTTGTATTAAAGAATTTTGAAATCTGTAATGTTGAAGAAGGAATAGACTTCCCCATGTACCCTGTAATTAAGCTTAGACCAATGATGGGCGTTTCATCCAGAGAAACAGTGTACTAGGGAAAGAGAGACAGAAAACAGATACAATACACTATTTTTATATAAATTAAAGTGTCATGAAATTAAATAATATTTTGATATAAAAATAAAATAACTAACAGAGACAATCAGATAAACCTCTTGGAAGAGAATGTTTATGATGAGACCAGAAAGATGACACTCTAGCAAAGCACAAAGTTTTGGAACTAGAAGGAAGGGTGTATATTATAACCAGAAGGAACAGTATCTACAAGTGCCCTGTGGAGCAAAATAGTTTAGTGTATTTCTAAAACTAAAAGGTCTCAGTGGCCAGAGCATACAGTGCAAAGAAGAGGGTAGCAAGAGATGCTGAAACAGAAATAGGCAAAGATCAGGTCATGCAGTGCCTTGTAGGCAAGGATACAGAGTTTGGAAACTTTTCTAGGTGTTATAGAAATCCACTGAAGAGTTTTGAGCAGAATGATCAGAATCCACAAAAAACTGTGGAAAATTATTCAAGAGATGGGAATACCAGACCACCTGACCTGCCTCTTGAGAAACCTGTATGCAGGTCAGGAAGCAACAGTTAGAACTGGACATGGAACAACAGACTGGTTCCAAATAGGAAGAGGAGTACATCAAGGCTGTACTAGAAGGGGATGACAGAGGATGAAATGGCTGGATGGCATCACTGACTCAATGGACATGAATCTGAGTGAACTCCGGGAGTTGGTGATGGACAGGGAGGCCTGGCGTGCTGCGATTCGTGGGGTCACAAAGAGTCAGACACAACTGATCAAATGAACTGAACTGAACTGATTGGGTTATCCAAGTGATCCCAATATAATCACATGAGCCATTTAAAGTATAAGGGGAAAATAGAGATGTTTGAAGAATGAGAATGGCTCAATATGTCATTACTGACTTAAAGACAAAGATACCATGTGAAGAGCATAAGAAGGAAATACATTCTTCCAAAAACCAGTAAGCTTAGACGACTCTGATCCTTAGATGTGAACTGCAGCCTTGGCAAACACCTTGATTTCAATATTATGAGGCCTCAGGAGAGTATCCAGCCATGCTGCATCAGAGTTCTCACTTACAGAACCACAAGTTAATTATTGAGAGTTGTTTTAAGCTGCTAAATTATTAAGTAATTTGTTATGTCACTGATAGGACATTATTACAACTAGTTATCTTTTATTACACTTTCAAATTACAACAAAGATCCAATTAGATATAAACATTTATTTCAGCCCTTCCTCCCTTCAGGTAATATTTACCTTTATGCTCACAATCCTTTCATACTGCCAGCCAACCTGTGATAAGTTTACATATTTTTCCTTAACTGCATATTGTCTAAATTTTGTTTATTGCACCACATATAATCCCTTAAGAGTCTTATGAGATAAAATATTCCCTACCCTTTCCTATTTATATCATGCTTAATATGTTGGAATTTTTTTTAATTGGATGAAATATTAATGATCCTACCTGGAAAACCACATTCTCTGGATAGCAGTGATGTCATCAAAGATATTAACAACAACAACAAAAAAGAATGGAAGTGACTTAAACTGAGTTGGCAATACTGTGAATTCAGTGTATATCAGTCAGGTTTTCTCTATAGGTGAGTGGATAATGGAGAGTCCCTTGAGGAGCTGAGGGGAAGATTTATAGAATTTAAAGGATAAAACAAATGAGAACTCAGTCTTAAAACAGAGAGAAACTTTCTTTAGATTTGATGGTATGCTGAGTCTATATTTGAACAATCATTAAGATTATTTTGTCATTAGACCAAGATGCGAGGCACAAGGGTGCTAAGAGCATAGACAAAAGCTAGATTGTCATTCTTTAGTAACAAAATAGGATCTGGTAGAGGGAAACTGTATCAGTCTAATTCACAGATTCAGTTTGAATAAAAACTAATATGCTGTAAAATATATCTGTTTATAGTTTGATATCCCATAGTTTCTTTATTTTTCTTTTGAAAAGATTATGTTGTCTTAATTTGCAGTTTGTTACGAAGACTTTTTTTATTTTAATCTGGTAAATTTTAATTTTAAAAGTTGCACAATGCTTGTTGTATGCCTCTGATCATTCCCTGCTCCTATAGAGGCCCTCCAGTTTACTTTCTTAATGCCTCCAATGGAAATGAAAGTTATCTTGCCTTTGTCGTTGCTATAGGTGATGTCTCCTGCCATTAGCAAGGAAAGCCCACCGTGTACTGAAAAATCCTACTAAAAGTAGGAGAAAATCTTTAACAACACACATATCTAGGTGATTCCCTAACAGTCACAAAGTTTTCCAATATTTCGTGCAAACACATAATTTCTGCTTCTATTTAATTCTCCAAATTTCTGAAAAATTAAACATTAACCTGTAAGTAGGTGGCCAGAGGACCAATAATATAATTCTCTGCACTGTCCTTTTTCAGGGGCCTCCAACCTCTGAGATCTCATGCCTGATGATCTGAGGTGAGCTGATGTAATAATAATAGAAATAAAATGCACAATAAATGTAATGGGCTTGAATTATCCCAAAACATCTCTTGTCCCCACCCAGGTCCATGGAAAAGCTATCTTCCACAAAACCAGTCCCTGGTACCAAAAAGGTTGAGGACTGTTGCTTTAAATAATGCTCTTGAAGAAGCACGCATGTGTCCCAGCCAAAACTCATCTGCCTCTGTTGCTTATCCTCATGTCCTTCTAGAATCCTGCAGTCAGCCTGCTAGATATGATTTGTGTTCCACTTTAACACTTTTCTTACATGTGCTGAAAATTATTGAAATATTTAGCAGCATTCATGACCTAAAATTATTTCAAATAACTTAATGACTTTCATCTAAAATACACCATGGGTTATATACATGGGGGTGAGACCTAGATATCAGTTTGGTATTTTTTAAACGCTTCAAGTGATTATTATCCACAGAGAACTTTGAGAATCATGCCTTTAATTAAGTCAGTATTCCACAAATTGAAAATTTTCTTAAAATTCAATAAATAAATTAATAAAATAAAATAAAATTCAGCTCCTGATTCACTAGGACATGGGTGAGAACTGATATTATGCATTTCTTTTTTTAATTAATTAATTTATTTTTATATTATGCATTTCTATCAGCCTTCCTCGGAGAAGGCAATGGCACCCCACTCCAGCACTCTTGCCTGGAAAATCCCATGGACGGAGGAGCCTGGTAGGCTGCAGTCCATGGGGTCGCTAAGAGTCGGGCACGACTGAACGACTTCACTTTCGCTTTTCACTTCCATGCATTGGAGAAGAAAATTGCAACCCACTCCAGTGTTCTTGCCTGGAGAATCCCAGGGACAGGGGAGCCTAGTAGGCTGCCCTCTGCGGGGTCGCACAGAGTCAGACACGACTGAAGTGATTCAGCAGCAGCAGCAGCAGCAGCAACAGCAACAACCTTCCTTATAACCAATACTGCTGGCTTGTTGGTCATACTTTAAATAGTAAAGCCTGAAAGCATTATGTCTAGATTTCAGACATCAATATTAATTGGCAGGACCTAGATCTCTGCTGTCATTAATTTTCCCTTTTTCATGTTTCCATGAGGTAGTGCCCATTACCAGTTTTAAAAGAGTTATAGTTTTATAAGCTCACTTTCATCAGTTCTATCAATCTCTTCATGCAGACCTTCCCAAGGAAAAAAGTTATTTTTTTGTTGAGACTGGAAAAAGAATCTGCGCTAATTCATTTGTCTTTCTCATTTAGAGTAGCCTGTTGCCCTTGGGATCTGAGATTTTTTACATTTATGTTAGGCAGTTGTGATTTATAGTGAGAATGGAGATTAATTCTGACAGAAAGCCTCGTTCTGGCCTCAACTGTATTCTCACAACCTGCTCTACCAGCCCTTGTTTGTTTAACAATTTGATTGCCTATCTGTCCTGTTTTTTTTTTTTTCTTTTTCTTTCTACTGGTTTGGACTAACATCCACTTTAAAACTAAATAGTCCTTCCCTCTTTCATTATACCTTCCACTTAGCCTAAGAATCAAATCATAGATTCAAATGATTTCCCCAATTAACCACAGAAGAGTTTTCTCATATATGTTAATAATCAGCTCATGTTTTGCATAGTTTTTTTTTTCTCATCAGTGATTTAAATCTTTCCCTTTGAGAGATGAATAAAAAGAATGCTTCTTTGCATATATATATATATATATATATATATATATATATATATATATATAATACAAGACTCTATGATAAGATTCCCCACGCTTTGTTCTGAGAGCTAACAGAACAAAGTTTGGGAAACAAAGTTTTCTGTCTCAAAATGGAGAAACATTGCATGACAATGTTAAACAGTTATTTAACACAGGACTTCATAAAGCATTTTAGAGGCTATCAAGTATTTTGGGGAGGACTATTAAACAGGGCATGCAAGCCCTCCATCTTTTTCCTTGGAAGATATGTTAATATTTCTGGAACACTAATGTGCCAGGGAGTAGTCTGCTAATTACTAACAAGGCATGAAAACAATGTCTCTTTTTAATTTAATTTGTCTTATTACTGATTTTGGTATGAAGTGTTTGAAGATCTAAAGTAACAAAGGAGAGGTCTAATTAAATCGAATTTATCAATATAGGCAGCAGTAATGCCAACTTTGTTTTGTTTTGCATAAACCCTGGTACTTCATCTCCACCCTTACCCCTCTTACATTGTAAAAGCTTTTTTTTTTTTTTTAAATGTTTGGCAAATATGTTGAGGACATATACAAAGAAACAGTAAACCTATGAAAGTTAATTATTAGTTCAGTGTACCTCAAATATATAATAATTACAGCTTCAAAATTTACTCAGGTTTACTTAGAATTTATAATCTAATAGACTAATAGCTGTGCCAAAAGGTTATAGGATGGTGGATTAAACAGACCTACTATTTAGGCAACTAGTTTCCTTAGTTTGGCTCTCAAAAATGCCTCCTTTCAGTGCTTTTGTGGAACTTTCTTTGATAGTCTTTTTGTATTCTCTCTTCTTTACATCTCCATTTGGAGTAGTTCATTTTGAATAATTGCTGTTTCTGCTTGCAGTTTAGTTTATGTGCTTACTTCTGCTCACTTGAATTTTTGAACATATGGGAGAGATAATTTTTAAAATCCTACAATCATTTGGCTTTATTGCAACACTCCAAGTCACCTAATCTCACCCATGGTATAGAGAGATGTTTTTGATAAAAGAGAGATGAAATACTTGATAGATCAAATATCTGCAACTTCCTCTACTCACACCCTTATTTTGGCAGATAGGAAACTGACATTGAATTTCTCTTGCTAACTTAAGTGTATGTCTTTTTACAAAACCCACTCTAACGCATGATATGTTACATAAAGATGTTGTTCTAAAAAGATAACATGTGATTAGTATTGGAGCATGGTAATAAGATCCTAGGGTGTCCTGCAGTGCAGAAAACCTCAACACTTCCTTAGAAAGGCCCAAAGGCATACAGTTCTCGCCACTAACTATGCATAATAAAAAGAAATAGAGCAATATAGAAATGATTTAAGGTGATGCAATATAAAAAAATGTTTTAACTGTCTTTATGTCCCAGTTGACTTCTTTCTGTAATCAAGCAGGAATATAATGCATTATTTACAAGAATCTAAAAGATATGTTCCTTTTTAAAAACACTTTATGACTTCTTCTGTAGAAGTAGGCAAAACATTTTTAGGTAAAGTAAAAGAATGATGTGAAACCTACTCTAACAGATACCAAAATGGAAGAGGAAAAACTGAATATGTATTATATGTGTGTATATATATATATATATATATATGCACATATCTTGAGAAATCTGTATGCAGGTCAGGAAGCAACAGTTAGAACTGGACATGGAACAACACACTGGTTCCACATAGGAAAAGGAGTACGTCAAGGCTGTATATTGTCACCCTGCTTATTTAACTCATATGCAGAGCACGTCATGAGAAACACTGTACTGGAAGAAACACAAGCTGGAATCAAGATTGCCAGGAGAAATATCAATAACCTCAGATATGCAGATGACACCACCTTTATGGCAGAAAGTGAAGAGGAACTAAAAAGCCTCTTGATGAAAGTAAAAGAGGAGAGTGAAAAAGTTGGCTTAAAGCTCAACATTCAGAAAACAAAGATCATGCATCTGGTCCCACCATTTCATGGGAAATAGATGAGGAAACAGTGTCAGACTTTATTTTTGGGGGCTCCAAAATCACTGCAGATGGTGACTGCAGCCATGAAATTAAAAGATGCTCACTCCTTGGAAGAAAAGTTATGACCAACCTAGATAGCATATTCAAAAGCAGAGACATTACTTTGCCAACAAAGGCCCGTCTAATCAACGCTATGGTTTTACCTGTGGTCATGTATGGATGTGAGAGTTGGACTGTGAAGAAAGCTGAGTGCTGAAGAATTGATGCTTTTGAACTGTGGTGTTGGAGAAGACTCTTGAGAGTCCCTTGGATTGCAAGTAGATCCACCCAGTCCATCCTAAAGGAGATCAGTCCTGGGTGTTCAATGGAAGGACTGATGTTAAAGCTGAAACTCCTATACTTTGGCCACCTCATGCGAAGAGTTGACTCATTGGAAAAGACCCTGATGTTGGCAGGGATTGGGGGTTAGGAGGAGAAGAGAATGACAGAGGATGAGATGGCTGGATGGCATTACTGACTCGATGGATATGAGTTTGGGTAGACTCCGGGAGTTGATGATATACAGGGAAGTGTGGTGTGCAGGGATTCATGGGGTCGCAAAGAGTCAGACACGACTAAACGACTGAACTGTACTGAACTGGCACATACATATATATGTATATATAATATATACATAATCCTAGATGCTTTAAATGTGTAATTTTTAGTGCTCTAAAATCCATATATTTATGCATATATATGTATGTTGTGTGTGTCAGTGTGTCTGTGTATGCTGTTCACGTGTGCTGAGTAACTTCAGTCGTGTATGACACTTTATGACCCTAAGGACTGTAGCTTTCCAGGTTCCGCTGTCCACGGGATTATCCCAGCCAGAACACTGGAGTGGGTTGTCATTTCCTACTCCAAGGAATCTTCCTGACCCAGGGATCAATTCTACATCTCCTGAATCTCCTGCAATGGCAAGTGGTTTCTTTACTACCAGTGCCACCTAATAACCACAATGGTGTGATCACTCACCTAGAACCAGACAACCTGGAATGTGAAGTCAAGTGGGAATTAGAAAGCCTCACTATGAACAAAGCTAGTGGAGGTAATGTAATTTCAGCTGAGGTATTTCAGATCCTAAGGTGATGTGTTAACATGCTACACAAATTTGGAAACTCCACAGTGGCCACAGGACTGGAAAACATCAGTTTTCATTCCAGTCCCAAAGAAAGCAATGCCAAAGAATGGTCAAGCTACCGCATAATTGCCCTCATTTCATATACTAGCAAAGAAATGCTGAAAATGTTGCAAGCTAGACTTCATTAGTATGTGGACAGAGGAATTCCAGTGTTCAAGCTGGATTTAGAAAAGGGAGGCGAACCAGAGATGAAGTTGCCAAAAATCCTTAGGATTATGGAAAATGCAAGAGAATTCCAGAAAAAATATCTACTTCTGCTTTATTGACTATGCCAAAGCCTTTGACTGTGTGGATCACAACAAACTGTGGAAAATTCTTAAACAGGTGGTAATAGACAGACCACCTTAGCTGCCTCCTGAGAAACCTGTATGCAGATCAAGAAGCAATAGTTACAACAGGACATCGAACAACAGACTGGTTCCAAATTGGAAAAGGAGTCTATCAAGGCTGTATATTGTCTTTCTGCTGATTTAACTTATATGCAGACAACATCATGTGAAATACCTGGCTAGATGAAGCACAAGTTAGAATCAAGATTTCTGGTAGAAATATCAAGAACCTCAGACACGCAGATGACACTACCCTTAATGGCAGAAAGCAAAGAGGAATTAAAGAGCTTCTTGAAGAAAGTGAAAGAGGAGAGTGAAAAAAACTGTCTTAAAGCTCAACATTCAAAAACCTAACATCATGGCACCTGGTCCCATAACCTTATAAGAAATAGATGGGGTAGCAATGCAAAAAGTGAGAGACCTTTTTTCTTGGGCTCCAAAATCACCACTGATGGTGAATGCACCCGTGAAATGAAAAGACGTTTGCTCCTTGGAAGAAAAGCTATGACCAAACTAGGCAGCATATTCAAAAGCAGAGACATTACTTTGCCGACAAAGGTCCATAGAGTTAAAGCTATGGTTTTTCCAGTAGTCATGTATGGATGTGAGAATTGGATCATAAAGAAAGTTGAGCACCAAAAAAACTGATGCTTTTGAACTGTGGTGTTGGAGAAGTCTCTTGAGAATCCCTTGGACTGCAAGGAGATCCAACCAGTCCATCCTAAAGAAAATCAATCCTGAATATTCATTGGAAGGACTGATGCTCAAGATGAGGCTCTGATATTTTGGCCACCTGATGCAAAGAAACAACTCAGAAAAGACTCTGATGCTGGGAAAGATTGAAGTCAGGAAGAGAAGGGGATGATAGAGGATGAGATAGTTGGATGGCATCACCAAGTCAATGAACATGAGTTTTAGCTAGCTCTGGAAGTTGGTGATGGACAGGGAATCCAAGTGCTGCAGTTCATGGGATTGCAAAGAGTCAGATAGAACTGATGGATTGAACTGACTAATTATTAATATATTCATATCATATAGTCATATATATATGAAAGTGAAGTGAAAGTGTTAATAGCTCATTTGTTTTGACTTTAGCTCCTGAAATTTTCCAGGCAAGAATACTGGAGTGGGTTGCCATTCCATTCTCCAGGGGGTTCCCCCAACCTAAGGACTGAACTTGAGTCTCCTGCATTGCAGGCAAATGTTTTATTATCTGATACATTGGGGAAGCCCATATATATATACTCACAAATATCTCCTCGAAATAATTTTAGAAAAATACAAGAGAGAGAGGGGAAAAAAGTGAAAAAAGAAGCAGGAAATTCATAAAATAACTAAAACCTTTAATAACATAAGCATGTATTCCCAATCTCCCTACTGTTAATCTAAATGCAAATTAAAAACAGATAATTTTTTTTCTTATCAAACTGAGAAAAATTTATATCATAATGATATTTAGTACTAGAAAAAGCAAGACCTGGTGCTGACTGTGACTCTGAGCTCCTTATTGCAAAATTCAGTCTTAAGTTGAAGAGAGTAGGGAAAAACACTAGCCCATTCAGATATTACCTAAATCAAATCCCTTATGACTATACAATGGAGGTGACAAATAGATTCAAAAGATTAGATCTAGTACACAGAGTGCCTAAAGAACTATGGACAGAGTTTCATAACATTGTACAGTAGGTGGTGACCAAAACCATTAAAAAAAAAAAAGAAAGAAATGCAAGAAGGCAGAATGGTTGTCTGAATAGGCCTTGCAAAGAAGAGAAGTGAAAGACAAAGGAGAAAAGGAGATATACCCAACTGAATGCAGAGTTCCAGAGAATACCAAGGATAGTTAAGAAAGCCTTCCTTAGTGGCCAATGCAAAGAAATAGAGGAAAACAATAGAATGGGAAAGACTGGAGATCTCTTCAAGAAAATTGGAGATATCAAGGGAATATTTCTTGCAAATATGGGCACAATAAAGGACAGAAACAGTATCGACTTAACGGGAGCAGAAGATATTAAGAAGTGGCAAGAATACACAGAACTATACAAAGAAAAAAAGGTCTTAATGACTCAGATAACCATGACTGGGTGGTCACTCATCTAGAGCCAGATATCCTGGAGAGTGAAGTCAAGTGAATCTTAGGAACCATTAATATGAACAAAACTAGTGGAGGTGATGAAATTCTAGCTGAACTATTTCAAATCCTAAAAGATGATGCTGTTAAAGTGCTGCACTCAATATTCCAGCAAATTTGGAAAACTTTGCAACTGATCATCAAGTACCATCCTTCTCCAGAACTTTTTCATCATCCCATACTCTGTACTAACTCAACCACTCCCCATTTTCCCTTCTACCATTCTCTAGTAAACATCATTTGCTTTCTGTCTTAGAATTTGACTATTCTAGGTACCTAATATAGTGTGTATATATATAGTGTAATGATGCAATCTTTATCTTTTGTGTCTGACATTTCAGTCAACATAATGACTTCAAAGGTCATCCATGTTGTAATTTCCTATTTTTTTTTAAGGCTGGATAATATTATATTGCATTTGTATATTGCATTTTGTTTATTCATTCATCTGTTGATGGGCATATCAGTTGTTTCTGTCTTTAGGGTCTTGTGAATAATGCTGCTGTGAACGTTTACATATTCTTTCAGTCATACATGGTAGCATTTAGCATGTACTGTAGCATGTACTGTACAGGGCCAGAATATGCTCTTAGTTTGGGCAGTCATGGGAAACCTGAAAGTCCCTAGGGAAGACCTCTTTCTGCCCTTACTTGTGGGCAAGAGCCCTTTGCCTCTCACAGTCGATCACTGTGCCCAACCTCTGCTGCTCCAGCCCTTTTTTGGACCTGCTCAACAGAACCTGTGGGGCTTGTATAATCACTATGCATGCATTGGGACATGAACTTTGGTGAAGTTGCTGCTGTTAGAAACCTGGACTGCTTCTTGGGAGTCGCTTGAGTAGGCACCAGATGGGTGCTGCCACTTCACTTGGGTTCTACCCTGGGACTGGATTCTAGTTTCCAAGATTGAGTCTTTTCTCCTGTCTTGGCCACCCCAGATCCAGTGCTGTACTGTGTCTGGGAGTGATTAGAATAGGAGCATTCACTTGGTTTGGACTGGGACACACAGTGAGGTTGTTGTGGAAAACTCAGCAGCCTCTAGAACAGACCTCTCTCCACTCCACCTTCAGAGCTAGCCGGCACATGCACAGTCTTCATGAGTGGAGTCCAGGCTTCTCTCTGCCCTTTATTTGCTGCAGTTGCCCTCCAACTAGTCTAGGGGTTTGTCTCCTTTGCCTAGGACCCCAGGACTGGAATGCACAGCCTGTGGCTCCATCTACTCACTCCTCAGGGTGATTCCACCCATGTAATCTCACTTTTTCTCAGAGTACCCTCCCAGGGGCACAGGTTCAAAGCCAAACAATTTTCTTCCCTTCTTACATGATTACATGTGTATCTTTCCTATAGCCTTGGCTGTACAGGCATCATTTTGCCAGTTTCCGGTTCATTTCAGGGAGAGTTGTTTCACATGTAGATGTATTTTTAACGTATTCATAGGGAGACGTGGCCTCTGTATCCTCTTACTCTGCTATCTTGATTTCCCTCCATGCCAACTTTATTTTAATGAGTAATAGTATTACAGGGGCCCAGAACATGAAAAATAAACCCAAAAAATAAAAGAGAAAATTCAGAATTGTGTATTCAAATATATGTCTATTTGGTGTATGTGTATTGATCTCATTGTTTTTAATATAGAGTTTTTTTCCATTTATAAAAACTATTAATTTTTCAGTCTGTATGTAGAGAGTTATTTAGAGAACCCTGAGTTAGTTATAATTGTGTAAATAGGGTTTATATAAAACTATGTTTTGAAATGGGGAGGGTCAGATTGCTTTAGCATGCTGGAAACAATTGTCTTCTATGTTTTCTACATTATATCAAGTATTTAATGAGTGAAATAACATATTGTTGAATAGCATATTCAGAGAGAGGAGCTATAGAAACAATAATAACTGATGGAGCTTAAGGTAGTTTCATTGATTAGAATGTAAACTCCTTGAAGACCATTTAACTTGTCCTTATTTCTTGAGTGGGACCAACAAAATATATTCCATGTCTGTTGACAAAGAGAAGTGATGACTGACTTCAGTTTTTCCTTTCACCAAACTGTAATTACCTAATCACTCTAAGGCAGCATTCTCCAACTTTTTGGCACTAGGGACTGGTTTCGTGGAAGACAATTTTTCCATGGACAGGGGTGTGGTGGGGGGTGGAGGATGGTTCAAGAGGCAATGCAAGCTCTGGGGAGCTACGAGGAAGTGGCAGAAAAAGCTTTGCTCACTGGCTCTCACCTCCTGCTGTGCAGCCTGGTTCCTAAAATGCCAAGTACTTTGTACTGGTCCATGGCCCAGGGATTTTGGGCTCCTTCTCTAGGGTACTGTATGTTCAAGTGTAGTCCAATACACTTAGCATTAGGATCATCTGAATATCTTCTTTAAAATGCATGCTTCTAGGCTTTACTTCAGATCTACAGTTTTACTTCAGCTCTTCAGATTTGAATCAGGATGAAGGAGAGGAGGTTCTTTTCTGGAATTCCGGATTTTAAAAATAATCTCCTGTCTAATTATTATGTACTCTGCAAAGAGTTGTAAAACATGACTGATAAGAATATTTATTTCTAAAATATTGTAGCAACAAAGAAAAATGCTTAACTTTCCAATTGGTAGGTTTCTTTGTTCATTTTGTGACATTTTGGTAGAGCTGAATAATTGAATGCTCATTCTTTTCTGGCAGAAAATAAAGAGCAATGGAGGCTCACACATACATTCACACAATGATTGCCCTCAGCCAAACACAAATCAACTAGAAAGAAGGAAAAAAAATCCAGACTAATTACACTTATACAACACTTGACATTTTAATCAGTTGTTGGCAGCACAGTATTCTTGAGTATCCACTCTATTCTGCAGAATCATGCATACCTCTGATTTCCTGAATACAGTTTTTTTTTTTCTTTTCTTTTAGTTATATGTCTGTGTTTTATGCTTCCACATTTGGTTCAGTGGTAAAGAATCTTCCTGCCAATGCAGGAGACCCAAGAGATGCAGCTTCATTCCCTGTGTTGGGAAGATCCGCTGGAGAAGGAAATGGGAACCCACTCCAGTATTGTTGCCCAGGAAATTCCATGGACAGGGGAGCCTGGTGGGCTACAGTCCATGGGGTCACAAACATGATGGAGCACCCATGCAACCAAGCTGTGTTTTATAGATGCATTTAAATACTTTAAACACATATTTAGATGTGTTTAAATAGTTTAAACATTTAAAAATCAATGTGTTTATAAAACTATATTTGCATTATTTAATAATGCTGCCTGGGTTTTTATTTTGACCCCAGTAATGTTTTTAACATTTGGGTTAAAATTTACATGATTATGTTAATATTGATAGTTAGTTACACGTATTTGTGTTTACAATAAAAACCCATTTCATACATATTAATCAGATATTACAACCTTCTTTCACCTTTATGTCAAAAGGCAATATAATAGACTCCCTGAAGGAAAGGTCTTATTTCACACCTTTTTTATATCTTCCATGGAACAATAAAAATTTTGCCTCAATAAATATTTGCCGAGTTGACTTTGCACCATTTGACTAAATAAGGGCAGTAGTTTTAAAATTATGCTGGTAAAATAACTTCAAAACATATGTGCAGTACAAATAGACACTTTAACAGTACTCTTGACTCTACTATCCAAATTCAAAAGTTACTGCTATTTTCATTTTCTTGGTAAGTTACTTTCTGCAAAAATTAAGATTCACCAGGAACTTAAAATTCCTACAGGTTGGCTAAGAAAGCCAGAGTTCCAGAGGAAGTCTATATTAATTATTTTTTTAATTTAAATTTATTTATTTTAATTGGAGGCTAATTACTTTACAATATTGTATTGGTTCTGCCACACATCAACATGAATCTGTCACGGTGTACATGTGTTCCCCATCCTGAACCCCTTTCCCACCTCCCTCCCCGTACCATCCCTCTGGGTCATCCCACTGCACCAGCCCCAACGATCCTATATCAAATCTGGACTGGCGATTCGTTTCTTATATGATATTATATATGTTTCCATGACATTCGCCCAAATCTTCCTACCCTCTCCCTCTACCACAGAGTCCAAAACACTGTTCTATACATCTGTGTCTCTTTTGCTGTCTCACATACAGGATTATTGTTACCATCTTTCTAAATTTCATATATATGAGTTAGTATACTGTATTGGTGTTTTCCTTTCTGGCTTACTTCACTATGTTTAATAGGGTCCAGTTTCATCCACCTCATTAGAACTGATTCAAATGTATTCTTTTTAACGTCTGAATAATACTTCATTGTGTATATGCAACACAGCTTTCTTATCCATTCATCTGCTGAGGGACATCTAGGTTGCTTCCATGTCCTGACTATTATAAACAGTGCTGTGATGAACACTGGGGTACACGTGTCTCTTTCAATTCTGATTTTCTTGTTTTTTTAAGGAATCTCCACACTGTTCTCCATAGTGGCTGTACTAGTTTGCATTTCCATTAACAGTGTAAGGGGGTTCACTTTTCTCCACACCCTCTCCAGCATTTATTGCTTGTAGACTTTTGGGTCGCAGCCATTCTGAATAGCATGAAATGGTACCTCATTGTGGTTTTGATTTGCAGTTCTCTGATAATGAGTGATGTTGAGCATCTTTTCATGTGTTTGTTAGCCATCTCTATGTCTTCTTTGGAGAAATGTCTGTTTAGTTCTTTGGACCATTTTTTGATTGGGTCACTTATTTTTCTGGAATTGAGCTGCTTGCGTATTTTTGAGATTAGTTCTTTGTCAGTTGCTTCTTAATATATACTCAGTCAGGGGTTAATGGATGTGTTATCTACATTGGCCATATTACCAGTCTACATAGCACCTGTGTTCAATAATATTGAGAGAAATTATGAAATTATAGGAAATGGTAGAAATCATGTTGTATGTTAGATGGGGAGTAAGTCAATACCAGCCTGTTACAGATTAAAAGATCATGCAGTCACTTAATTAGCTAAAAAGTTTTCACAAATCTCAAACATTGGTGAGGATGTGGAGCAATTGGAATACTCATTAATCATTGTTAAGATTACAAAGAAATACTACCTGTTGTGAAACCGTTTGTTGACTTATGAAATTAAGCATGCCTTTGTTATAATCCAGCAGTTCCATTTCTAGGTATTTAGTCAAGAGAAATGAAAAAAATATAAACACAGAAAATCTTTGAATAAGAACATTCATGACACTATATTTCACAATAGCTCCCAAATCAAAACAACACACAGGTTCTTCTACAGGAGAGCAGATAAGCACATTTTGGCATATTCACTCATTACAATATTACTCAGCATAAAAACAAATAATACACAACAACGTGGATGAACATGCAAAAAGAGCAATTTAAATTAAAAAAATATATTGTATTCCTTAGTCCTTGATTCATTAATTAAAACTATATACTACATTCCATCATATAATTTGCAAAAAAGTCCTTACTTCACATCTCCTTCCAATTCCTACTTCTCAAATACAGTATATCTTTCCAAGCTAGTTTGTATGTGTAAGTCTGTGAGTGTGTGTTTCTGAGTCTTTCTGTGTGTCTTCAACCTGATAATGAAATCTGACTCTACACATTGCTCTAAAACTTTATATCTAAAATGTGTATACAATTAACATATTTTCTGTTTCACTGCATTAAATTTCATTTCATTCTTTTCAAAGAGCTGAATTGCAAAAAGCATTTTGCGCCTATAATATTTGATTTCATAATTGTCACATTAGTGTACATTTAGATTGTCATTGTGTTTTAGCAGAGGCAAACAAAACTGCAATAGATATCCTTGCAAATTTGTGATTACTTACCTGATCTGTGTAGGATAAATTCATAGAAGTGGCTTTGCTCAGTAAAACACAGTGCTTCTTAAAAACACTGATTGGTTATTGTCAAATTGCC
Source organism: Capra hircus (assembly GCF_001704415.2). Classification (NCBI taxonomy): domain Eukaryota; kingdom Metazoa; phylum Chordata; class Mammalia; order Artiodactyla; family Bovidae; genus Capra; species Capra hircus. Next base: position 47,857,349 of record NW_017189517.1, read on the forward strand.
CTTGAAAAGAAAATATCACTTTGCATTTTGATCAAAGTAATAGTATTATTTTCCTCACACTTTGTTATTCAATTGCTAAGTCATGCCCAACTCTTTGTGACCACATGGACTGCAGTATGCCAGGCTTCCGTATCATTCACTGTCTCCTGGAGTTTGCTCAAACTCATGCCCATTGAATCAATGATGACATCCAACCATCTTGTCCTCTGTCTCCCGCTTCTCTTCATGCCTTCAATCTTTCCTAGCATCAGGGAATTTCCCAATGAGTTGGCTCTTTGCATTAGGCGGCCAAAGAATTGGAGCTTCAACATCAATCCTTCCAATGAATATTCAGGATTGATTTCCTTTAGGATTGGCTGGTTTGGTCTCTTTGCTGTCCAAGAGACTCACAAGAGTCTTCTCAGCACCACAGTTTGACAGCATCAACTCTTCAGCACTCAGCCTTCTTTATGGTTCAACTCTCACATCTGTACATAACTACTGGAAAATCCATAGCTTTGACTGTATAGACCTTAGTCAGCAAAAACCCAATCAGAAGTGAATAATTCAATAGCTGAAGTAAAAAAGCACACTAGAAGAGATGAGACTAGGCTATTCAGAAGAAAGAATAAGTGATCTGGAAGATAAAATAATAGAAGTTCAATCACAGAACGCTAACCAATCTGATCACATAGACCATAGCTTTGTCTAACTCAATGAAACTATGAGCCATGCCATATTGGGCCACCCAAGACAGAGGGGTCATGGTGGAGTGTTCTGACAAAACGTGGTACACTAGAGAAGGGAATGGAAAACCACTTCAGTATTCTTGCCCTGAGAACCCCATGAACCAACCTAGACAGTATATTAAAAAGCAGAGACATTACTTTGCTAACAAAGGTCCATCTAGTCAAAGCTATGGTTTTTCCAGTAGTCATGTATTGATGTGAGAGTTGGGCTATAAAGAAATCTAAGCACAGAAGAATTAATGCTTTTGAACTGTGGTGTTGGAGAAGACTCTTGAGAGTTCCTTGGACAACAAGGAGATCCAACCATTCCATCCTAAAGGAAATCAGTCCTGAATATTCATTCGAAGGACTGATGCTGAAGCTGAAACTCCAATACTTTAGCCACCTGATGTGAAGGGCTGACTCATTTGAAAAGATCCTGATGTTGGGAAATATTAAAAGTGGGAGGAGAAGGTGATGACAGAGGATGAGATGGCTGGATGACGTCACCGACTCAATGGACATGAGTTTGAGTAAATTCTGGGAGTTGATGATGGACAGAGATGCCTGGCTTGCTGCAGTCCATGGAGTCACAAAGAGTTGGCCACAATTGAGAAACTGAACTGAAATTAACTAATACACCCCAGTGTTCACATAAGCAGTATTTATATTTATGATAATGAATATATCAAAGTAACCCAAGTACCCATCAGCAGAAATATGAATAAATAAAAAGTGGTATATATGTGTGTGTGTGTGTATATATTATCATCTTATGCAACCAAGGTAGAAATCACTGGAATCATTAAAGCAAATAAAGAAGTTAGTCAATATGTAACAAACATATTACGATACATTTGGAGTGCTTGGAGGTGGCAATATATTTGCTGCTATGTATGATATAAAACATTTTCAATATGAAAATATATTAATATTCAGGGACTATCTCTTTTCAGTTCAGTGGCATAAGATCAACTCAGCAAATATTTACCAAGCTACAATATTTATTGCATTATTAAAAGTTGCAATAGACATATGAATCAAGTCCTTTCAGAGAAATTACTGTAAATCCTGTGTACAGGTAAAATGTCTATCCAAGTTGATAATTGAAGTAATGAAACTAGATTCAAGGAACATGGAAGAAAATGTGGACCCTGTATTTCAGAAACAGGTAAAATAAGATTAAATAGTGAGGAAAAGTATATCTCAGTTATAGTGTGTGCTATCAAAATAATATCTTTGTGTCTGACTTCTTAGATTCAGATAAATGAATTATTCCAAATACGGTTGTATTTTCCTGTTGCTTATTTATTCAAAATCACTTTTATTTAATAGTTACTTTTTGAGTGTCCACCACTTGCCTAGTATTGATAACACACCATTAAATAAAACCTGTGAAATATGTGCCCTCATGGAGATTACATTTTATTCAGGGATGACAGATATTAAGCAAATATATAATATGTCAGGCGGTGAGGAATGCTAAAAGAAAAAATAATGTTATTTTATATATAAAGAGAAGGAAATTTATCTCTGAGGAGACAGGTGTGTAGAGACTGGAATGGAATGAGGGCAAAAGCCATCTTGGCGGGTATGGACATATAATGGAAAAGCTCTGAGGTATGGAAATGCCCAATGTATTTCAGAAAAACAAAGTATTGATAGCTCAGAAAAGTAATGGAGATCACAGAAGCATTTGAAGAAAAAGAGGAGTCCCAGACAACTGCAGAGCTAGCCTAGGCAATGATGTCATATATATATATATGTATATATATGTATATGTATATATACACATATATATATACACACACATATATATATATGCATGTTTATAGAAATATATATATATGTATACACACACATATGCTGTGCTTAGTCGCTCAGTCATGTCCGGCTCTTTGTGACCCCATCGACTGTAGCCTGCCAGGCTCATCTGTCCATGGGGATTTTCCAGGCAAGAATATTGGAATGGGTTGCCACACCCTCCTCCAGGGGATCTTCCCAACCTAGGGATCGAATCCAGGTCTCCCACATTGCTGGTGGATCCTTTACTGTCTGGATCATCAGAGAAGACCAATGTTATAGTCTAGCAGACTTACCACTTATTGAGAAGCAAGAGAGACTAACAGTGTACTTTAAGAGTGGAGAACTCAAGAATTCATGTGGTATGTGTCAAGTTTGAGATGTCTATTACACATTACAAGTAGAAATATTAAATCAGTAGTTGAATAAAAGTCTAACTTTCAGAGGATATAGCTGAAGAAAAATACGTGTGTCATTAATACATATTTGGTATTTAAAGTCACATGCTGGATAAAATAAGAAATGAATGTAAAGAGAGAAGAAAGAAAGTCCAGTGGCTCAAACCTAGGACACTCCAATATTTGTGGGTCAGAAAGACAAAAAAGAATGACCATCCACTGAGGCAGGAAGATAACTATTATTTATGAGGCCAAAGGAGATAAGCATTTCCAGAAAAGTGGACTGAATCTGGTTTAATGCTGTGATAAGTTTGAATAAGATAAAGACCAAAAAATGACTCTTAGATTAGGAAGCATGAAGGTCATTATTAACTACGACAGCAGTAGTTTCAGAGAAAACCTGATTGAAATTATGTCAAGTGAGACTATGCAAGAAAAGTAAAGGATTAGTCACTCAGTCATGTCCAACTCTTTGCAACTCCATAGACTGTAGCTTGCCAGGCTCCTTTGTCCATGGGATTTTCCAGGCAAGCATACTGGAGTGGGTCGCCATTTCTTTCTCCAAAGAAAAACAAAGGCAGCACGTATAGACAATTCTTTCTAGTAAGTTTGCTGTAAGGGAAACTGAAATATATCGTGGAAGTTAGCTAGAAGGAGATGTGAGGTCAAGGAAATGTTTTGTATTGATGAGATAAATTATAGTCTGTTTGTATGCTGGTGGACTGTGAAGTTGAGTTGAAAATCACCATAGGTGACCCATGAACTTCCAGATGTTCAAGTTGGATTTAGAAAAGTTAGAGGAACCAGAGGTCAAATCATTCCAATCCCGAAGAAAGGCAATGCCAAATAATGCTCAAACTACCACACAATTGCATTCATCTCACAGGCTAGTAATGTAATGCTCAAAATTCTCCAAGCCAGGCTTCAGCAATACATGAACCATGAACTTCCAGATGTTCAAGCTGGTTTTAGGAAAAGCAGAGGAACCAGAGATCAAATTGCCAACATCCACTGGATCATCTTAAAAGCAAGAGAGTTCCAGGGAAACATCTATTTCTGCTTTATTGACTATGCCAAGGCCTTTGATTGTGTCAGTCACAATAAACTGTGGAAAATTCTGAGAGATATGGGAATACCAGACCACCTGGCCTGCCTCTTGAGAAACTTATATGCAGGTCAGGAAGCAACAGTTAGAACTGGACATAGAACTACAGACTGGTTCCAAATAGGAAAAGGAATACGTCAAGGCTGTATATTGTCACCCTGCTTATTTAACTTCTATGCAGGGTACATCGTGAGAAACGCTGGGCTGGAAGAAGCACAAGCTGGAATCAAGATTGCCAGGAGAAATGTCAATAACCGCAGATATACAGATGACACCACCCTTATGGCAGAAAGTGAAGAAGAACTGAAGAGCCTCTTGATGAAAATTAAAGAGGAGAGTGAAAATGCTGGTTTAAAAATCAACATTCAGAAAACTAAGATCATGGTATCTGGTCCCATCACTTCATAGCAAATAGTTGGGGAAACAGTAGAAACAGTGACATACTTTATTTTGGGGGGATACAAAATCACTGCAGATGGTGACTGCAGCCATGAAATTAAAAGACACTTACTCCTTGGAAGATAAGTTATGACCAGCCTAGACAGCATATTAAAAAGCAGAGACATTACTTTATCAAAGGTCCATCTAGTCAAAGCTATGGTTTTTCCAGTAGTCATGGACGGATGTGAGAGTTGGACTATAAAGAAAGCTGATTACCAAAGAATTGATACTTTTGAACTGTGGTGTTTGAGAAGACTCTTGAGAGTCCCTTGGACTGCAAGGAGATCCAACCAGTCCATCCTAAAAAAAAAAATCAGTCCTGAATATTCATTGGAAGGGCTGATTCTGAAGCTGAAACTCCAGTCCTTTGTTTTGGTCACCTGATGGGAAGATCTGAGTCATTTGAAAAGACTCTGATGCTGGGAAAGATTGAAAGGGGGAAGAGAAGGGAACAACAGAGGATGAGATGGTTGGATGGCATCACTGACTCAATTGACGTGTTTGAATAAACTCCAGGAGTTGGTGATGGACAGGGAGTCCTGGCGTGCTGCAGTCCATGGGGTCTTAAAGTGTCATACAGGACTAAGTGACTGAACTGAACTGAAGTAACAGTAACTCCGTTTTCCTTTTAAAAGAATTCTACAAATTAAAACCTTCAGTGCACTTATATTTTACATAGTAAATGTGGCCACATACTACTCTGCTTTAAAAACTACTCTTAATTACTAAAACATTTGTTTGCATTACTTTAACAGGATGTGAACAGCTTATTGCTTACCTCATATGCATCTTCATCACTTAATTGTTGTCATGTAGAGATATGGATGTTTGACCTGCAATATACTTCCCATGAACACTATGTAATGGAACTGAGTGACAGCTAAGTGAGCTACCAGGAAAAGACCTAAAACAGGAAGCCATAGAATAATGCTAATTCAAGGCAACCAACAGACAGTGTTTGGAATGCCTTGCAGGAATGTGTCAGGGTATTTGAGCTGCTCATTATTTGTGTAACTTCAAAGTCTACATTGCTAAAAAGCTTATCTGTCTAAAATTTGCACAACTAGTTTCTTTCCTTTGACTATCATCTAATCACTTCAGCAATTTTGAAATGATACAAAAATCATTTCCAGGGATACTTTTTCTCATGCAGAAGAACAAGTAGCCACATTATTACACATTCTGTTTTCACAATCAAGTAACCCTATTCCATGTTACCAAATGTAATCACAAAGCTGATTGGCTTATAGTCTAATTATAGTATTGCACTCTCTCTCAGCACATATTTTAGGCCTTGGGCAAAATGTTGTATGTGCTGTCATAGGGAAGGTTCATTGAACTGAGTCATTAACTGTATTCTCAGTTATAACATTATCAGCCTCAAAATTCATCTTTTCAATTAAAAGTGTTTATGTGTGGCAAAACCAATACAATATTGTAAAGTAAAAAATAATAAAATAAAATTTGGGGAAACTAAAAAAAGTTTTCATATGGATTTCTGTACTGTTTTCTTTATGTGGTTATTTTTCAAAGAGAGGATGTATGTGGGTGACTAATTTAATATTTCCCTTAAGGCATTCTGTTGATTTTCAGCTAAAGATTGAATTGCATAAATATACAGTGAGAATCCTGCTTAAGAGCAGCAGCACTTTGGAAACCTTATCTGACAGTCACTGAACCGTGAGCAACAGACACAGGAGACAGTTACTTCCTGATCAGTGTACATTCTTAGAGATTTGATCTGCATGACACCTTACATGATCTCTGTGAAATGGAGGTTTGCTGCAAACCAGTAAGTATCTAAAAAGATAACCCATAAATGGTTTTTGAGTAGGACAACAAATTGGATAGCTGGAACTGCTTATTTGCTGTTAATAAGTAATTTAATTACTCTAGAAGTTACAGCTTCAAAATTATATCACAAGAATTTATTTTAGTCATGCTCCAAAGCTTAGATAGTTAAATAAGTACAATACTATTTGTTAACAACCAGATATTGTTTTGAAAAGAGGTGAACCTAAGAGAATCTGAAAAGTTCTTTGTCTATGAATTTATTCTGCTGAGGAATCATCCTGAAGAAACTCCTAAAAATAAACCAAGATGCTGTTCTCATATTCTAGATCTAAATGATTCAGTTCCTATCCCTAGTGAGGCGGGCAAATTATAGACTCTTCCTCATATCCCATCTCAGTATGAATCTCATCATGAAAACATATTTATAAACAGCTCCCAGGAATAGAAACTAAAGTAACAATACTCCTGGACTTTTCCTGTAGCATCATTTGGTATCTTTACCTCTCCCATAATGTGAACTTCCATTGGGAAACTATAGAAGGCATAAAAAGAAACTGATCTCTATGAACCTGAAAGACAGTGCCACTTTGCTTTCCTTGCAGTTGGGTGATGAAAAACATGGATAAAATAGGCGTTTTATGTAGCCTGTCCTGAAGTTTGTAATTTGTTCTTAATCCTCCAATTTTCTGAAAGGGAATTTGGAATTTGCACTTAAACTGTAGTTTGTAATTGGCATAATAAGAATCTAATTACTATCCCTGGTCTGTTTTTAAATAAGGAAATAAATACTACCTTTGAAATGGCATTTGACATAAAAATATCTGTCACTTCTTAACAATTATGGTGATTACTGAAACACTGTTAGAAAGTCAAATAGATATATTATATTTCTTTGAAATCTTTGTTTTACTACTTTCCAAGGTTCTTTTTTTTTTTTTTCCAGAACACAGAAAAAATATATAGTGATGGTGTTTGGACTGTCAGCATCAGCAATATTTGTTGCTCATAGTTACAATGAATGTACTATAGCTTTACTGACAAACTGACACCATTTATTTTTTTAAATATAAATTTATTTTAATTGGAAGCTAATTACTTTATAGTATTGTATTGGTTTTGCCATACATCAACATGAATCCACCACAGGTGTACACGTTTTCCCCATCCTGAACCCCCATCCCACCTCCCTCCCCATACCATCCCTCTGGGTCACTCCAGTGCACCAGCCCCGAGCATCCAGTATCATGCATTGAACCTGCACTGGAAATTTCGTTTCACATATGATATTATACATGTTTTAATACCATTCTCCCAAATCATCCCACCCTCTCCCTCTCCCTCTGAGTTCAAAAGACTGTTCTATACATCTGTGTCTCTTTTGCTGTCTCGCATACAGGGTTACATCACCATCTTTCTAAATTCCATATATATGCATTAGTATACTGTATTGGTGTTTTTCTTTCTGGCTTACTTCACTCTGTATAATAGGCTCCAGTTTCATCCACCTCATTAGAACTGATTCAAATGTATTCTTTTTAATGGCTGAGTAATACTCCATTGTGTATATGTACCACAGCTTTCTTATCCATTCATCTGCTGAGGGACATCTAGGTTGCTTCCATGTCCTGGCTATTATAAACAGTGCTGCGATGAACATTGAGGTAAACGTGTCTCTTTCAATTCTGGTTTCCTTGGTGTGTATGCCCAGCAGTGGGATTACTGGGTCATATGGCAGTTCTATTTCTAGTTTTTTAAGGAGTCTCCACACTGTTCTCCATAGTGGCTGTACTAGTTTGCATTCCCACCAAGAGTGTAACAGGGTTCCTTTTTCTCCACACCCTTTCCAGCATTTATTGCTTGCAGACTTTTGGATAGCAGCCATTCTGACTGGCGTGAAATGATACCTCATTGTGGTCTTGATTTGCATTTCTCTGATAATGAGTGATGTTGAGCATCTTTTCATGTGTTTGTTAGCCATCTGTGTATCTTCTTTGGAGAAATGTCTGTTTAGGTCTTTGGTTCATTTTTTGATTGGGTTGTTTATTTTCCTGGAATTCAGCTGCATAAGTTGCTTGTATATTTTGGAGATTAATTCTCTGCGAGTTGCTTCATTTGCTATTATTTTCTCCCATTCTGAAGGCTGTCTTTTCACCTTGCTTATAGTTTCCTTCGTTGTGCAGAAGCTTTTAACTTTAATTAGGTCCCATTTATTTATTTTTGCTTTTATTTCCAATATTCTGGGAGATGGGTTATAGAGGGTCTTTCTGTGACTTATGTTGGAGAGTGTTTTGTCTTTTTTCCTCTGTGAGTATTATAGTTTCTGGTCTTGCATTTAGATCTTTAATTCATTTTGAGCTTATTTTTGTGTATGGTGTTAGAAAGTGTTCTAGTTTCATTCTTTTACAAGTGGTTGACCAGTTTTCCCATCACCAATTGTTAAAGAGATTATATTTTCTCCACTGTATATTCTTGTCTCCTTTGACAAAGATAAGGTGTCCATAGGCATGTAGATTTATCTCTGGGCTTTCTATTTTGTTCCATTGATCTATATTTCTGTCTTTATGCCAGTGCCAAACTTTCTTGATGACTGTGGGGACCTACATGGGAAATCTTAAAAAAAAAAGGGGGGGGGACTAGTTTTGCGGTTGGAAGCCAAGATGGCGTCCAGCACAAGAGATAGGGGCATGGTCTATGCTAAAATTTTTGATTGGCTCTCTTGACTTCTGTACACGTGGACAGTGCATGATTACCATAGACTCCTGTTAAGCTCATAACGACTTGACCTTATATGCATATTATAATTTGACCTTTAAAGTGATTGATGTAACTATGGCATATTATAATTTGACCTTTAACGTGATTGGTGTAACTATGGCATATTATAATTTGACCTTTAACATGATTGGTGCAACTATGGGATGTCCTTTGCTGAACCCCCTTGCTTGCCTATATAAACCAAGAGTTTGGCAATAAAGCGGAACTGCTCAGACGGAACCCCTGTCGCGTCTGATTGTCTCTCGCTTGCCGAGGGGCTGGGTTGGTGGACAGCAGGCTCACCTCTCCTCGGAACCCCTCGGCTTTGCTGAGGGAAGTTCCACTGCCTCTCTCTTTCTGTGGAGCGCACCCTGCAGATGACTGTAGCTTTGTAGTAGAACCTGAAGTCAGGCAGGTTGATTCCTCCAGTTCCATTCTTCTTTCTCAAGATTTCTTAGTCAATTCGAGTTTTTTTGTATTTCCATACAAATTGTGAAATTATTTGTTCTAGCTCTGTGAAAAATACTGTTGTTAGCTTGATAAGGATTGCATTGAATTGATAGATTGCTTTAGGTAGCATACTCATTTTCACTATATTGATTCTTCTGATCCATGAACATGGTAAACTCCATCTATTAGTGTCCTCTTTGATTTCTGTCACCAGTGTTTTATAGTTTTCTATATATAGGTCTTTTGTTTCTTTAGGTAGATATATTCCTAAGTATTTTATTCTTTTCGTTGCAATGGTGAATGCAAATGTTTCCTTAATTTCTCTTTCTATTTTCTCATTATTAGTGTATAGGAATGTAAGGGATTTCTGTGTGTTAATTTTATATCCTGCAACTTTACTATATTCATTGATTAGCTCTAGTAATTTTCTGATGGAGTCTTTAGGGTTTTCTATGTAGAGGATCATGTCATCTGCAAACAGTGAGAGTTTTGCTTCTTCTTTTCCAATTTGGATTCCTTTTATTTCTTTTTCTGCTCTGATTGCTGTGGCAAAAACTTCCAAAACTATGTTGAATATTAGTGGTGAGAGTGGGCACCCTTGTCTTGTTCCTGACTTTAGGGGAAATGCTTTCACTTTTTCACCACTGAGGATAATGCTTGATGTGGGTTTGTCATATATAACTTTTATTATGTTGAGGTATATTCCTTCTATTCCCGCTCTCTGAAGAGTTTTTATCATGAATGGATGTTGAATATTGTCAAAGGCTTTCTCTGCATCTATTGAGATAATCATATGGCTTTTATTTTTCAATTTGTTAATGTGGTGCATTACATTGATTGATTTGTGGATATTGAAGAATCCTTGCATCCCTGGGATAAAGCCCACTTGGTTATGGTGTATGATCTTTTTAATGTGTTGTTAGATTATGATTGCTGGAATTTTGTTAAGGATTTTTCCGTCTATGTTCATCAGTGATATTGGCCTGTAGTTTTATTTTTATTTATTTATTTATTTTTTGTAGCATCTTTGTCAGGTTTTGGATTAGGGTGATGATGACCTCATATAATGAGTTTGAAAGTTTACCTTCCTCTGCAATTTTCTGGAAGACTTTGAATAGGATAAGTGTTAGCTGTTCTCTAAATTTTTGGTAGAATTCAGCTGTGAAACCATCTGCACCTGGGCTTTCATTTCTTGGAAGATTTCTGATTACAGTTTCAATTACCGTGCTTGTGATGGGTCTGTTACGATTTTCCATTTCGTCCTTGTTCAGTTTTGGAACATTGTACTTTTCTAAGAATTTGTCCATTTCTTTCAAGTTGTCCATTTTATTGGCATATAATTGCTGATAGTAGTCTCTTATGATCCTTTGTATTTCTGTGTTTTCTGTTATGATCTCTCCATTTTCATCTCTAAATTTATTGATTTGATTCTTCTCCCTTTGTTTCTTGATGAGTCTGGCTAATGGTTTGTCAATTTTATTTATCCTCTCAAAGAACTAGCTTTTGGCTTTGTTGATTTTTGCTATGGTCTCTTTTGTTTCTTTTGCATTTATTATTACTTTGCCGACTAAGGTCCATCTAGTCAAGGCTATGTTTTTCCTGTGGTCATGTATGGATGTGAGAGTTGGACTGTGAAGAAGGCTGAGCGCTGAAGAATTGATGCTTTTGAACTGTGGTTTTGGAGAAGACTCTTGAGAGTCCCTTGGACTGCAAGGAGATCCAACCAGTCCATTCTGAAGGAGATCAACCCTGGGATTTCTTTGCAAGGAATGATGCTAAAGCTGAAACTCCAGTACTTTGGCCACCTCATGCGAAGAGTTGACTCATTGGAAAAGACTTTGATGCTGGGAGGGATTGGGGGCAGGAGGAGAAGGGGGCGACCGAGGATGAGATGGCTGATGTCATCACTGACTCAATGAACACAAGTCTGAGTGAACTCCGGGATTTGGTGATGGACAGGGGGGCCTGGCGTGCTGCAATTCATGGGGTTACAAAGAGTCGGACACGACTGAGCAACTGAAATGAACTCAACTAAACTGAACGGAATCCTGCCCTAATTTTTAAGATTTCTTTCCTTCCACTAACCCTGGTGTTCTTCATTTGTTTCTTTTCTAGTTGCTTTAGGTGTAGAGTTTGGTTATTTATTTGACTTTTTTCTTGTATCTTGAGGTATGCCTGTATTGCTATGAATCTTCCCCTTAGCACTGCTTTCAGTGTCCCACAGGTTTTTGGTTGTTGTGTTTTCATTTTCATTAAATTCTATGCATATTTTGAATTCTGTTTTGATTTCTTCTCTGATTTGTTGCTTATTCATTAAAGTGTTGTTCAGCCTCCATATGTTGGAATTTTTAATAGTTTTTCTCTTGTAATTGAGATCTAATCTTGTTGCATTGTGCTCAGAAAAGATGCCTGGAATGATTTCAAGGTTTTTTAAATTTACCAAGGCTAGATTTATGGCCCAGGATGTGATTTATCTTGGGAAAGGTTCCGTGTTGCACTTGAGAAGAGGTGAAATTCCTTGTTTTGGTGAGAAATGCCCTAGAGATATCAATTAGGTCTAACTGGTCTTTTTCATCATTTAAAGTTTGTGTTTCCTTGTTAATTTTCTGTTTAGTTGCTCTATCCATAGGTGTGAGTGGGGTATGAAAGTCTCCCACTATTATTGTGTTATTGTTAATTTCCCCTTTCATAATTCTTAACATTTGTCTTCCATATTGCAGTGCTCCTATGTTGGATGCATATATATTTATAATTGTTATATCTTCTTCTTGGATTGATCCTTTGATAATTATGTAGTGTCCTTCTGTGTCTGTTTTCACAGCCTTTGTTTTAAAGTCTATTTTATCTGATATAGTATTGCTACTCCTATTTTCTTTTGGTCTCTATTTACGTGGAATGTCATTTTCCAGCCCTTCACTTTCAGTCTGTATGTGTCCCTTGTTTTGAGATGGGTCTCTTCTAGACAACATATATAGGGGTCTTGTTTTTGTATCCACTCAGCCAGTCTTTGTCTTTTGGTTGGGGCATTCAACCCACTTACCTTTAAGGTAATTATTGATAAGTGCGATCCCGTTGCCATTTACTTTATTGTTTTGGGCTCGAGTTTATACACCCTTTCGATGTTTCTTGTCTAGAGAAGATCTTTAGCATTTGTTGGAGAGCTGGTTTGGTGGTGCTGAATTCTCTCAACTTTTGCTTGTCTGTAAAGCTTTTGATTTCTCCTTCATATTTGAATGAGATCCTGGCTGGGTACAGTCATCTGGGCTTTAGGTTATTTTCTTTCATCACTTTAAGTATGTCCTGCCATTCCCTCTTGGCCTGAAGAGTTTCTATTGAAAGATCAGCTGTTATCCTTATAGGAATCCCCTTGTGCGTTATTTGTTGTTTTTCCCTTGTTGCTTTTAATATTTGTTCTTTGTGTTTGATCTTTGTTAATTTGATTAATATGTGTCTTGGGGTGTTTCACCTTTGGTTTTTCCTGTTTGTGACTCTTTGTTTCTTGGACTTGAGTGATTATTTCCTTCCCCATTTTATGGAAATTTTCAACTATTATCTCCTCAAGTATTTTCTCGTGGTCTTTCTTTTTGTCTTCTTCTTTGGGGACTCGTATGATTTGAATATTGGGGTGTTTAACATTGCCCCAGAGGTCTCTGAGATTGTGCTCATTTCTTTTAATTCATTTTTCTTTTTTCCTCTCTTATTCATTTATTTCTACCATTCTATCTTCTATCTCACTAAGCCTACCTTCTGCCTCCATTATTCCACTATTTGTTCCCTCCAGAGTGTTTTTAATATCACTTATTGCATTATTCATTATATATTGACTCTTTTTTTATTTATTCTAGGTCCTTGTCAACCCTTTCTTGAATCTTCTCAATCCTTGTTTCCAAGCTATTTATCTGTGATTCCATTTTGATTTCAAGATTTTGGATCATTTTCACTATCATTATTCAGAAATCTTTATCAGGTAGATTCCCTCTCTCTTCCTCTTTGGTTTGGTTCGGTGGGCATTTATCCTGTTCCTTTACCTGCTGAGTATTTCTCTATCTCTTCATCTTGATGTTATTGCTCTGTTTGGTGTGGCCTTTCTGTATTCTGCCAGTTTGTAGAGTTCTCTTTATTATTGAGTTTCCTCACTGTGAGTGTGGTTGTATGGGTGGCTTGTCAAGGTTTCCTTGTTATGGAAGCTTGGGGCTGGATTTCTTCTCTCTGGAGTGCAATGAGGTGTCTAGTTAGATGTCAGTGGGTTTGGACTGACTTTGGGCAGCCTGCATATTGAAGCTCAGGTCTGTATTCCTGTGTTGCTGGAGAATTTGTGTAGTATGTCTTTCTTTGGAACTTGTCGGCCCTTGGGAAGTGCTTGGTTTCAGTGTAGGTATGGAGGTGTTTTATGAGCTCCTGTAAATTAATGTTCCCTGGAGTCAGGAGTTCTCTGGTGTTCTCAGGATTTGTAGTTAAGCCTCCTGCGTCTGGTTTTCAGTCTTATTTTTACAGTAGCCTCAAGACTTCTCCATCTCTTTTTGAAGACAATGGGCTGCTTTTCTGGGTGCCTGATATCCTCTGCTGGCTTTCAGAAGTTGTTTTGTGGAATTTACTCAGTGTTCAAATGTTCTTTTGATGAATTTGTCGGGGAGAAAGTGGTCTCCCTGTCCTATTCCTCTGCCATCTTAGGACCACCTCTAATGCCATTTATTTTCATTCATTGCTTTATCCACCAACCTTGTGAAGAAAATTACATTGCCCATTACAGCATCATTGGGCATTTTCTCAGAGAAGGAAGAATTACCACTGATTAGTATTTCATGGTAGAAGTGAGTAATGTCTTCAACACTATGCAATTGTACTCTCAATATTCTGCAGAGAGTACTAGAAAGAATTTTTGGAGACAAATATTTCTGAATACTGAAAATGCCTGGATTTCTAGAAATATCTGAAATAAGTAATCAATTAACAAAGGCTCTGTTTGAACCTTCATATACTAAAAATTCAGAGTAAAAGTGTGAGATTTACACAGTGGCAGTACCCTAGCCAATTATGTTTATCTGAGGTGAGATTATTGCTAATTGAAACTTTTCTCAGAGTAAAAGTGTGTCTGAAATAAAGAGTATCTGAAAATACTGACCTTTCCCTATATACATACTCGAGTAAAAAAGTGCTTAATTATTATAAAAGTAGCCTGAACATTTTTTTTATGCAAGCTAACATAATTGCCTTTTATTTAAATTGATTGTTTCATGTATTTAGCCAATTTAACTTGTCAAATGTTTTAAATGTCTTACCAGAATTTCCAAATACAGCTTCTATGTTTTTGTTTTCTTCTCTACCTTGAGAGGAATCCTTTCTTTATTATTCATTTCTTACCAGGAAGGAGCAACAATGATTTATGGAGGTAATAAATCTGGAAGAGGGGGAACGGAAAATGTCAAACCTCTGGCCTAATGCTTTTGTAAAAGTATAAAAGAGAATCTTAAACTTGGAATAAACAGGCAGTCCATAGAAAATGGAGAGGCTGTCTCATTTCTCTCGCAGCCACCATTCATCTCTTCAGGCTGAATCTCTGGCTGCTGGAGCTGGACTCCAGCAATTCTCAGAGTTAACCACTATTCTGACATCTATCACTACAGGATAGTTTTTCCTATTCTTGCTAACAGAAATTAAACTACATAATATTTGCTCCTTTGTGCCTGACTTCTTTCAGTGCACATAATGTCTGTGAGATTCATTCATGTCGTTGCATTTGCTAGTAGTTCATTTCTCTTGATTATTTAGTATTCCATTGTGTGGATAAGCCTCAACATGTTTTTTCAGTTGTTTCATTTTTTGCTATTTTGAATAATTCCTATGGATGCATTTATAAATGTCTTTTGGTAGACTTACTCATTTTTCTGTGGTATATACCTGTAAGTGGAATTGATCATCCATAGGGGAGGCATATGGTTAAATTTAGTATACATTGTCAAATAGTTTTCCAAAGTGTTTGTAACATTTTATACTCCCACCAACAACGTGTGAAGATTATAGTCTCTACACATCTTTGTCAAAACTGACCTTGTCAATATTTAATTTTAATCATTATAGAGGGTGTGAAAAGTGTGACTTCATTTTGAAGCTCCCTGATGAGGAATTATATTACCTTTTCATGTATTAGCCGTGTGGATATCCTTGAAGCATCTGTTCTAGTCTTTTGTCCATTATTAACTAGTTTGTCTTTTTTCTTATTGCTTTGTAGAAATTCTTTGTAAATTCTGGATACAAGATTTTTCTTGCCATGTGTACGTGTGTGGGGCTGGTATGTGTTTGTGGAGAGAGAGATTTTCCCAGTCTGTGGCTCACATATTTGCATTTTAACTTCATGTGTTTGTGAAAATAATCTTTCACGAATTTGAAGAACTTCTATTAAGTCTCTGTTTCCTAAGCCACAGAAATTGATATGCTGTGAAAGATGCTTGCTTTTATTTTCCCCAGAAACATTTGCTTTCTACATAGCATGAGGGTTAGATCTGTAGACATTTTTGTTTCTATAATGGTAAAGCTAATTGCTTACAACCAAAAGACAATAAGCCTTTCTTATCTCCCCAAGAGCTAACTGATTGCAATCCTAGATGGGAACCTGAATTAACTGAAAAGGTGATTACATAAACCAGATACTTCTAAAGGGATTTATAACATTGTCTTAAGGTTTTACATTTCAGGAAGAACTAATCTTTCCCCAGAGGCTGATTTATACATTAAATTGTTAAAGTAAGAACATAGGGTGCTTCCTATTATTTTTACAAGGAGACTCAGAAGGATAGGAGGGATCAGTTCAGTTCAGTTGCTCAGTCGTGTCCCACTCTTGCTTCTATTTCACTTTTTAAATGGGGAAAAGTATTATTTCTGGGTCCCTTTCCAACAGTGATGCCACCACTTTGGGAAGATGTTATTGATCAGGCTTTCATCATATCACCTTTTAGGGTGCTAGTCGAGGAGAACTGATGCTGCAATGTTTCTCAGCTTGTTGATTTCATTGTGGGTGAAGGACCTACTATTGTCCAGCACATGGAGCTTTGCTCAATATTATGTAAAGATCTAAATGGGAAAATAATTTTAAAAAGAATAGATACATGTATATAGATAGATAGATAGCGGAATCACTTTGCTGTAAGTGTGAAACAAACAGCACTGTTAATCAACTATGGTGGTGGTGGTTTAGTCATTAAGTCATGTCTGACTCTTGTGGCCCCATGGACTGTAGACTTTCAGGCTGCTCTGTTCATGGAATTTTCCAGGCAAGAATACTGGAGTGGATTGCTATTTCCTTCCCCAGGGGACCCAGGGATCGAACACACATCTCCTACATTACAAGCAATTTTCTGTATTGCAGGTGTATTCTTTACCACTTAATCACCTATACTTCAATATAAAATAAAAAGTTTAAAAAAATGCTGAACTCTGATTCAGATGCTTGGTGTCTATTCAAGTATATAAAAATACATAACTGTGCACATAAGATAATATTTGAGTTTGTTCACAGTTTCTGACTTTATTACATTTTTTATAAATTTTTCAATATTAATTTTGTGGTTGCCCTAGAAACTGCAGTGGTGGTGGTGGTGGTAGTTTAGTTGTTAAGTTGTCTCTGACTCTGTGAAGCTGTGGACTGTAGCCCGCCATGGGCTCTGACCATGGGATGTCCCAGGCAAGAATACTGGAGTGGGTTGCCATTCCCTTCTCCAGGGGGTCTTCCCAACCAGGGATAAAGCCCTAGTCTCTTGCATTGCAGGCTAATTCTTTACTGACTGAGCAGTTTAATTAGTACTTTACCACATCACAAACAAGACAAAAGCCTGACAATATACTTACATTCCCTAACTTTTTGCTTGTTCTCTTATATTTTACACCTACATATTTTATAAACTGTGCAAGACATTTGAATTATTGTTTAAGGATTCAAGAGTCTTTTATGTTTACCTGTTTAAATATTCCATCTACAAATCCATTTTGTCCATCATTTCCTCTACTCTGTTTGCTATCTTAATTTTAAGTATTTTTAAATTCCTATATGGATCATCTCTGTGACTACTTCTATTATCTCATGATTATCAATCACTTTCCTTCTTGTTTGCATGACAACAATTATCTTATTGTGTGCCATGCATCATGTATAGGATAATTTACAAGTTCTGTATTATGTGTTCCTCTAGGGAGTGGTAAGTTTTGTCCTGGCAAGTAATTAAATTGTTGAACGATCACTTTGATTCTATTGAAGTCTGGTTTTAGAATTTATTTTTAGGAAAGAGGTCAACTTATTTCATATTTCCTTTACTCTAGAGCTTAGAGTGTGATTCTTTCACTAAGATGTGGCTTTTCAGGAGTCTCATCAGAATGCCTTAAAGCATGCACCATCACTTTTGCATTTTGGCTAGGGGTGACTCTAACACATTCCCAACAATGTCTATTTAGCCTTTGAAAATTCTGTACAACTCTCAGTGTCCTCAACAGTTATTTTCTGCTAGACTTCCTAGAGTTTCACCCTTAAATATACAGCTTAAGAACTGACTTGGACTCAAGGGTAATTTTAAACAGATTTTTAGGACTCCTTCCCAGAAGCTCTGTCTTCCCAGGTACCTTGCTGCTAAGTCCCAACCACCTTACACGCTATGAATATTTATCTCCATTTCCTCTATCTAGTGAAACTTTCATTTTCTGCTTCAACTTAATATCCTTAAGCTATTCTTTTTAAAATCACATTTTGAAAATAACAGAGAAAGGTAGGGTAAAATGTGAAGTTTACCTCATGTACTGCCCTTCTCTTATGGATCATGGTTGTCCATTTACAAATGTCAGTTATGCCTAAACAGTTTTGTTAGTTTTTCAGCTGAAAAAAAAATGTTATGGTGTGAGAGTATGTCTCATACCAGATCTCAAAGGTTAATATGATTTTAAAATACAACAGTCTTTGAGTAACATATAAACCTCTGAATAACTAGTGAATGTTCCTTGAAGGAAAAATGTTTTTGCAGCTCATAAGGCTATGGTGGAGTTTATGCAGTTTTAAAACATGAATTAAAGCTATGTTTGTCTACATCCATTTGCAGGGGTAAGGTTCCACCTAATTTCATATAGTGTGGTTGACATTCATACACCACAATCATGGGTAAGGGAAATTTCTTTTACAACTTTATTGATAAATATTTCCCATAATATACATTTCACT
Organism: Capra hircus; assembly: GCF_001704415.2. Classification (NCBI taxonomy): domain Eukaryota; kingdom Metazoa; phylum Chordata; class Mammalia; order Artiodactyla; family Bovidae; genus Capra; species Capra hircus. The sequence continues at coordinate 47,875,997 of NW_017189517.1, forward strand.
AATTTAAAGTTTAAAATTCAGTGTTATTATTATATTCACCAAGTTGTGCAACCATCCCTACAATTTAATGTTAGAAAATTTTCACTATCCTCAAAAGAAACACCATATCTATTAGCAGTCTAACCCCATTCTCATTCTCGTCTACTTCCAGACCTGAGTATCCACTAATTGATTTTTCGTCTCTATGAGTTTACTTATTCTGGACATGTCACATAAACAGAATCGTATAATATATGAATCTTTTGTGAGTGTATTCTTTCAGTTTGACAAATGTTCTCAATAGTTAAGGCTTTTCACAATTAGTTTATCTCCTATGTTTGCATTTTATTAAGTTATAGATATATGAAGAGACATAGATATAATTTCAATTAACAAAACCTTCCATTTTAAAGTGCATAATTCTGTGAATTTTAGTATATTCACAATGTTGTGCAACCATTTATTCACATGTTGTGCAACTCTACATATGGACATCACCAGAGGGTCAACATCAAATTCAGATTGATTATATTCTTTGCAGCCGAAGATGGAGAAGCTCTATACAGTCAATAAAAACAAAACCAGGAGCTGACTGTGGCTCATATCATGAACTGCTTATTACCAAATTCAGATTTAATTTGAAGAAAGTAGGGAAAACCGCTAGACCATACAGGTATGACCTAAATCAAATCCCTTATGATTATACAGTGGAAGTGAGAAATAGATTTAAGGGGCTAGATCTGATACAGTGCCTGATGAAATATGGAATGAGGTTCGTGACATTGTACAGAGACAGGGATCAAGACCATCCCCATGGAAAGTGAAGGAGAAAAGGAAAGATATAAGCATCTGAATGCAGAGTTCCAAAGAATAGCAAGAAGAGATAAGAAACCCTTCTTTAGTGATCAATGCAAAGAAATAGAGGAAAATAAGAGAATGGGAAAGACTAGAGATCTCTTCAAGAAAATTAGAGATACCAAGGGAACATTTCATGCAAAGATGGGCTCGATAAAGGAAAGAAATGGTATGCACCTAATAGAAGCAGAAGATATTAAGAAGAGGTGGCAAGAATACACAGAACTGCATAAAAACTATTTTCATGACCCAGATAATCACGATGGTGTGATCACTCATCTAAAGCCAGATATCCTGGAATGTGAAGTCAAGTGGGCCTTAGAAAGCATCACTATGAAAAAATCTAGTGGAGGTGATGGCATTTCAGTTGAGCTATTTCAAATACTGAAAGATGATGTTGTGAAAGTGCTGCACTCAACATGCCAGCAAATTTGGAAAACTCAGCGGTGGTCACAGGACTGGAAAAGGTCAGTTTTCATACCAATCCCAAAGAAAGGCAATGCCAAAGAATGCTCAAACTACCGCGCAATTGCACTCATCTCACATGCTAGTAAAGTAATGCTCAAAATTCTCCAAGCCAGGCTTCAGCAATACGTGAACCGTGAACTTCCAGATGTTCAAGCTGGCTTTAGAAAAGGCAGGGGAACCAGAGATCAAATTGCCAACATCTGCTGGATCATGGAAAAAGCAAGAGAGTTCCAGAAAAACATCTATTTCTGCTTTATTGACAATGCCAAAGCCTTTGACTGTGTGGACCACAATAAACTGGAAAATTCTGAAAGAGATGGGAATACCAGAGCACCTGACCTGCCTCTGGAGAAATCTGTATGCAAGTCAGGAAGCAACAGTTAGAAGTGAACATGGAACAACAGAATGGTTCCAAATAAGAAAACAAGTACGACAAGGCTGTATATTGACACCCTGCTTTTTTAACTTAATGCAGAGTACATCATGAGAAACGCTGGGCTGGAAGAAGCACAAACTGGAATCAAGTTTGCCGGGAGATATCAATAACCTCAGATATGGAGATGACACCACCCTTATGGCAGAAAGTGAAGAGGAACTAGAAAGCCTCTTGATGAAAGTGAAAGGAGAATGAAAAAGTTGGCTTCAATCTCAACATTCAGAAAACGAAGATCATGGCATCCGGTCCCATCACTTCATGGGAAATCGATGGGGAAATAGCAGAAACAGTGTCAGACTTTATTTTGGGGGGCTCCAAAATCACTGCAGATTGTGACTCCCGCCATGAAATTAAATCAACAGTCAATAACAATGCATAAAATGGATATTTTGAAATTATTTTTGTGTTATGTTTTTCTATTGGTAAGGTAGATTATTTTTCTGTAATAATTTAGCCATTAATGTTAAATCACATTTACTGCCCCAGGAAAATCAAGGTGGGAACCACTTAGAAAATTAAAGATCTCACTACAGATTATTTTTTGGGTATATGGTGAGAAAAGATTCTTCAGATAAATAACATGATTTATAAATAAAAAAGAGAAACTATAACAAATGTTAGTGAATAGGTATAGAAACAGAAACACTTGCACATTACTTGAGGGATTGTAAATTGTATAGCCTCTTTGGAAAAAATTTTGGCAATTACTCAAAATACTGAACATAAAATTATCACATGAACTAGCAATATTCACTCGAAAGTATAGACCCAAGAGAATTGAAAAAACATGTTCATAACAATTACTGCAGGAATAAACATAGCAATATTAATCATTATAGTCAAAAAGTGGAAAGAGCACAGATATCCATTACCTGATTAATTTATAAACACAACGGAATATTACTCATCCATTAAAAATAATGCATTTGAATCAGTTCTAATGAGGTGGATGAAACTGGAGCCTATACAGAGTGAAGCAAGCCAGAAAGAAAAACACCAATACAGTATCAGTTCAGTTCAGTTCAGTCTCTCAGTCGTGTCCGACTCTTTGCGACCCCATGAATCACAGCACACCAGGCCTCCCTGTCCATCATCAATTCCCAGAGTTCACTCAGACTCACGTCCATCGAGTCAGTGATGCCATCCAGCCATCTCATCATCAGTCGCCCCCTTCTCCTCCTGCCCCCAATCCCTCCCAGCATCAGTCTTTTCCAATGAGTCAACTCTTCGCATGAGGTGGCCAAAGTACTGGAGTTTCAGCTTTAGCATCATTCCTTCCAAAAAAATCCCAGGGTTGATCTTTAGAATGGACTGGTTGGTTCTCCTTGCAGTCCAAGGGACTCTCAAGAGTCTTCTCCAACACCACAGATCAAAAACATCAATTCTTCAGTGCTCAGCCTTCTTAACAGTCCAATTCTCACATCCATACATGACTTCTGGAAAAACCATACCCATGACTAGACGGACCTTAGTCGGCAAGGCAATATCTCTGCTTTTCAATATGCTATGTAGGTTGGTCATAATTTTTCTTCCAAGGAGTAAGCGTGTTTTAATTTCATGGCTGCAGTCACCATCTGCAGTGATTTTGGAGCCCCCCAAAATAAAGTCTGACACTGTTTCCACTGTTTCCCCATCAATTTCCCATGAAGTGATGATGGGACCAGATGCCATGATCTTCATTGTCTGAATGTTGAGCCTTAAGCCAACTTTTTCACTGTCCTCTTTCACTTTCATCAAGAGACTTTTTAGCTCCTCTTCACTTTCTGCCATTTGGGTGGTGTCATCTGCATATCTGAGGTTATTGATGTTTCTCCCTGCAATCTTGATTCCAGCTTGAGCTTCTTCCAGTCCAGCGTTTCTCATGATGTACTCTGCATGTAAGTTAAATAAGCAGGGTGACAATATACAGCCTTGTTGTACTCCTTTTCTTATTTGGAACCAGTCTGTTTTCCTATGTCCAGTTCTAACTGTTGCTTCCTGACCTGCATACAGATTTCTCAAGAGGCATGTCAGGTGGTCTCGTATTCCCGTCTCTCTCAGAATTTTCCACAGTTTATTGTGATCCACACAGTCAAAGGTTTTGGCATAGTCAATAAAGCAGAAATAGATATTTTTCTGGAACTCTCTTGCTTTTTCCATGATCCAACGGATGTTGGCAATTTGACTCTGGTTCCTCTGCCTTTTCTAAAACCAGTTTGAAAATCAGGAAGTTCACCGGTTCACGTATTGCTGAAGCCTGGCTGGAGAATTTTTAAGCGTTACTTTACTAGCATGTGAGATGAGTACAATTGTGCGATAGTTTGAGCATTCTTTGGCATTGCCTTTCTTTGGGATTGGTATGAAAACTGACCTTTTCCAGTCCTGTGACCACTGCTGAGTTTTCCAAATTTGCTGGCATATTGAGTGCAGCACTTTCAAAGCATCATCTTTCAGGATTTGAAACAGCTCGACTGGAATTTCATCACCTTCACTAGCTTTGTTCATAGTGATGCTTCCTAAGGCCCACTTGACTTCACATTCCAGGATGTCTGGTCTAGGTGAGTGATTATACCATCATGATTATCTTGGTTGTGAAGATCTTTTTTGTACAGTTCTTCTGTGTATTCTTTCCACCTCTTCTTAATATCTTCTGCTTGTTAGGTGCATACAATTTCTATCCTTTATCAAGCCCATCTTTGCATGAAATGTTCCCTTGGTATCTCTAATTTTCTTGAAGAGATCTCTAGTCTATACCATTCTGTTCTTTTCCTCTATTTCTTTGCATTGATCACTCAAGAAGGGTTTCTTATCTCTTCTTGCTATTCTTTGGAACTCTGCTTTCAAATGCTTATCTTTCCTTTCCCCTTGCTTTCAATTTCTCTTCTTTTCACAGCTATTTGTAAGGCCTCCCCAGACAGCCATTTTGCTTTTTTTGCATTTCTTTTCCATGAGATGATTTTGATCCCTGTCTCCTGTGCAATATCACACACCTCATTCCATAGTTTATCAGGCACTCTATCTATCATATTTAGCCCCTTAAATCTATTTCTCACTTCCACTGTATAATTATAAGGGATTTGACTTAGGTCATACCTGAATGGTCTAGCGGTTTTCCCTACTTTCTTCAATTTAAGTCTGAATTTGGTAATAAGCAGTTCATGATATGAGCCACAGTCAGCTCCTGGTCTTGTTTTTGTTGACTGTATAGAGCTTCTCCATCTTTGGCTGCAAAGAATATAATCAATCTGACTTCGGTGTTGACCATCTTGGTGATGTCCATGGGTAGAGTCTTCTCTTGTGTTGTTGGAAGAGGGTGTTTGCTATGACCAGTGTATTCTCTTGGCAAAAATCTATTAGACTTTGCCCTGCTTCATTCTGCATTCCAAGGCCAAATTTGCCTGTTACTCCAGGTGTTTCCTGACTTCCTACTTTTGCATTCCAGTCTCTATAATGAAAAGGACATCTCTTTTGGGTGTTAGTTCTAAAAGGTCTTGTAGGTCTTCATAGAACTGTTCAACTTCAGCTTCTTCAGTGTTAGTGGTTGAGGCATAGACTTGGATTACCATGATATTGAATGGTTTGCCTTGGAAACGAACAGAAATCATTCTGTCATTTTTGAGATTGCATCCAAGTACTGCATTTCAGACTCTTTTGTTTACCATGATGGCTACTCCTTTTCTTCTAAGGGATTCCTGCCCGCAGTAGTAGATATAATGGTCATCTGAGTTAAATTCACCCATTCCAGTCCATTTTAGTTCGCTGATTCCTAGAATGTTGACATTCACTCTTGCCATCTCCTGTTTGACCACTTCCAATTTGCCTTGATTCATGGACCTGACATTCCAGGTTCCTATGCAATATTGTTCTTTACAGCATCAGACCTTGCTTCTATCACCAGTCACATACACAACTGGGTATTGTTTTTGCTTTGGCTCCATCCCTTCATCTTTCTGGAGTTATTTCTCCACTGATTTCCAGTAGTATATTGGGCACCTACTGTCGTGGGGAGTTCCTCTTTTGGTATCCTATCATTTTGTCTTTTCATGCTATTCATGTGGTTCTCAAGGCAAGAATACTGAAGTGGCTTGCCATTCCCTTCTCCAGTGGACCACATTCTGTCAGACCTCTCCACAATGACCCACCTGTCTTGGGTTGCCCCATGGGCATGGCTTAGTTTCATTGAGTTGTAAAAGGCTGTGGTCCTAATGTGATTAGATTGACGAGTTTTCTGTGAGTATGGTTTCATTGTATTTGCCCTCTGATGCCCTCTTGCAACACCTACCATTTAACTTGTATTTCTCTTACCTTGGGCCTGGGGTATCTCTTCACAGCTGTTCCAGCAAAGCACAGCTGCTGCTCCTTACCTTGTACGAGGGGTATCTCCTCACCACCACCCTTTCTGACCTTCAACATGGGATAGCTCCTCAAGGCCCTCCTGTGCCAATGCAGCCACTGCTTCTTGGACGTGGGGTGGCTCATAGAACTGTTCAAGTGCAGCATTACTGGTTGGAGCATAGACTTGTATGACTGTGCTCTTAAATGATTTGCCTTGAAAAAGAACCAAGTTCATTCTGTTGTTTTTGAG